>NC_134483.1:131757623-132071747 GCF_040206685.1 Ascaphus truei | reverse complement strand
CGGTCTGTCACCCTCACCCACTCTCTTTGTTTTATCTTAACTGCACTATACCTACACCGAAATAACCTATTCTGCTTTCTTCCAGATCTGACTCTCAAGTTTAACACGGGAGACATCGGAAGACAGGTAGGGAACACCTCCCCTCCAGTATAGTACCTTGAGGGACTGCGGATCAGGTAAGATCCCAGGCAGGATTGCTGCTTTGGAAATTGTTAAGAGGCGGCATCCTGACACTGGTTAATGGGTTCAGAAGTCATTCACATCTGGCTTTTTTTTGGTTCGGTTAGTGAGGTCAACACACACACACACACACACACACACACACACACACACACTGTACTTTTCGAAATAAACCTACGTTTCTATGAAAATTTAAGTTTTTGTTTTTTTGTGGCCCACATAAACTTAAACCTTGTTTATTTGGCCCGTGTTAGCCTTTGAGTTTGACATGCTTGCTGTAGCTGTAAGTCCATTATGCCTTATTTTGGACGGTATGGGATAGTCATGCCCCCTGGCACTCCATAGAACCCTTCCAGGAATGCTTTGAAAGTACCTTTAAACAGTGTCCTCTTTACGTTAGTATCAGGAGCACCATAATTTAATTCTATCTCTGGCAAAACAAGTGTTCTTATCTCTAGATTCTATCAGTCCTAAAATTAAACCTGACCAATAGTTTAACAGGCCATAAAACATTTCTTTGTATTTTTAACATCAAACTGTAGTACATTAACCCCTGAAGCACCAGATTGATTAAAATACATAATATCTCATGATGTTATCATGACACTACCTCCTTAGCAAAGCCACAATAAGTAGGGTTTTGACCCAGATGGGATTAATAGTCTCGGGCCCTTGTTCCAATATGCTGGAAGTTCAAATTCAGCATATGATATATTCGTTTTAGAATAATACAAAGTTATACAAATCCTTTGAATGAGACGTACAACCTAGTGCAACAAATCCTCTCCTCGGGATACTCCAGGCAGAACAGATTTTAGGAATAATCAATGAGTTACTAGCACATATGTTCAATTATCTTGTATGCACTTAAATATGAATGTGTGATTAGCGGGTTATCCCTAAACATGGCCTGGCTTGGGTTTAATGAGGGGAGGGTTAAGAACCATTGTAAGTCATGTTACAATCTGTTTGAAATTGAGCACGTATCACTTACTCCATCATTTGTAGGAAGATGAGGTTATGCTTGGGGAAGAAGACTGAATAACATGGACTCAGCTCTAAGTCCCATATTCAATACTCTGTGAGTCGCTTCCCAGTGAATGGAGCAGAGATCAGCTCAACTGAACGGGACTAGAATCTTTTCTAGCACAGGAAAATGCTGCTCTAAAATAAGAAAGGAGTCTTTGGATTCATGAAAAAAAAGGAATTTAGTATGCATGCATTATATGACGAATTCAAATGTTTGTAATTAAACATAAACTGCAAGTTCACCATATACTATAATTGATGCAATGCATCACTTCTAGGCACATTACAGTATATGGTAATATATTAGTTAATGCCATGTAGGAACTTGCTTCACTAAAATGTTGGTCTTTGCCAGCACAGAATAAATACACTACCAATTATATGGAACTATGACTAAAAGGAGATCTACAGTATGTTCATACTACAGAACAGGAAACATCCTCCCAAAACAAGAAGGAGCTGGCACTCCAGTGGTCTTCATAAAAAAAAAGAATTTTAATCCACACAGATCAATGTTTCGGTCAAACACACTGACCTTTGTCAACAGAATGAAATTTTTTAAATGTCTATTGACTATAAAAAGCATGCCGATTGCCAGTTAACACAGCATCTTAAAGTGTCTGCGACATTTAGGAATGGCTGACATTTCAGAAACAAAGGTCTCTAGTTCTACCACAACGAAGAGTAAAAGAACTTTGGCACAGGGTGCAGAAGCCATTTCTAGTTAATTTATGTCTTTGTCTGGATTGTGCAAACTGCAACTTTCCAAAGGTGTTAATCTTATTTCTGACATCCCATAATGTATGCTGTTAAAATATATTACTGTTATTTGTAAGATGACATTTTTTTGTGTACACCATACCTATGAACAGTATTTGAGTTATCTTTTTTTCAAAATCCTGGAGAAAAACACAAACAAATTTGCAACTGCATTTTGAATAGATCCAAAGTGCCTATACCTTTAATATATATATATATTAGTGTGGGAGGTTAACCTGCGTGTTATATGGCACTTGTCATTCTCGCTTTTTTATTGTTAAAAATAAGTATTGTACATTCATTTATTATTGTAATAAATATCATCACAAAACTTAAATTCATGTGTGTCTTGCTGTTGGTGTAGAATTAGGTCCATAATAATAAGTCTTTGCATTTATGGATTGTTATTTTAACAGAGCATTGTCATGAGTACACTTTATCTTGCCTGTTACTGTACAGCATGTGTGCAGGGTTCTAATTAGTGAACGGCTCCAAAGATGAATTATGTCATTAACGGCCACTGCAATGTCTGTCTCGGTCCTTCGACTATTAGGAAGTTCGAGGAGATGTGCAATAAACAGTTTTCCAATGTTAGATGCTTTCGTTCCTTTCATTAGCACAGATTAAGATGTCTTTTCAGACAGGCTAAATCGACAGAGACCTGAGGGATAATCTGTAATGTGTTTCGTGTCTCAGATATTTGCACCACGCCGGCTCAGACAGATAAAATCTCTGGTATTTGTTACGGAAAGAAAATCCAAACATTCCTTTCTCAGCATTTTTATATTGCCTGAATTGTATAAAATTAAATGGGTGAGGTTAAAAAAAAAAAAAAAAGCCATGAAATGTACATTTTAGTTTATTTTGAAATGGCTGCAATGTTGCAAAGATGTTAGAAAGGATGGATTATCAACATATAGTCCCCATTATATATGCTACAGGGATTATCCAGTGATTTAGATGAATCTTCTACAATCTTCTACAGCCCAAGGAAGCTGTTTAAAGCATTATGAATAAGGGTCATGGGGGCTTATGTGTCTGTGCAGTTTTTAACTCAAATCCCAATAATATTACAGTATGCATTGTCACGGGAGACCAGGACTAACACACTAGGGATCAACTTGCCAGACAAAACAACAGAGTTAATCAAAGTAAATGTATTGGTAAAAGATAACCGCAACTGTTCACAGGCATAAAACACACACTTCCAACTGGTGGGGTAACAGGGGAAAACCCTGCAGGCCTAGGTACAGGGACCTCTGAGGAGATTTTCCCCATAATGTTCCCACGCTATGTCTAGCAGGCCTGCTTCCAAGACCCCAACAGGCACACCAGGAGCCCAGATCTCTGTGGCCTCTATCTGCCACTGGCTCTGGCTGGAACTACTGCTGCGACACACTTTATTCGAGCAAATACCCAGTTTGTACCTGGCAGATACCTGGAATGCGCCGCTCCTCACCTCAGACAAGCCCCGTTGCGTTTGCCTTCCCAGCCATGGTTCATGCCTGGCTGACGGGCGGCTGATCTGTTAAATGATAATTATTAGGATTTAATAGGCTGCAATGCTTCGCGTGTCTACCAGATGGCATAAATTCATGAATTGTAATGCAGTATATATATATATACTGTGCAGTATTGCAGCCAGCGGGAATAAAATGCTTCAATCCCTGCCTGGAAAATAACGCAATGCACTCGGGCAGAAAACAGTCACAAACCTCAATACACCCGAGTATACCCGAATTCGTGGGACTAGCCGAGCTCAAATAAAGTGTGTCGCCAGTGTAAAACAGGCCCTAACACTCATGCCTGAGACAAACTCTGGAACGCCCACTAGAACTAACTAGGGGCCTCCCTCCCCACCTTTTATACCCCATGCCACAACATGGATACATGAAGGGAGAGTTAAGGCCAGGTGCCTTCAATATGACTCAACCCCTGGTTGGTGGGTTAACATGCCAAATTAAAAGAGTTACATAAAGTATTACATTGAAAAGGTCACTGGCAACTTGCAACATTTCCTGCTGAACACAGAATTAACCCCTGGTCCCTGACGTGCTGCCTATACAGATGTATTATTGACAGGTAGGAGTAATGACGGGCTTAACCTTTTTTAAAAGCAGTCATATCTACCCCTACCATCACATACATAACTTCTAAAAAATATGAAAATATATCCAAGATAACAAAAAGCTCACTCGTAACATCATCATGATGTGTAATGTAGACCCAGTTCATTTTGCATATTTTTGTGCAATTGTTTTTTTTTTTATCTTTTTACAGCAAACAATTCAGGATTTTTTTTCCACATCGCTTACTTAGCTTAGCTTACTAGTCTTTCCGAATATTAATTAGGTAGAAGAAAGTCCAAAGACAAATTCTGGGGCTCAAAGGTGTTCCGTTAGTGGGACAAGGTTACAATGTTCAACACAAAGTAATCTCAATGATTATCTCCCAAACTTAAATGTCAAGAGGTATCTTAATCAAGTCCATATAGATTTTATTGAACCAACAGTCTGGGGGTTTCCACTTGGGAAATAATAAAGATAGCGCCTACCTGGCTTCACTCTCTATGAGTGCCCGCAACCTCCAGGCAAAATATACAGCGCATAGTCATCTTCTTAGTCAGTAATTGACTGTATCCTTCACCCCCCAGTACAGGCTTCCGGACGAATGGACTCAGTGTTGCTGAAGGTGTGTTGCTACAGTCCTTGTCTCCTGGCTCATGATGGTTGTCGTCCAGTGTGCCGTCCCCCGAGTGCTTGGATGAAAGTAGAAACATTGCAACACACCACTATACCAAAATAATCGAGAGAAGGTGACATAAAAAATATAACCTTTATTAGATCGTTGGATCATGTCTAAAAACAGGCAATACAGGAACCTACAAGTGTCCAAGAAAAACATTAAGGCGCTCTAGTGAAGAGTGAATAGTGATCTAGCAAAATTGCCAGTACAGAGTGCAAAATACAATTTATTAAATATAAATTAAATTAAGTGCTCAGTGATGAATGGGATAAATATGAAGATCAAAAACCCGTGGAGGATGGTCCGTATTCCTCCTCAGTTGAATGTTGTAGCAGAAAACATTGTGGAGCGCAGTAATCACGTATATAAAAAACAAAATACAGCTGAACCCTGTTATAGCGTGATCCGCTATAAAGCGAATCGCTTATAACGCGGTTTGAGCATGTTTTTTTTGCACACACACTGCGCACACACATTACACACTGCACACACTGCACACACAGCACACAGCACCAGCACACACTGCACACAGCACACTGAACACACACAGCACACACAGCACACACACACAGCCCCCCCCTCCTACCCCCTACCTCTGGTGTCATGGCTGCTGGGGGCATCGTGGGGCTGCGGGGGGGATCGGTGCTTGGCTGCTGCTGGGGGGGATCAGTGCGGGGGTGCTGTGGGGTATTGTTCTGAAGATGCCTGGGGAGATCGGGGCGGGGGGGTATGGTGCGTGGATGCTGGGGGGGATCGGCGCGGGGCTGCTGCTGGGGGAGAGAAGCGCGGCTGCGGGGGGGAAGTGCGGCTGCTGGGGGTAAGTGCGGCTGCTGGTGAGTAAGTGCAGCTGCTGGGGAGTAAGTGTGGCTGCTGGGGTGGAAGTGCGTCTGCTGGGGGATTGCTGGGGCTGCTGGGGGAAGTACGGTTGCTGCTGGGGGATGTGTAGGGCTGACAGCGCCTCACTCTACCTCCTCCCCCCTCCCCGCTTCTCCTGATCGGGTGCGCGGTGGCCATTTTTTTTTTTGAACGATCGCGACCCCAGATATAGCGCAGTCGGATCGGATGGCCCCCGAGGACAACGCTATAATGGGGTTGAGCTGTACTACAACATAATGCAAATGACGTTTTCACTGAGGATGATATAGCTGTGTGCTGTCCATGAGATGGGGACTCACATTTTTTCAGAATTTAACCAGCATTTCCCAAATCTTTGTTTGGTAGGGTGGTACCTGTATGTATATAAAGAGAGGTGAATCTCTAAAGTTGTGCTAAAAAAATCTAACGAGAATAATGTCCAGGGCGGAAGAGAGACAAATGTTTTTTAAGCAATTAGATAGATTAGGCTCTGAATATGCTCATGTGCCATCACGACCATAGAAAGTCCTGAACCAATATATGAGTCTGCAGGAAACAGACCAATAACTGAAGCCTCCGCAACAAAGCAGCTCAACATGTAAGGTCAAGGGATCCTAACAGCTCTAGGTTTAGGCATATATAGCTTTTAGTGACAGTTGGATAGCTAAACATGGTAAACTTTTGACCGGCCAGACAGGAAGCAATGCATGTACTCATGAACCACTGCTACTGCAGATAACGAGTCTGATACTCTCAGTGTGCATTCATTTGATCCATAGAAGAGTAGACTTTGATAAAGCACCAGCTACGGCGGGAAACACGTCAGAGTAATCGTATTTTTGTCTTCATTCTGGCATGAGGCTTCAATAAATTTAGATTTTTAATATCTAGCTGCCAGTTCTCCTGATTTTATGCTGTAACGCTTGCGCTCACCACGAACAAGGTGGGACCCCGGTACTGAGGTGGGAAAGTATGAAACTGCGCACCCACAGCAGTGGAGGCACGCCTGGAGGGTGGATAGTCAAGATCGCTGTGTCTTGGCTGGAGAGAGTGGGTTAGTCTTAATACTTGCCGAGGTCGTAGGTAGGCGGCAGGAGAGTTGTCAGTGTCTGGAGTGCCGTGGTCTGGGGTTGGATCCAGTAGCAAGGTAGTTGGTCCGATAACCGTGGTCAGGGATGGAGAATTCAGAGAGAGGTCCTAAAGTCAAGCCAGGTCAACACAGAAGAGATAAGCAGCAGAGGGTTAAAGCACAACAGGAACAAGGCAAGGCAGGGATGTGGGAACACAAGGCTACCATGAACTATGCTTAGCCAAAGAATGAAAGGAAAGGCTGAGAATATATAGGAGAGCTTGACGAATAGGACTGAGGGGAGGAGCGGAGATGTAGCCTCCGCGGAAGCAGGGATAGGCTGCAAGGTGCAGGAGACAGGTGGGAGAGAGATTAGTGTTGACGCACAGCTGGGGAGCGGTGCACACGCGTCACGTGTGCGCGCCGCGCGGGGCGTCCGCGTGGTACCAGCGGAGGGGCAGAGCCAAGCTCTGTGTGATTCTTGAAAGCCCTCCGTGGGCGCGCGTGCTCTGTAAGGTGCGCGGGAGGCTGTACAGCAGGAGGCAAGGAGGAAGCGCGCCGCAAGGAACGTGCTCTCTAACCGCTTGCAGTGGGATGCTATGCAGCAGGAGGTAAGGAGGGAACACACCGCAGGGGACGTGTTCCTCGATTCCTTACATATGCTGTGCTCCTTTGCTTTGTTTTTGCTCACTTCTTTGGTAGGGTGGTAGATGGGTGATTAACCTTTAGGCTTCTTGTGATGTGAAGTTCTACAGATGTCCAATGTTGTGGTATTCTCAAATCAAATGGAAACAACCATAGCATGAACTACACCAAATAGGTTTATAAAACAATTGAAAAATACACTTTTTGTGTTATACAGTATTAGCATAGGCATGTAGAACTATAGTTGCCCTAGATAGCTGCAGCTCGACCACCCATCTGTGATCTGGCATCTCCTCACAAGATGACCCCTGACAAAGCCAATAACTGTACCTTGGGGAACCACGTTGAGTCGATCCAAGTGCCTTGCCAGACTCGTTGCCCAAAAGACCCGGATCATTTGGTGTCCCATACTCGATCCGTGAAACCAGAAGTGACAACAACCGGAGGTGAAGACACCCAGAAGTGTCAAAGGAGAGAAGACGCCGGATCACAGACAGGCGGTCGAGCTGCAGCTACTGTATCCAGGGATACTATAGTTCTACATGCCTATGCTAATATAACTCTAGGTAAGTGTATTTGTCAATTGTTTTATAAACCTATTTGGTGTAGTTCATGCTATGGTTGTTTCCATTTGATTAGAGAATACTGTACCACAACATTGGACATCTGTAGAACTTCACATCACAAGAAGCCTAAAGGTTAATCACCCATCTATCACCCTACCAAACAAAGATTTGGGAAATGCTGGTTAAATTCTGAAGAAATGTGAGTCCCCATCTCATTGACACCAAACAGCTATATCATCCTCAGTGCAAATGGCGTTTTCACTATGTTGTAGTATTTTGTTTTGTATATATGGTGATTACTGCACTCCCCAATCTTTTCTGCTAATACAGGAACCTGTTTTGATATGGTGGTGCATCGCAATTTATCTACTAATATCAATTAAAGCAGTAGTCCTGAAGGAATTATCTTTTTTTTTTTACAGCATGGGAGCCTACTGGTTCTCTGAACATGTTATTTTCAGCTCCTGGGATTTCCCAGTCTCCGAGATACTTACACATGGAGTTACCCATGCTCCCTACAAACCCTGCCATAGACGCGTACCTATAAGAAGACGCAGTGTCATTGTTTTGAGTTCCTACTGTACAGCCATTTAAATCAGGCAGTAAGACAGTAACTTCACAGGCAAGTATCTTAGAAACTGGGGGTCCCGGAGCTGAAGATAGCTTTCACTTTTTCAGCATTAACAAATTTCTGCAAAAATCCTGAAAGTTGAAAAACCCGTGGCATCAAATTTTGCACCGCGGCACGTTAAGGGCAAACATTTTGGCACGTATGGCTACTTTCATGACTTTGTAGAAATTGCCAAATGTCCAAAAGTCATCAATTTTGCATTTGTGTTTTGTTCTTCTCTAATCATCCTATCACCTTTATTGGTGATGCCACCAATCACTTTGAACAATGAATTTAACCTGCCTAGGCTTCTGGCCTAGGCCCTCAGTTACAAAATAGAGCTTTCTTCATTCACTGACTTGCTTACTGCTAAATATAGTGTGCTGTAATGCAGGGTAAGAAAAAACTGGATTCAAGTCTAGGATGGTTTGGGATCGTGAATTATTTTACCAACATTTCCTGTGGTCATTTGAAAACACGATCATTAGCAAAGTAAAATACTGCCAGATTATTGAGGGCAGGGAAGTGTATTTTGACTGAGAACATTTTAAGATGAGGAATGGTGGAAACCTAATCCCAAAAGAAAATGAAATAAAGTAGCATGTAACACAAAACAAAGCAAAGCATGGATGCTTGTTTCTAATCCCTCCAGTGCCTTACAGGCTTTTGTGACACCGAAGGAGCAATAATACTGAAATAAAATCTTGTTAAACTGTGAAACTATTTTCAGCTCTTTCTGCTGAAATGGAAGAATCAAAAAAACAAATAAAGCATTAGTACAATTGGGTAGCTTTTTAACATATGCTGAAATGTATCTCAGAGAAGCAGTGGTCGAAGTCTCATGGTACTTGGGTGTATGGCGTATCACTACTTTTCTATTTCTAAATCAGGAATACAACTGCCTTCGGGGATTTATCTTGTAAGGTTTCCTTCCTTGTATATCCTTGGAATATCAATATTGGTGTCCAACGAGCTTTGCCCCAATGTTTGATAGGGTAAGGATCAGTCATAAAGGCGCTACTTTGTTAAGGTAATGGGAGCACTGTGTAGGAGTTATAATGGGCTGGGGTGTCATCCTTCTAATAATACTATTACAACAGGAGTTACCCACCCTTTTATAGAAACACATACAGTAATTGGAATTGCAATTGGATTGATTTGATCTGGTCCGTTTCTTTTGTGCCACTGATCCTTTTTAAACTACCTCCTGTGTATACAGATGTAGCCGTCTTAACGGTTCCCTTTTTTGTGGTACAGTGTGGAGCACAAATGGAGCCACCGATACCAGCATTGCACAATTTGGCAAACTAATCGCGTTATGTTGCAGATTACCATGCTCCAATGCATGCAAAAAACTGTATGCCCTGGCGTACTGCCGTTTTGTGCTGCAACATTACCATTCCATCCATTGAAAACGTTGAGGCATCTGGGCGAACTCTGTGGCCTTTTACATCTGTATATCTTATTTATATAGCACCAACTATGTACTGGGAGAGATAGTATACCTGAGTAATATGATACAAATGGCAAAACTTAAATATATTGTTTATAAAAGTAAACACTGGGAGGAACGAGCCCCTGCCCTGAAAAACGTAGTGTATTCCTATGTCACCCTCTCAGCGGTTTTAAATGAATTGAATGAAAATACATTTTTTTATCATCACCTAAAGTGTGGCAAGATCGGAATCGTGATTTGTATCCGGAGGGTTTATTTTCTTTTTACTACATAGGATTGAAGCAGGGGGTCTCTGTAGCTGACCCACATACCCACAGCTCTGGGGGAACTCCTGCTTCAATCCTATGGAATAAAACTAAAATAACACTGAAATCTGTTTTCAAGGTTTAGAGGGAAGGCTGGTGTTAGCAGCCAGTCTCTAAAAAAGAAGCACTCTAATGATGCACAGCAAGGTTTATTTAAAACTTAACATTTATTACGTCTGCTATTAATACTTTAGAGCACATGTGAGCAAATAATTTTTTTTTTTTAATTTTCCTTAAAACATTTGTGAGGAGATAAGTGAAGAAATGTAGTGTGCCTTTGGTGTGTCTGATATCAAAAAAATTTTTTTACACATAACACCAAGCTGGGTCTATGGCGCTGTTTTACTAGTAACCCACCAGCAAATGAATGAGATGTAATACCCACTATACCACTATGATGAGACCGAGATCTAATTGTCTAAATATAAACGCTGTGACTAACACAGCACAGCTCTAACATCACTGTATAATTGTACTTCTTCTCTGGCCACTACAAGTCAGTATTGTTAAAATAAACAAGGAGCTGGCTATCTAAATATAAACGCTGTGACTAACACAGCACAGCTCTAACATCACTGTATACTTTTACTTCTAATCTAGTGCCTAAGATACAGCATAATTGGTATGTGTGAGTAATTCAATTACTGGTGGGTAGTAGCAATGCTAAGGAATAAGGCTTATTGGCATGTAGATAGATAAGTGGTATTATCATTAGAGTGTGTGAGTAGATGTCCTTGAATATGCGTGACACATTGTGTCCTATTGCAAAATTATACCATGCTTTTGTGACACATACACCCTGCATTGGCTGCAGTAAACTGACACAATGTTGCTATACACGTAATGCACTATTAAACCAATCTTAGGTAAACACTCTTACACATCATAGTGCCAATAGCACACCAAAACAGCCTTGCTTGCTAAATACTGTCCTATTACACTATCATACCATGCCTCTGAGCCAGAGATATGAGCTGAAATAACAGACTTCTGCACAGTAACCTACAATGGCTATAATAGCTGGCACAATTGATACAAGCAAGCAGTGCACTGCTACAAATCAAATGTAAATCTTGCACACAGCGGTGCTAGTAAAACGCCGATACAACCTTGCTGGAACACACGGCATACAGCTTACAGATCCACCTCCTGAATTGACTTGATTGCGTCATTACTAGTAAAACAGCGCCATAGACCCAGTTCTGGACAAGTTTATGATATCAGATATCATTAAGCTTGGTGCTATGTGTACAAAAAATTTTGTTGATATCAGACACACCAGAGGCACACTACATTTCTTCACTTATCTCCTCACAAATGTTTTAAGGAAAAAAAAAATATATATATTTGTTCACATATGCTCTAAAGTATGAATAGCAGACATGATAAATGTTAAGTTTTAAATAAACCTTGGTGTGCATCATTAGAGTGCTTCTTTTTTAGAGACTGGCTGCTAACACCAGCCTTCCCTCTAAACCTTGAAAATAGATTTCAGTTCAGCACTCAGACTGCACCCAGTACCAAATTGGTACTTAGTTAATATATATATTATATATCCAACAATGTTGATTATTTGTTATATTAGAGAGCGGTATATTCTCCTTTGGTGGTTTTTTGTGTAAAATAACACTGACTTTCATTACCTTAGTGGCTTACCGCTAAGGTAATAATGGGGTTAAATAGCAGTGCCCGGTTTGTGGGTGGTAAAGGGTGTGTGTGAAGGTTGTAGTTGCACCAGGTTGGGTGTTTAGGCCTCCTGGGAGGGCTGTGGGAGGGGTTAGAAGAGAAGAAAGAAGAAAAGAAAGAAGATCTACTCATCGGTTACTCCTCTTCAAGCAAAGGAGGATCGTGGACTTCTACGCATCAAGCTGTACTTCAAGCTATCATTGCTTCGTGGGAACAGTTGTTGGTGCCACATTTGGATGAGGAGGATGAGAGTTTGTCCCAGAAAGGGTAAGAAACACTTTGATTTACTATAGGATGCTCATTGATTGCCAATGTGCCTATCTGTGCCCCCGTAGGGGGCTTACATAACCACAATGGCAATCAATGCATTTTTTAATTCCATTTTTTCTGTTTTTTTAGCTACTGTTACAAAATCGGCATGCACTGTTTATAGGAAGTGAAATGATTGGCGACTTCAGGACCACCTTCATTATGTCAGCATAACGATTTTTGTAATACTGCAAACTCCATGGGAGAACAGAAATGCTATTGATATAATTTTTTTTATACCTCACAGTTTTTTTTACCAGTTGAATATTTGATGTCAGCTTTCCAAATATTTTATTATAGACATCTATGGTCTGGGTGTCACGGCAACTTTATGACAAGATATAATATACACTACACCAAAAATACCTGGGTTGAACTGAACACGGCTGAGATATGATAAAATATAATTTATTCCTTGAAAAAGGTGAACACACGAGATATACAAATAACAGACAAAATATAGACACTTACTTAAGATGGGAATGATGAAATAGTCAGCAATCTGGACTAGCAGTTCATGCAGCAATCTTGAAAATGACAAAGACAACAGGCATAGACTGAGCCCTGTTTAAATACAATTTCCAGCCCTATACCTTAACCTTAAGGCGCCTGACAGGCTAATGGAGTCGTTTGAAGTAGAATCTTCCTTCCCTGCAAGTGTGAACTATGACACTTACAAACCACTCAGCTTCTTTTTTCTTGGCCCTAGTGTATACAATCAGGGCGGTTAACCTTTGATCATAGGGCTTAGGCCAAACCATTTGGCTGCCCTCCTGACTTATTAACATAACAGATGGGGTCTGCATCCTCATACCAGATCCAAAATACTATTCACAGCTTAATATCTTTACATATTAATAGGTTCTGTTCTGTTGGGCCCAGTGGGTCGAAACCTGCCAGTTTTTTATGCCGACAGTGACTCTACATAGTGGCCAAATTTCAGCTCTCTGCGACCCCCAGAACCGGAGATACATAAATGCACTTTAAAACACTTTTTAAAATACAGGATTCGTCCCTTTAAAAATGAATCTCTGCTTTTCACTTTTTCCCCATTGACATCAACGGGCTCCGCCGCCATAGGCTTTAATGGAGCAACTACACCGTTGCAGTCAATGGGGTTCCCCGCCATAGACTTTCAATGGGGAAACGCCGCCATTGAAGTCTATGGGAAAAACCACAAATCTTTACATTCGCCCATACTCCGTCTGGTTGTTCAGAGAGGGCTGGGAATGGCCATGCATTAATGCCAGAACCTTGGCTACATGCCACCCAAATCCCAGCCCTCTGATCCTTCCAGAACCGGAGATATGGACTTACATTTTTTACCATTTCGCACTTAGCCTTTTCCCCATTGGAATCAATGGCCGACGCCGCCATAGACAATGCATGGGCGCACGCCGCCATTGGGTTCGCCATTAAAGTCAATGGCGCGACCCTCCTTCTCCGCTCGACCCTTTACGGGGGTCCCTCATTCCCAGACCCGGTGTGGGTCATGTGTGAGGGTTCCTAGGGGCTAGGGGCAACAAGAATTTTATTCCCAGGTGCCCTAGAACCTAAGATTCCCACGCCAATTGTCATTGAACTTGAACCAAGTGATAAAGCTCTTTTCAAAGACATTGTATCCGCTTTTGCGGTCTGCGGTTTGGATGGCTGCCAACCTGTTCCTGAAGAGCGGCGTCGAGGAATCCTCATTGAAGTCAATGGCCCCATTGACTTACAATGGGAAACCGCCGCTCCTCCTCTCGGATGCCACCTGCTGGTCGTAGCTGGAAAACAGGTCCAAAACTGCTACTTCTGCCATTAGAATGCATGAAGCCTCAATGGCGACCTATGGAAGGCCGCAAAATGGAGCCTGAAAAGGCGGGAAAAGGGAACAAAGGGCTATAACCATTGAATAACATTAACCCCTTCCCTCCCGCATCAACAGTGTATGTGTTGGTGCAACTCAAAATGGAGGAATGGGAGAAAATCCCAGGAGCAGCGCTTCAGCAGGTGAGGTACAAGGATAAATGGTATAAATATATAACCAATGTGGAGAGATATGATGCGACTATTTGGAGTATTGGACCCAGTGCATTATAAAGCAGGAGTATGTCATAAGATATGATGACTTTAGTGAAGAAATATCCAATGCCTTCTGGCACCTCACAAGACTTTAAACTCTTACCTGCAGCACTGTTACCGGTTAACAACTCCCCTTGGATCCATGATGGGGAGATACAATACTCACTTCTTAGATCCTTTCTCCATAGGTGCGTGCATCACGCAGAGTAAGTGAACAGAAGTTTGGAATCCGAAGATTGCAGCGGAGCACAGCTAAGGAATGGGGCCAGCACCAGGAGTGAAGGGTTAAAAACATGAATTTATTCGTACATGGTATAAGGGGGGGGGGGAGACAGAACACACTCTGACGAGTTTCAGGCTATGCAGCCCTTTTTCCTGAAACGCGTCAGAGTGTGTTCTGTCTCCCCCCCCCCCCCCTTATACCATGTACGAATAAATTCATGTTTTTAACCCTTCACTGCTGGTGCTGGCCCCATTCCTTAGCTGTGCTCCGCTGCAATCTTCGGATTCCAAACTTGTGTTGGTGCAACCACTGGGATGGGACAATACATTTATACAGGAGAATAAACAGTTGGATTCTGAAGCAAGGTAAAAACACATTACTGGACCCCAGTCCAGTTAACCCCTTACTTCCCAAGTGAGAGCAGGGGGTGGCCAAATTGGGTGTAACCCCTTTATTCCCAGGCCAAACTCCCTCTCCCATGACACTGGGGTTGGCTATTCCTTGTTGGACTGGTCTCTCCTTCTATTTTGTTCTGGCCTCTCCTCTTCTCCAGCACCTAGTTCCGCTGCCTTCAACTACACACACTGCTGATTTACCTTAGTTAACCTGCACCTCTCTTTACCCAATATCCTATGATGTCACACCAATGGAAACATTAACTCACTAATCAAAAAACACATACTCACTACAACAATGCAAACACACACCATTAAAAAACCCATCACTACAACAAATATCCACATCATCTCTCAATTTGTATATACTAGCTCACTGGATTAACAGAAATATTATGCTGAACTCCATAGGCGCAGCATGTATTTTCTTTCCCTCCAACACCCCTGCTTTGTAAAATGTTTCAATACAGAGTCCCTCACTCAAGTGCTTATCCTGCTATACATGGCACGATCAATGATAATATAGATAAGTTATCGCTTATGCATAGCGAAATCATCTGATTAACGCTGATTTCAATGAGTTTTCATTTTTTTCTGGTGCTATTTACCACTCAGATAATGCATTTTTCCTTTATACAAATGAGCTGAGTATCGTTAGCCATTTACGAATAGATAATATTTTTTTCTGAGTAGTAGCAATTACTAATATTATAGCCACAATTCAATTTTTTAACAATTCCAATTTTAAACTGAGCTATAGCGACTGTTAGTGAATGTATCCTATAATTGGTGATGGGGGTTTAAAAGCATTTTCGGGAACGTCCAGGGCTTTTGATGCCCACTATCTTGACCTTTGATCGTTTGGAGCTTAATTCTCAAAAGTTATTACATTTTTAAGATGTTCAAGATTTTAATCCTGTAGATTTCACAATTTTTCTAGTTCATGAATGTTAATGTTTGGGCAGAGAGAAACAGACAATTTTGGGCAGAGAGAGAAAGACAGAGCAATGTTTATAGTCTGATAAATTCTGAGGAATATTGACAATTTTTGATAGCAGTGAAAGCTCAATATTCACCACCTTCTTAAACATACAAACATTTTGCACGTCTAATTTTTATCAGTCGGAAATCTGGCTCTCTGATTCATCTAAATGATTTGCTTATAATGACATTTTCAATATAGCATTCAGAAAAAAAACTATATTCTATTTAATGTACATTTGATACACTTCTGGTAGTCAACTGAAGAGAAATTGTTGCAATATTTTAAAAGTGATCACTTTATGTAGTGGCTAACCATTGTTTTTATACCTACTGTAGTGCCGACGAATATTCTAAAACAAATCTGGGGCAATCACCAACAAGACCCAGGTACATGCTGGGTACATGCTGTAACATTTCAGTGACATTTCTGCGGACAGTCTAATGGCCCATCGGATTAACAGCGGGGGTCCCTGGCAGTCCCATTCAAATTGAATGGGACTGGCAGGACCCCTGCTGTGTTAATCCGATGGGCCATTAGTCTCGGCAGAAATGTCACTAAAATGTTTGCAGCATGTACCCAGCATGTATTGTAATGCCCACGGTTATTCTAACACAAACCAGTGGAAATCGCCAAAAAGACCCAGGTACACCCAGGTACATGCTGGATACATGCCTTAAACTTGCCTTAAACTAGACCCAGCATTTCTGCATTGATTAATGGCCCATCAGATTAACAGCGGGGGTCCCTGGCAGTCCCATTCAAACTGAATTGGACTGCCAGGGACCCCTGCTGTGTTAATCCTATGGATCATTAGTCAATGCAGAAATGCCTTAAACTTGCCTTAAACTAGCCAGGTTACATCTAGCACATACCCAGAATGTAACCGGGCTAGGTTAAGGCAAGCTTTAGAATACTCGTGGTCTCGTCTGTCCTGGATCTTGCTGGTGATAGCCCCAGATTTTCCAGGGCAAGATTAAGGCGGGTTTTAGAAAACTCGTCGATGCACCTGTACAGATGCAACGGCCGTTATTCGAACATTACCTTGGTAAATCTTGCGTTATGCCGCATGGTGTTGCAAGATGTTCCGTTGCAGACATAATGGCCCACCGGATTAACACAGCAGGGGTCCCTGCTGTGTTAATCCTACCGGGGTCTGCCGTCTGTAAGAGACGCGCAGTAAGAGGGCTGAATCAATCACTCTAACTGCGCGCCTCTCACAGCCGATCGCAGGGTTTTTTTTAATGTTAAACATTACAGTAATGTAGCAGGGGGTCTCCGGAGCTGAACCGCATTGATTTCAGGGCCGAGGATCCCCTGCTTCCTGAGATACAGGCCCTTATGGGGTGCTGGTATCTCCTATGCATGGAAATGTCTTGCGTCACGTGGTCGGAACACTTCCATGCATTGGAGATACCAGTATCCCATAACATGACCTGTATCTCGGGAAGCAGGGGTGCCCAGACCTAAAACCAATATGGGTCTGCTCTGGAGACCCCCTGCTCATCTACACTAGTCAAAAATGTAAATTAAAACATGTAGTAAGCACCAATACACAACGCACCCCCTGTGCCCCCACATAAACACAATATTTATTTTTATAGACACAGGATTAATACCATAGATCTCATGGGTGTCTTCAGGCCCCACAGTGCACCCCAGGGTGTTCCCATGGGTGTCTGGGGCCCTTGGATGGTCCCTGCAAGGCTCAGTTGCCTCTAGGTGGTCCAAGTGGGTGTCCGTTGGCCCCAACGGGGTCCACGGGTAGTCCCTGTGGGTGTTTGTGGGTCATCCCCATGTGTGTCTGGGGGCCCTTGGGTGGTCCCCTCCAGCTGTAGGGCCTACCCGCAGGTGTCTGTGGGTTCTCGAGTGGTCCGCGTGGGTCCCCGCTGGCCTACAGTACCATTCTTGTATTTAAAAAAATAAACATGGCCTACATTTCAAAGCAGAGAAGCAGGGGGTCCCCGGACCTAAAACCAACGCAGGTCTGCTCTTTAAACCCCTTGATCATCTACACTTGTCATAAATGTAAATTAAATATGTAGTAAGCACTAATACACAACCCACCCCCATTTTTATAAACACAGGTCTAATACCACAGGCCGGTGGGGGTCCCCGGGTGGTCCCCACGGGTGTCCGCAGGCCCCACAGTGCACTCCGGAGGGTTCCCACGGGTGTCTGGGGGCCCTAGGGTGGTCCCCGCTAGGCTCCATGGGCCTCAAGTTGGTACCTGTGGGTGTCTGTGGGCCCCAACAGGGTTTACAGATGGTCCCTGCAGGTGTCTGGGGGTCCCTGGGTCATTCCCATGGTTGTCTTTGGGCTCTCGGGTGTTTCCCACAGGTGTCTGGGGGCCTTCGGTTGGTCCCCATGTGTCCCCCACAGCTGTGGGCTCCCCGGTTTCTCCCCGCATGTGTCCGTGGGTCCCCACGTGGTCCCCGTGGGTGTCCCTGGGTTCTCAGGTGGTGTCCGTGGGTCCCTGCTGGCCTGCGGTACCATTCCTGTATTTAACAAAAATAAACATGGCCTACATTTCAATAAATACACCCCCCCACACCAAACACATACAGTACAGTAATGGGCAAAATAACTATTATCCAGATATGGATAATAGATTATTGCCCATTATTAAACACAACATTAGCCAGCCAGCATAAATAAAGTAAATGAAAACCGTTCTACTTACCGCTGCCAATGTGAAGGGTGTCCTCATCAGCATACTGCAGGTCCATGTCCTCCGTTGCCAGAAAGCATACATAATAAATAAAATCTATTGTCCCCTAGCCCCTTAATCACCGTAGCGGTTAATAACCGCTATAGTAATTAAGGGGTTAACCCACCCTACCCCGCTACCCACCCAGGAGGCCTAACCACCCACCCCAGACCCACTATTCCCACCCTGTACCCATTGATTGTTATAGTAGTACATCATACCCATATAATATGGGCCTTGATAAGCTACTATAACAGTCAATGGTCACTACAAAAGCCTGAATGTCCAAAATACAATAATGAAACTATACAACAAGCACCTAAACGCAGAAACTATAAAATTAAAAGCAATAGGCAATCAATCAATTATCTAAATACAACCACTAGCCAACCAATCAATTAAAGAAATAAAACCACTAGCCAATCAATTAAATAAATCACACCACTAGCCAATCAATTAAATAAATCACACCACTAGCCCCAAAATGAAATGTAAAAGCTAAAATAACTAACCATCACAACAATTAATTAATACAAGCACTAGACAACACTAATTTAAACTATTAACCAACAAAATACATAATTAAATAAAAATGTAAAACAATCTGAAAAAAAAAATTCAAGCAATCACAATTCAAAATAATTTAATCTAACCAATAAAAATACATAGAAAATATAACAGTCAATAGAAGAAATGCATTTGCCAAAAAATGCATTGGCTATTACTGTATTCATCTGTACCCTAAAAAGGTACAGATTAATACATTAGCAGTCAATGGGCAATGAAAAACATAAAAATGAAATTTCCAATGGAAAAAACCTGTAAAAATAAAAGTACATACATTCAATATTTCTCTTACCTTTAGAAGTGTTGGCCCTCAGAATCCCGGGGAATCAGGAAGCTCTCGTCCGGTGATGTCACGAAACACAATCCAACGCCACGGTGGAGATCCTGGCCAGGTAACAAAATTCTTCTTTCTTTCATCTTTCACCCTCTTCTTCATCTGTGACTATTTCTTTAATTTCTTTCTCTTTTGTCTTTATCTTCTGTCTTCATCTGTCAATACAATAGTCCCATGTTAAATCCACAATGTTGACACGTTGGTTTCTTGGTGGGTATAGTGGGTCTAGGGTGGGTGGTTAGGCCTCCCGGTGGGTAGTGGGGCAGGGTGGGTTAACCCCTTAATTACTATAGCAATTATTAACCGCTAAGGTGATTATGGGGCATGGGGACATTAGATTGTATTTATTATGTATGATTTCTGGCAATGGACCTGCAGCATGCCGACGAGGACACCCTTCACATTGGCAGGGGTAAGTAGAACGGTTTATATTTACTTTATGTGTCCGTCCCCCTTCTTCACCTTACCTTCCGCTGCAGCTGCGTCCGGCAGTGGAGGATGGGGAGATTGCAGGGAGGTCTGCAGGCAGCTGGAGTGACGATCTGATCGCCAGCTGCTCCCTTAGCATGGCGTCGCCATTTTGTGAGTGGTCGCACATGCGTAGGAACTGTGGATTTGCAGCGGCCATCTTGCTTGACCCGCACACATGCACAGTATAGCACCCGACGGCCATTACACCCAACAAGCCCCACAATGCACAGGGGCAGTTAGTCAGGTGCCAGGAACCAGCCAATAGGGTTGCAGCAATCCCCAGCTCCCGGAGATTGTTAGTTTTGGCGCGTCTGCACCACGCCAGTCGGAAGAGGGACCTCTGAGGAGTAGGTAGTGTCCAGGGAGCAGAGCTCCCCTCGACTAGGCCAGCTCTTTCCCCTTAGGCCCCAGTTAGGCCCTGACTCACTGTAGCTTGTGGTTGCTTTAAGGAAAGTTAACAAATAACACACAGAACCCCAGCTTTGGGGGCCCGGGGAACCACGGGGACCACCCGAAGGCCCCCAGTCACCTGTGGGAACCCCCCGGGTGCACTGTGGGGTCTGCGAACACCCATGGTGACCACCCGCGGACCCCCGCCGACCTGTGGTAATAATCCTGTGTCTATAAAAACAAATATTGGTTTTATGTGGTGGCACAGGGGGTGGGTTGTGCATTGGTGCTTACTACATATTTTAATTTAAAGTGTAGATGAGCAGGGGGTCTCCGGAGCAGACCCGCGTTTGTTTCAAGTCCGGGAACCCCCTGCTTCCAGAGATATAGGCATCATTATGGGGTGCCAGTATCTCCTATGTATGTAAATGTCCCGCGTCACGAATCGGGACATTTCCATGCATAGGAGATACCGACACCCCATAACAGGGCCTGTATCTCGGGAAGTAGGGGTTCGCCGGACCTGAAATCAATGCGGTTCAACTCCGGAAACCCCCTGCTACATTACTGTAATGTTTAACATTAAATAAAACCCCTGCAATCGCCTGTGAGGGCCGTGCAGTTAGAGTGACTGATTCAGCCTCTCTCTTATGGTGTGTCCCTTATAGACAGGCAGAGCCCGGTAGGATTAACACAGCAGGGACCCCTGCTGTGTTAATCCGATGGGCCATCAGTCTGCTGCGGCAAATATTGAAAGAATTTCGGAAAAATCTCGAAAACCAATTCGGTAAATGTTGGAATAACGACCGCTGCATCTGTATATTTCTCCAAATCAAACAAAACAAGAAAACAAAAACAATGCTTCTGGTAATTGTGACAACATCTATATGGCAGCAATCTTTAGTAATAAACTTAGTGCCAACAATATAATATTAAGGTCCCAACAAAAAATAAAGTAATTAGTCCTTTGAAACCCTCACGTTGTCAGTGTTAAATATACACTTCTGTTATTACACACTTTTGTTATTATTAACAGAAATACTGTACTCACTGTTCCATTGCTTTTGCCAAAAATAATAATGAACCATAACTTTACAATGGTGCAAGGGGGAATCCTGTTCCGTCTGTTTATTAGTTCACTACCTTGCTTCTGAAATCCAAGAATGTATGTGAGATCATTTTCCATTCTATTTTTGTTCTTCACACTGTTAAAATTGCAAAATGCAATGAGATCAGATATTCTGATGTAGCCAAGGTTATTTTAGCCTCTGTCGCGTTATCACTGAATCCATGTAAACTCTGTGATACTGTATGCTAGTGTAAAAGATGTGTGCAGAGGTATGCTAATGGAGACTATTTAGGGTGAAATTAACATAAGGTTTTATTGCCTTTTCCTTTAAACCACACAATAAACAAAAATATATATAAAACAACAAACACCTATCCCGGTATAAGGGCGAACTCACTCCCCAGTCCCTATCTGTAAGATTGGGGGGAAAGCCCCTTACCAGCATGCACCCCAAAGTATAATTTGTACCTTAAAGCAGGTGGCCCTTCAGGTCAGTGGTGTCCCGGTGTGTTTGAGAGTCCATCCTCTAGCAGATTCCTGGGTCCTCTGTGTCCAGGAAAAGGTCTGGTCCCCTTGTGTCTTGCTTTCAATACACAGTTCTCCTGTGCACTCAATACCTCTTTCCTCTTGTCAGCACCCTTGTGTGCTGAGGGAAATCTCTCTGTTTCCAGCAGGGTTTATAATCCTACTTGGATTACCCAGGTGGAGCTGGATTACCCAGGTGGAGGTGGAGCTGGTTAAGCTCTCTGCTGGATTTGCAGAACACTAGAGGCAGTTTCTAAAACAGGGATAAGTCCCTGTTACATACCTCCCCTGTTTGTGGGAAGTTTGGGCTTACTACGGCCGAAGCCCATACTTCCACTCTCAATCGAGATACATCTGTGGCTCGAATGAGAATGGAGTAAGACAACCCTCAGTCAAGCTGTGATTGGAGCCTTTCTCCATGTCAGTAATGTCTCTTCACGAAGGTTCATGAGCTCAGCATTCCTCAGCTGCCCGAGGAGGACTTTTTCCAAGTACAGTCTTTCCTCTGACCGCTTAGTCATGTGCTTTCCCCTGCGTCGGGTGATCCCTTCTTAACTGAATTGAGGGTGACAACTTGCAGCGGGTTTTGTAGCCATATTCATGGGTGGTTCAAGCTGGGCAGAGTTTTTATCCATACCGATTGACTCCCGTGGCATCTCAGCTTGGTAGTTACCTAGTGTTGGTATACCTTTACCCTTCAGGGATATGTCAGTCAGCTCAATTGAAGCTTCCCACGTTGTATAATTCAGGTAATTTTTCAGACCTTTCTGGTGCTTGTTCTAACTCAGTCCGTTCTCCTTCTCATTCAGAAACATCTAATTCAGTTAGTTCTCTTTCTCATCCAGATATATTTCATTCTAATCATTCTTTAATTCCATCGGTTTCAAGTCAGGATGACCAAGGAATCGCCCCTTTGTCAGTAGTTACTTCTGCTAGGTATGTGGAGGTAGACTCCAGCTCTGACAGAACTGATAGTCAAAATCCTCTTTTGAAGAGAAGTATGTTACATTCTCCCTATAAACCAAAATCAGCATACTTTCCATATCAAGGAAGTTTTATAGATACCTTCTATACTATGGTATTAAAAGATTTTGAATCCATGTGCCAAGATTCCACAATATTATCAAAAAAGAACCTTAATAAAGAAGAACTACTATATATGCATTAAAAGAACTTAGCAATAATAGAAAATTGGTAATACGGCAGGCGGACAAGGGGGTGGAATTGTCCTTCAGGATAGGGATGACAATTTAGCCGAGGTTGGTCGTCTCCTGGGGGACACTTCCTCATATCATATTGGAGGGAGATCTGATGGAAATATATCAGAAATCATTAAATGGTCTACTTCTGGGGGCTCAAAGTATAGGTGTTATTACCAAGTCTGATTTTTAATTTCTTTTCAATAAAAATCCGAGAACACCTATACAGCAGAGACTGTGACTATTGTAACACAAACCAGTGGCAATTGCCAAAACGACCCAGGTACACCCAGGTACATTCTGAATACATGCCTTAAACTTGCCTTAAACTAGCCCCATCATTTCTGCATTGATTAATGGCCCATCAGATTAACAGCGGGGGTCCCTGGCAGTCCCATTCAAACTGAATGGGACTGCCAGGGACCCCTGCTGTGTTAATCCTATGGGTCATTAGTCAATGCAGAAATGCCTTAAACTTGCCTTAAACTAGCCCAGCACATACCCAGAATGTAACCAGGCTAGGTTAAGGCAAGCTTTAGAATAGTCGTGGTCCCATCTGTATTTTACCACATTCCAAAACTACATAAGGATGTTCATCAACCACCTGGGAGACCATTATCTCTGGGGTGGAGTCAATAACGTCCAATGTGTCCCAGTGTGTAGATTTCTTTCTACAGCTATTTGTAATCAAATTAAGATCATATTTGAGGGATATGTAGTATGTCATCGACTCCATCTCAGCAATAACTTGGACAACATCATACATTTGAGCCACATGTGATGTGGCCTCTTCATATACTTGTGTAGTTCACAATAAGGGTTTAAAGGCAATTGAATATTTTTTTATCTCTGGATCCGGAGTTTTGTACTTCACAAAGAGAATTTATTTTGACAGCTATCGAATTTATTCTTTAACACAAATATTATTTATTTGAAGAGCTTAATTATTTACAGATTTGTGGAACGGCCATGGGACCCAGATTCGCCCCCAGCTATGCTAACCTGTACATGGGGTTGTGGGAGGACCTACATGTTTGGGGGAATGCTAGGCTGGTGGTGGGTCTGGTCTTCTATGGTTGTTTTATAGATGACCTTATTTTAATTTGGGATGGTGAGGCAGATGAACTGATGCTCTGGATGACAACGACATGGGACTTAGGTTCACATTTCAAATTGATCCTAAAAAAGCTGTGTTCTTAGATTTGGATATTGACGTTAATGTCAACAATGAAATTATCACAAAAACTAATTTTAAGCCGGTGGCTATGAATAGCTACTTACACAGTTCAAGCAATCACTATGCTAAATGGCTTGAAAACATTCCCAGGAGTCAATTTTTCAGTCTGGAGGAATTGTTCTCTGGACTCTGATTTTTTGATTCAGGTGGATCGGTTTGTATCGAAGGGTTATGATAAGAAATTCATCCAAAAATCATTTGAACAAGCACTACGAACTGAACAAAGTTGTCTTTTAGAGAAGTCAAAAAACAAACATCAGAAAACTGCTAGTAAGGGACAAAAATTGGCAATAACATCTGTGATTCAAAAACACCGTTAATTTTCACACAACAATGCTGCCTTTAAAATAAAATCTATTCTCAATAAACATTGGGGAATATTGCAAAATGATCCAATTATTGGATCAAAACTACCAGCAAGGATACTAGTTATCTTTCAAAATGCTAGGAGTTTAAAAACATGGGTAGCATCAAGTAAATTAAAACCACAAATGTAGTAGAAGTATTGGGTGGACGTCCTAAAAATGGGAATTTCCTATGTGGTAGTACAAGATGTCTGACTTGTACACATCTCAATAAATCAGATAGAGTAATTTCACATTCAAATGGACAATCATACTCTGTCTAAGGCTATATTAACTGCCTGCTAACACATGAACTGCCTGTTAACACATATTAATATGTTCTTGTTATGTTTAATATGTTGGGCGAACAGCGCGTGCACTAAGCACGTGTTTTTTGGAACGTTGCCATTACATATTCATGGCCTACAAACTCATAGCCTTTCCAGGCATTTCTGTGAAAAACATAACAAGGATCCAACTTCCCTTTCTGTCATGGGTATTGAGGTCATTGCAGCCTCCCTACTAACTGGGGATAGATTCAAGAAGTTAACTATTAGAGAAACTTACTGGATCTATATGTTGGACACTTTGGGTCCAAAAGGCCTTAATGAATGCATAGATGTCAGCACAGTAGTGTGAGTTTGAGTTCCTCTTGTCTTGTTGGTGTTTGGCAATGGAAGTCTAGTTTGAGCGTTTTTACACTCCCTCCATCACCTAGCTGTACTGGATCTCGTGGTGAGGTTCTCTATATCTACACAATACTCATATTGTAACACTGTTCTAAATATATAAATTAACTCACAATAATAATCACTTTATAATTAAATCTACACACATATAGCGAATTATTCTCATTTAAGTATATTATTACTTATCTTTAATACACAATTTATCTTTATTATATGATGTTTTTATAACATTTATTTATATTAAAATCATCACTACACATTAATCACATAATATCACATTAATCACTCATAATTTAATTTTCATGGCTTGGTGTCTGTTGCTCTGCTCTTCTTTCATTCTTTCTATCACTCCCTCGCCAAATATCTGAGTAAATTATCAATCTAGTCATTAAAATCATTTACACTTTCTCAATCAATTCTTATCTTAGTCATAGATGGGCGATCAATATTCGATAAATTGAATTATAATATCAAAGTATTAAAATCTATCTATTATCTATCAATATAGTGAAATATTATGGGACTTTATAAGCTAAATATGGTTATACCCTGCATGTGAGATTATACATTACTTTGAGTTACAGTATATAGCCTTGACCATTTTCTAATACTATGAAAGTATCAGTCTTTTTATATATATGTTTCTGTAAACAGCAGGCTGTGTAGAAAAATGAATGAAGTACTTTATTATGCTGTACAAAAACAATGGTTAAGTGTCTGTGGAAAAAGTAGATTGACAAGGTTATATACTGAAAACGTGGTATGCAAAAATATTGATGCATGTACATTTTGCGTTATTGCCCATGCATATTTTAAACACTATCATGCAAGTCATAAAGGTCATATCTGTTGAAATGTAAGCAGTAACCTTTCACTGTGACAGAATTACGACTTAATTGAGGCAATCATTTAGAGGCCTCTGCAAACCAGACTGACATTATGACTTGAAATATATATAATTGAAAGTCATAAATCTGAAATTTTTACAGCCAGCACTAAAGACTTTCTGCCTGGTGTCTTTGTAGTTTAGCAGGTTAGTTTAGATTCTCTATGATCACTCCAAGAAGAACATCTTTTAGTCATTATTTGTACTGTCGGTTTGAACCTCAGATAGTTATTCATGTCTATGGGGAGTGACTGGGTTACTCTGTGGAAAATTAACTCTGTACCCCAAGAATGATTAGAAATACAATTTACTTAGATATTATTGCTAATGTGGGACTAATGTGTTCATTTACATGTTTCAAATTTGTTAAATTGGTATTCACATCATAATTTAATTTCTCATTAAAATCATTAGTTGATTTGTCACATGTTTCCATTCATAACACAAATACTGTATTGTGTTGGAAATACTGTTAATATGTTTAAAAAAATGCTCTCTACTTCATTCTATTGCTGGAGAAAACTTCAGAATCATTGTATTAGCAAAGGAATACATTTGGCCACTCATGCTTGGGTAAATCAATCTGAAAATGCACATTCTGAAACATATTATCTTTCATTTCATTCTGTAACAGATGGCATCAACTTCAGTTTCCTAAAGGAGAAATGCTTCAAAGAGCATTTTGATCTATTGGAAATTAAAAACCATGTTGTAAAGACTCTTTATATTGGGTCCAATATTCAGGATTTCCGTTTTAACATAGTTGATCTGAAAACCTGAGACTCTGCTAAAACCTCATTAAGCTGTTCTGTGCCTTCCAATTACCAGATGCCTAAACCAGGGCCGCCAACAGAAATCATGGGGCTCAGGACAAATGAAAGGAGCAGGCCTCCTCCCCCCCAACCCATGGCGCACCCCCACCCCCCCCCGCCCCCCGAAGCCATAGCGCACCTACCATAAAAAATCTTTAAGCGCTCAACTTTTACTGAACTGTTTTCTTATTGTGATACAGAAAAAAACATTACAATGCAACCTGTTTATTTTTATATTTTCAACAAAAGACACGTAACTGCCTGCCTGGGTGAGTGGGTAGGCGAATGACAGTGGGTGGGTGGGCGAATGACAGTGGGTGGGTGGGCGAATGACAGTTGGGCGAATGACAGTGGGTGGGTGGGCGAATGACAGTGGGTGGGTGGGTGGGCGAATGACAGTGGGTGGGTGGGTGGGCGAATGACAGTGGGTGGGTGGGTGGGCGAATGACAGTGGGTTGGGCGAATGACAGTGGGTTGAATGACAGTTTTGGGCGAATGACAGTGGGTGGGTTGGACAGTTGGGTGAATGACAGTGGGTGGGTTGGACAGTTGGGTGAATGACAGTGGGTGAATGACAGTTCGGGTGGGCGAATGACAGTTTGGGCGAATGACAGTGGGTGGGCGAGACTTGCGGGCTAATCCCGCAGCTCTTGCCCGGGGCAGGAGGCGCGCGTGGGGGAAGTTGGGTTGGGGTGCGCGTGCGAGGGAAGTTAGGTTGGTGCCAGGGCCATCTTAATAACATTTGGGGCCCCGGGGCAAAGCAGTGCACGGGGCCCTGCCTACACAATCACTCACATGAATAAAAATGTAAATTAACGATTTGTTAACGAATAGTTAATATCCCCTGAATATCTAGTTTACAATTTATTCTAACATCTTACTGTTACAGTGTTATTCATAAAACAATCTTTTATATAACTTTTACAATACCTCACAGGAGAAACATCACTTTGCTATAACTGCAGTGCAGCTAAAAAAACTCAACCTGTACCACCTTTTTTATCTGAAGAAATATCACAATAAAGACATTCACTGGTATATATTTGTAACCTATGCAGACAGTCGCTCCCAGCCTCCCACGCGCTCACTAGCAGCAGGCACCGGAAGTGCTGCACTGCTAGGCTGCAAGCGGTTGTGACGCGAGCCGTGGTGCCAGGCGAGCGGAGAGCGAGCAGAGTCAGGGTTCCACTTCCGGGAGGGGGATAGTGAGCGGTGCCGGGGTGCCGGGCGGGGGGAGAGCGAGCTGGGGGAGAGCGAGCCCTCCTAGCTAGACTTAGAATGGAGATTTTACATTTTTAGCATTGGTGGGTAGTGTTGCCAGATGGCTTGTCCAAAAATACTGGACACAATGGGAAAAGTTGCGACGCCCGCAAATCATATTAAAACAAAAAACACGCTCCTGAATACATATAAAATGTAGTCCCACCTCCCCAATACATATAAAATGTAGTCCCACCTCCCCAATACATACAAAATATACCCCTACCATCCTCATATATATTAAATATATCCCTACTATCCCCATATATATATTAAATATTCCCCCAGCGCGTGCATATATATATATATATATATATATATATATATATATATATATATATATATATATATATATATATATATGCACGCGCTGGGGGAATATTTAATATATATATGGGGGACACAAAGTATACCGCATTAACACAATACGTCACTGTGGCCCCAAAAATATCTTAATTTATGATATAATAACAATGGGCAGTGGTGCTAAAGGATAATAGATATGTATTATAACGAAAAAAGCATCCTTATGAAGAAGCACACGGGCATACCAAGAAAGTGATAACAATACAAATTTATTGATGGTTAAAAACAGGGGGAGAATAATTAAAAGAGGAGGGGGACTCACATCTACCAAACATATATTCCGTGAGGCAAGGGCACGTAAAATGGTCAATTTGAACACCAAAAGTAATCAACAACACAAGCAGCTCTAGATCAAGCATGCATATATACCTTATACACAGACTGCAGATTTGTGCACATAACATAAGGAATAGCTGTTGTTGAGATAGTAAATGCAGCAATGGAAGCAATGAATGCCCAAATATTAAAGATGTAGATACATCACCATTGAAGCGTGGCTGTAAAAGGCCAAATTACAGATAGCCAGGGCCTCCTGTCATGGAAAAAGGTAGGGGTCCCACTCCACAGACTCCCACTCCAACGCGTTTCGACTAAAACGGTCTTCTTTGGGGAGTGGTGAGGGGAGGAATGAGCTAGTATATATAGGGAGAATATAACAACAGAATCTGCGCCAAACACATTTAAATTCCAAACAGCTGTGGCAGAGGGAAGATTACCCAAGCATAACTGCATCATAGGGTCTGGAGTGGTATTGCTGACCTTCTCATAGGTCTAGCACAATCAGGTGGCACTGCCTATGTCATCCCGTATGTAAATCGGGATTTGACGCGTGTGACGTCATCACGTAATACACATCATAACGTGTTGTTGTCATAGCGACCAAAAAGGCGTATAAAAAGCGACCGCAAGCCAGGGGGAAGTAAGGGATTGGCACAGTTAAATGACACTATCTGTGTCATTGCGTATGTGAATCAGAGAATGACGCGTGTGACGTCATCACGCATCGCGTGTCATTGCGTGCAATAGTCATGGCTACCCCAAGAACGCTTACGAAGCGACCACAGGCCACGGAGAGGTAAACAAAAGCCACAGTTAAACTGCTATACCAAATGAGAGACTACTGATCGCAATTATAGGTACAAAATCATAACAGGTAATATTGAATGCACAATAGTACAAGAAATGAAGTAATAACGATTGTCACACAGCACACATGAAAGTACGTTGTTTTCATGGTGACCACAGAGGTATAAGCAAACCAGACACAGACCTGAAGAAAACCATATAGGGATCAAGAACAGTGGTATTAATTAACATTGTATTATCATTGCAAGATTGACTAAGCAAAAATAATAAATTGCAAAGGACACAATAATTACACTAACTGCAAATACTAATAAGAATAATAAATGTCCAGAGCTGAAAAATTATGATGATACAGAAAACTGCCGTAAAAGAGCAGTATCTGTATAGATACAATGTCTTCTTGTTTCTAATATGATGTATAGAGGCTTTATGGTCCAGGATTATTTGTCCAGGCAGAATGGCAAAGCACAATCATGCCATAAAAAGGTGCAGAGGAGATAACAAAATCCATACGGTTCAATCATAATGATAAGTCTCAGATGTACGAGATTCTATCTTCCTTGTAGATAAAATCCTGGAGACACACCAAATTGTTGAGAACGTAAGAAGCTTCCATCACATTATCCAATGTCACGAATCTGGATCCAAAATCAATTCTAGTGTGGGTCACTCGTCAAGGAAAGCGATGTCACAGAGGTACAGGATAAACGGGAACATACAGTAGGGCAAAGTATCCCAAAGTAAGATGCAGGTCCAGGGTATATAACATAAGAAAAAAGAGAGAAAGGAGAGCCATATATTAGAGCATCTCATGTAAGTACAGAGGAGTAGGGTTATAACAAGAAAAGTCACGTTATAAAAACATAGCAAAGCCCAGGTAGTCGTTGAGCCCCTGTGGGATCATGGTGCCCAGTTGCACGATCCACCTACATTCTCTTCTTAACAGGGCCTTCTCAAGGTCACCACCACGGGCACCAAGAGAGACCCTGTCGAAGGCAAATGCAGTGAGGACCATGCGATCTCATTAAATTCTTTGAGTATCTGGCAGACAATCAACTTAATCTCAGATTCACGCATACTTATGATATGCAACATATGCAATTTCTGTATCTCGATCTCTATATAGATATCGCGAATAAAATACAATCTGACATTTTTAGAAAAGAGAATGCCTGAAACTCATTGTTACATGCTAAAAACTGTCATTCCCGCCCTCTGATCAAGGGAATCCCAAGGGGACATTTCCTGCGTTTACGCCGGAACTGTTCCTCGACGGAGGACTTTGTTCGAAGGGCGGATGAGATGAAGAAGAGATTTTTGTCAAGAGGATATACAGCCATGGATCTTGATCAGGCCTTTGATCTAGCTCTATCTACTGATAGAGAGTCTCTAATCAATATGGATAAGAATGGAATGGGGAAAGGGGAAAGGGAGGGAGGGAGGTGACTCTCGCTTCAGCTTAATGTACAGACTGATAAATAATAACAAAGGTGCAAAGGGGGAATGGGGTAGTTATGAAAAATGAGAGAAAGAAACACCCTTTAACATGCACAATATGGATAAGAGCCAATCCAGACAAAAATGTCCTGTGGAGAACACTGATGCACCCTACTTCATCACGGGATACAGTGAGCAAGCAGGGACAATCAAATTCATTATTTGGAAACATTGGGGTACACTATCTCTTGATCCCCTGATCCATAATATGGTGTGCTCAGGCCCTCAATGGTATTCCGCAAAGCAGCTACGTTAGCGAATACATTATCACCTAGTATGTTACGGCCAAAGAAGTCAACTGGCAACATGTTTTCTTTGTTTCCTAAATTATTAGGCTCATATAAGTGTGGACGATGTAAAATTTGCCCGAACATGACTAAGGGCCTCATGCAGTAAGCCCCGATAAGGCTTTTTCGGCATTTTATAGCCATTTTTTTCCTTCCAGATTCAGTAAGCGCCGATAAGTAGGAATTATCGGCAACTTTTCCTCCCGATAAGAAATTATCGGGAGACGGCTGGCGATAAGCCACTTATCGGCACTTTTTTAACCCGGCTGAATTCAGGAAGCCCCGATCAGCTTTTCGGTGCTGATCGGCACCCCAGATTGGAGATTTTATGGCCAATACAGCCCGCCAACTAAAGTTGGCAACTTGCTGGAGGAGAAGCATCGGCCGGGGCGACACTTAGAAAAAATCAGGCCTTTTTCATGCCTGTGATTGATGCCGGGGGTCTCCGGGGCTGATACCCGCACCGGAGCCCCCCGGCATGCATCCGAGGCAGGAAAAAGGCATTTAAAAGCCACTTCATTACCTTAGCGGCTAACCGCTAAGGCAATGAAGGGGTTAACCCACCGTGCCATCTTTATTGTGGCTAGCGGGGGTGGGTGAAGGGGGTATTTGGCCCTGGGTGTGAGTTTAGGACTTGCGGGGGGCTTGCGGGGGCACTTAACCCCTTCACGACCGTACGGTTAATACCGCTATGGTCATGAAGGGGTTAAGGCCTCCCGCTACCCACCCGCAAGCCCTAAACAACCACCGTTGGGGATAATACCCCCTTCACCCACCCCCACTACCCACAATAATTAAAAATACACACACCAGGCCCACACTAACTAAATAAATAAATATATATATATATATATATATGCAAATATAGCTGTATGCTCATCTGCATGTCTTAGGCAGGTCTGCAACCCCGCCTTTCCCCATTATCACCCAGCATACAGCACTTCCACTGCAGCAAGGGATTCTGGGAAATGACATGCAAATGAGCACACAGTGTCACTTTTTGCCTCAATAACCATTTTTAACATGGTTCCCTATAGGCTTAAGCTTGCTGCATGGTCACAGCTTTGAGCACAGCCAGGGTTAAGGTGCATACCCAGAAAACCATATATATATATATATATAATATATATATACATATACATATATATATATATATATATATATATATATATATATATATATGACCCCAACAACACCTATACCCCCCTAAAATACAGTATAGTAATGGGCACAATGACTATTATCCACAAATGGATAATAGTGCAGTTGTCCATTTAAAATACATACACAGCAATAAAGACATTAAATACATATAGCACTCACCCATGTGCGGCTGCCACGATGAAGGCCATCCTCATCTTCATCCTGCCCATGCCCCATCCGCTTCTGCAAAACAGACACAAGAATTAAAACATCCAATGTAATGTCCCCTAACCCCTTAATCACCATAGCGGTTATTAACCGCTACAGTCATTAAGGGGTTAACCCACCATCAGCCACATACCCTCCCCCACTAACCCCCCCAACCCTGAGGCCTAACCACCCTCACCCACTACCCACAGGGGAGTCCTACCAAATACCCTTGGGGCAATACCCCCTCCCCCAGCACATACAGTACAATAATGTGCCAAATAACTATTATCCACATAGGGATAATACATTATTTGGCCATTATTAAACACATTCAATACCGTAATAAAGTAAAGAAAATTGTACTAACCTCATCAATAAGAAGGCTCCGTCGCCAGCATCATCCTTGGGGTCCGTTGCCAAAAAATAAATAGGCAATACATCTCAATTACATTAACATACCAATGAACCCCTTAATCACCTTATCGGGTACTAACCTCAAAGGTAATTAAGGGGTGAAGCCATCCTGCCATGGCAACACCACTTATGCATAACATCCTCAATGAATTAAAAAGCAATTTCCTAACCAAATCTCATTTAATCATTCAATCTGAAGGCTCAAATGCCACTTAAAACATTGCTTTTACAGTGTATACATGTAGCATAACATGTAAACTACATGTACACGCTGCAAATCAATGTTAACAATACAGTAATCCAACTCAAATAGCCTGACATCACAAGAAGTATATTATGTAAGCAAATAAAGTCACCATCAATGAATAAACACACATGAATTACATCCCTAAACAATTAAAATACCATCCATACCAATTACACAATTAACTATAGCTATCGTAACAGAGAACAACTTCAAAACATACAAAAAAGGACACCAACATTTACAATATACTAAAGCAAGCCTCTCCATAACCTACAGTACACCATAAAGCCCAAAACTTACATCTCTCTAATAATAAAATACATTTAACACACATCTACGCACAGCAGCATAGCCACAATGATTTACAATACAGAAAATCAAGCTTTAACAACACTATCATTTCTTACCCTGTATGTATATATCTCTCCAGACATACATACATACATACATACAGTGGCAAGAAATGATATGCATTAAAAAAAATGAAGACATGAAAAAGCAAAAAAAACACAATTACATTAAATACATTTCTTTATTTAACTTACCATTACTTGCCCCCACCGACTCCCGTTGATCAGCTTACTCACGAACCAATCCACGAACAGGAACCCATAAAATAAAAAACCATAAAATAATAAACATTAAAATAATAAAATACGACAATCCAGGGGTCTTCTAGTTGTAATCCATCTTCATCTGTATTTTTCTACCTTCTTCCGGGGTCTTCTTGCCGTCCGGTGCCACGCCCTGGTCTTCTTTCTTCAGAGGAGGTCCTTCCTCCTCGGCGCCTGGCTTCAAAATGAGACGACATAGGCTTTTAAAGGCCTATGACGTCACATTTTCGTCATATGGTTCCCACGGCCCTGATTGGGCCGTGAAAACCATGTGTTTTGGCCAATGTAAAAAAAATGATGATGTCACTTAAAGGCAATGACAGCACAGCCAATCAGAATGGCTTTGCTGCAATTGCCTTTAAGATGACGTCATGAAAAGACACATGGCCAGACTCACATGGTACAGCAGCCAATCAGAGCGTGGGAAGTCTATCCCTACTCTGATTGGTTCAAGTACCATGTGACAGAGGCTTTCAATGACGTCACATCCTTTCTCCCCCAAGCCTCTGTCACATGGTACTTGAACCAATCAGAGTAGGGATAGACTTCCCACGCTCTGATTGGCTGCCGTACCATGTGAGTCCGGCCATGTGTCTTTTCATGACGTCATCTTAAAGGCAATTGCAGCAAAGCCATTCTGATTGGCTGTGCTGTCATTGCCTTTAAGTGACGTCATCATTTTTTTTTACATCGGCCAAAACACATGGTTTTCACGGGCCAATCAGGGCCGTGGGAACCATATGACGAAAGTGTGACGTCATAGGCCTTTAAAAGCCTATGTCGTCTCATTTTGAAGCCAGGCGCCGAGGAGGAAGGACCTCCTCTGAAGAAAGAAGACCAGGGCGTGGCACCGGACAGCAAGAAGACCCCGGAAGAAGGTAGAAGAATACAGATGAAGTTGGATTACAACTAGAAGACCCCTGGATTGTCGTGTTTTATTATTTTAATGTTTATTATTTTATGGTTTTTTATTTTATGGGTTCCTGTTCGTGGATTGGTTTGTGAGTAAGCTCATCAACGGGAGTCGGTGGGGGCAAGTAATGGTAAGTTAAATAAAGAAATGTATTTAATGTAACTGTGTTTTTTTTTGCTTTTTCATGTCTTCATTTTTTTTAATGCATATCATTTCTTGCCACTGTATGTATGTATGTATGTATGTCTAGAGAGATATATACATACAGGGTAAGAAATGATAGTGTTGTTAAAGCTTGATTTTCTGTATTGTAAATCATTGTGGCTATGCTGCTGTGCATAGATGTATGTTAAATGTATTTTATTATTAGAGAGATGTAAGTTTTGGGCTTTATGCTGTACTGTAGGTTATGGAGAGGCTTGCTTTAGTATATTGTAAATGTTGGTGTCCTTTTTTGTATGTTTTGAAGTTGTTCTCTGTTACAATAGCTATAGTTAATTGTGTAATTGGTATGGATGGTATTTTAATTGTTTAGGGATGTAATTCATGTGTGTTTATTCATTGATGGTGACTTTATTTGCTTACATAATATACTTCTTGTGATGTCAGGCTATTTGAGTTGGATTACTGTATTGTTAACATTGATTTGCAGCGTTTACATGTAGTTTACATGTTATGCTACATGTATACACTGTAAAAGCAATGTTTTAAGTGGCATTTGAGCCTTCAGATTGAATGATTAAATGAGATTTGGTTAGGAAATTGCTTTTTAATTCATTGAGGATGTTATGCATAAGTGGTGTTACCATTGCAGGATGGCTTCACCCCTTAATTACCTTTGAGGTTAGTACCCGATAAGGTGATTAAGGGGTTCATTGGTATGTTAATGTAATTGAGATGTATTGCCTATTTATTATTTTGGCAACGGACCCCAAGGATGATGCTGGCGACGGAGCCTTCTTATTGATGAGGTTAGTACAATTTTCTTTACTTTATTACGGTATTGAATGTGTTTAATAATGGCCAAATAATGTATTATCCCTATGTGGATAATATTTATTTGGCTCATTATTGTACTGTATGTGCTGGGGGAGGGGGTATTGGCCCCAAGGGTATTTGGTAGGACTCCCCTGTGGGTAGTGGGTGAGGGTGGTTAGGCCTCAGGGTTGGGGGGGTTAGTGGGGGAGGGTATGTGGGTGAGGGTGGGTTAACCCCTTAATGACTGTAGCGGTTAATAACCGCTATGGTGATTAAGGGGTTAGGGGACATTACATTGGATGTTTTAATTCTTGTGTCTGTTTTGCAGAAGCGGATGGTGCATGGGCAGGATGAAGATGAGGATGTCCTTCATCGTGGCAGCCGGACATGGGTGGTGAGTACTATATGTATTTAATGTATTTATTGTTGTTTATGTATTTTACATACACAGGGGGTGTATGTTGTTTATTGCAATGTTTATTGGGGGCAAATGTCCCCAATAAACATGCTATTCTGCCTTAACCCCTTCACTGCCTTAGCGGCTATCCGCTATGGTAATGAAGCAGCATTTATGTATTTTTAATACTATTGTGCGGGAGCAGGGGGCCTCCTGAGCTGAACCGCATTAATTTGTGTCTCAGAGACCCCCTGCTTCCCGAATTACAGGCCACGGTTTGGGGCATCGGTTACAGTGTCGCCGCCATATTTATAGCGGGCACGTCGCGAATGGGACGCTATAAAGATGGCGGCGACACTGCCACCCGATGACACATTCCGGGGCCTGTAACTCAGGAAGCAGGGGGTCCCTGGTCCACAAAGTGATGCGGTTCAGCTCGGGGGACCCCCTGCTCACTGTACAGTATTATTAAATAAATATTAATGCTGCTTCGCTACCATAGCAGATACCCTGTAAGGTAAGGAACGAGTCTTTATTGATGTGTGTGTTTTACTCATAGTGTAGTTGTGCAGAGGGTCTCCGGAGCTGAAGCGCTTTTGTTTTAGGTCCGGGGAACCCCTGCTCCCCGAGATACAGACCCCTTTATGGGGTGCCGGTATCCCTCTGCTTTGTTTACATGCCGCGGTCACGTGATCGGGACCTTTAAATGCAGAGGGATACCGGCACCTCATAAAGGGGCCTGTATCTCGGGGAGCAGGGGGTCCCCCGACCTGAAACCAATGCGGTTCAGCTCCGGAGACCCCCTGCACATGTACACTATGAATAAAAGTTGTTTAAAAATACTTTATTTGTTGCCGATGTTTGCGCTGAGAGAGCGGCTTGTCTCTCTCTGCTGCAAACATCTATCGCCACCAAAGGCTTATCGGAAGGCTTATCGGGAGCCAGGCTGTATCGGCACAGCCTCATCGGCAGCTTTGCTTTCGCAGTGCTTCGGCAGGGATCGGAAGGATTCGGCCCTTACTGAATACTGCGAGGGCAAATCGCCAAAAAAAGGCCGATCCCCCACCTATCCGCCACACTTGGCGAAATGATTTTATCGGGCCTTACTGCATGAGGCCCTAAATCCACACATTTGTCCTACCGAGACGAGACACGCAGGTACAAAATCAAATCATTCATCACATGTCAAACAGAATGTGTCGTATATCTATTGATATGTAAATGCAGCAAACAGTATGTAGGCCTCACTAGTAGAATCCTTAAGATTTGTATTCTTGAGCATTTAAGGCTGATACGGAATAAGGATATGCTGCATCCAGTATCAATACACTTCAATACCTGTCCATTGGGTTCAGTGGGATCATTACAGTGTATAGCACTTGAACATATTCCATTACCCCTAAGGGGAGGGGATCGTATCAAACTCTTGCACCAGCGAGAAGCACACAGAATCTTTCCGCTCCAAACACTGCAGCCCAATGGACTGAACGTTGAATGGGACCTGCGTTGTTTCCTTTAACATCTGTACATTGTATGACTCTGATTTATTATTCAATATTATGCAATTAGATAAAATCATTGATTATTTATTAATGATTTACAGTTTTAACGTAACTTTTGCTTCTTCACTGTTGCCCTTCCCTTCCCCCCCCCTCCCCCCTCTCCCCCTCCCTTTCCCTGTTCCCCTGTTATTCTTGGACAAAATAATAATACATATACATTTGAATAAGTTTAATATTCTCTATGAATATGAATATGACATTGAGATTTAGCTGATACAGTTACTATAATAAACTGTGTTTATAGTTTATTATATTTTTCCTAATTAGTCCTAGATGTCAGTTCCTTTGGTTTAACGTTGCATAGGTTACTTTTTAGATATCCCTGATAATACTTAATTACAACATAGCATATCTGGCCTTTTCAATAATACAATCATGTGTGAACTTATTTCTAAAGATATATTGAGTCTTTGAATAAGATTTGATGTTAGCTGGATATAGTTAATAAGTTATGTGTATCAGGGGTTAATATGTTAGTCCATTTTCGCGGGCTTTTTTATTTTAAATGTTTAGGCTCAGACCACGTCTCCCCACTCCAAGATGAAGCGCTGTTCCTAGCGTGAAACGCGTTGAGGGGGAGATCGTGGTGTAGCCATGTGTATGTGAGGCTCCAATAAAGTTTTTTTCTACTACCCGGAAGTACCTTGAAGTTTGTCACGGGCTGTGGCGCCGGAACTCCTTTTCTTCTATGTCCTTACTTCAGAAGGCTGCACGTCAAGAACCGGAGCTCAGAGGAGAGCAGGACCGAGGTCTGTGAGCTTACATAGGTAAGGTTTCCCTTCCCAGCTCTGACCTACTTTCAGGTCCGCTATCACACTCTCCTGCTCCATTCTTTGTGACCCCAATTGACACCCTAGGGTGCTGGAACTAACTGCCAGAGCGCAGGACAGGCTTTCTCCTTACTACAATAGCCCTGCAGGTCTACAATGACCTTCAAGTTTGTTGTATTGTATTCCCTTTGTATTATTATCCCTCTGTTTATTATTTGTCCCCCGGTACTATGGCTCTATGCATGTAGCACTGCAATTCTTGCAGCTAACCTTGGTTTGTTTTGTTATTTCCCTTAGTACTATTTGCCTCCTGTGCTTCTTTGCTCCCTTAGCAACCACAGCCTTTTGCATGTAGCCCTGCACACTTGCAAATGCCAAATAAATAAACCCTGTCATTTACTTATTTCGGTCTCCTGTCTTATGTGGGTTTCCATGTTACCTCCGAGGGTTCCATAAATCCTGATAGATTGACAAACCAAATTATCAGTCCCTCCTACAGTAGGTGACCCCACTTGAATATTCCGGGCTGATATAGACAAAATCTTGAAAGACATGCAGGGAGATGTTTCTAAAACATTGCAAGACATGCAGGGAGAATTGTCAGGTTCCATAGTAGCTGTAACAGGGTCAACTCCTAGAATGGATTCATTTGTACTTCCTGCTTCCCCCCCCCCCTCCTTCTTCCAACATTTTCCCAGGGATTTCCCCTCTTCCACCTGTCCCCCCTTTCTCCTTTCCTCCCCTTCTTCCTTTCCATCTCCCCCCCCCTTTGCCCCCTTCACCTCCCCCCCCTCACTTTTTCTCCACCGTCGCCCCTTTTTTTCTCCTTTCCCCCGACTTCTAGCCTTTATTCCCTTTCCATTCCTTTTTTCTGGTTACTATTTTTTAGTGTTATGTTTTATGGTGCTTTTTATGTAGTTTTGTTGTTGTTTTTATTGTTATTTTTATTTGTATTAATTATTATTGATTGCTAATTTTATTGGTCTGCAGCACAGTTATTTAACATTGTATCAACACACAATGGTCATTCTATTTGTTTAAATTACTTTAAGATACTATTAGATATGTTTAAGATAGCAGTGTTCACTTGTATTCCTTGTGATTCTTCTCTGAATTTGTTTACACATATTTCATTACCAGCAATGAAGCTAATTGGTATACACTGTTAAACAAGAGTATTTAAGGCCCCCTGCAGGTGCCCTAGACCACCGCCTGATGAAGCACGTGCGTGTGCGAAATGCATAGCGGAGTTCTCACTATCTATATCAGGCACCCTGCCATCTGGTTGCATATGTAGCTTTGTGTATTTCATACACCCAGTCAGCCCTGTCGGGGGAAGTGTCAAAGTTACGGAGACGTGGTGGACTACTTCATACGGGTATCGCGGTGACACGTGAGACCCGGAAGTAAAGCAGCTGCATTGCAGCATTAGCTAATCCCTGCGTGTGGGACTGATCTACACAAGCCAAGCATCCAACTCCAGACTCCTCGCTAACTGGCACGGCAAACTGAGTCCTGAACTTTTATTTACTACTGGACCTTTTATCTCTTACATGTAAGTTACTACTTGCACTATTTACTGTATTTCTCAATACATATTACTTTACCCTTGGTGTCTCTTATGCTTTTTCTTTTGCATGGTTGGTCCACTGATGGAGTTTATCTATGGTGGACACTAGTGGAGGAGGGGTATACCTCCACACAACAGGAGCTGCATGAGGGGGGAGAAGATCTATTTAAGATCATCTTAGGAAGCATGAGCGTAGATTGAACAATATTTGACCAGTTGTAACAGTTTTTTATAATCCTTCCTTCATGCTCATCTGTGCAGTACACCAAGTCAGACCAATTGAGTCTTTGTGAGGTTTAAACAAAATCTTATTCTGTCCTTCTGAGCAAAAAAAAGAAAAATATTACTATTTTTTTTCCTCCTTCCACCTGGTCCTCTCAGTAGCCAAACTACAGTACTATATGCAGCTAATAAAGGTGTGTTAATTCCATCGACTTGACTAAATCACAGGTTGTAAACTACAGCTACAGTACTGCATGCAGCTAATAAGGGGGTGTTAACCCCAGGGTCTCTAACAGCAATCTGATTTCATTTTGTCATTGAGAGAGGGATTAGGCCAAACTATTGACTGTTATTATGCAAACAGGACAATAAACTTGGACATCCCCCAACCCCCCTCCCAGGTGTGCTGCCTCTCCTGTGAAAGAACACAAATGACTGCAGGATAAGTGTATTGAAGGCTGTTGCAGGGTACATGCAACCACACACGCAGGTTCTCTTGATAAGGCTTATTTATTGAACCTTAAAAACATACAGCACACAAAAACAAAATAGCTTTTCTTCAGCATACAAAAACAAAATAGCTTCTCTTCAACAGACAAAAACAAAATAGCTTCTCTTCAGCATAGAAAACAAGGCAGCTTCTCTTCATCATGCAGGACACAGACAGTTATCACACATGTACTTTGAAAAACAGACCTTATAGCAGTAATCTCTTCGGTATTTCAGTCCTGTCTCCTGACCAGCTAGCTTGCATGTGTGTACAGCATGGGGTTTTTAAAACACCTTGATTATGCAGCTGGGGTCAGACTAATTAAGCAGCCCTTCTCAATTGAAACTTAACCTCGTCACTGCTGCACTGCAAGCCTAAACATAGGTTTGCCAGGTATATGGCTGGTGACGTTCATTCACCCTGTCACATTCCTCCCCTGTTAGTGTGTGGCTGGGGCCATGCACGGCTGAAGCCCGATCATCCACCCCTTCTCTAGAAAAGAATTCAGCATTTGCATTTTCTTTTCCAGGCATGTGCTGAATCTCAAATGAGAAGGGTTGGAGGGTTATATACCACCTGGTCAATCTAGCATTGGAGTACTTCATAATATTTAACCACTTTAATGGAGCATGGTCCGTCACCAGAGTAAAATTGACTCCTGCCAGGTAATGTCTCAAAGCCTCGATTGCCCACTTTATTGCGAGGCACTCTTTCTCAATCACTGAGTAGTTTTTTTCCCTCGGGAACAATTTCCTACTCAGAAAAAGGATCGGATGTTCCACTCCCTCATACTGTTGTGACAACACTGCCCCTAGCCCTATCTCTGATGCATCGGTTTGCACTACAAAAGGCCTGTTGAAGTCTGGGCTTCTAAGGACGGGACCCTCTGATAGACACCTTTTTATGTCCTCAAAGGCTCTCTGACACTCCCTTGACCATACCACTTGTGTAGGGGCACACTTTTTTGTGAGGTCCGTTAATGGGGCTGCAACTTCCGAGTAGTTGAGGATGAACCGCCGAGGGTACCCTGCTAAACCCAGCAGAGAGCGTACCTGCGTTTTTGTTTGGGGGGTCGGAACTTCTTTCAGGGCAACTACCTTGTCGGCTAGTGGCCTTACTTTTCCACCTCCCACTGCATACCCTAAGTATATGGTTTCCGCCTTACCTAAGGCACATTTCTTAGGGTTGGCTGTGAGCCCTGCCGCTCTTAGAGATTTGAGGACCGCTTTCAGCCTATTTAGATGGGCCTGCCAGTGTTTACTATAAATGACAATGTCATCTAGGTAGGCTGCGGCATAAGCCCTATGGGGTCTCAGCACTTTATCCATGAGTTTCTGAAATGTGGCTGGGGCTCCATGCAGTCCAAATGGCATTGTCACAAACTGGTATAAACCCATGGGAGTGGCAAAGGCTGTTTTGCACTTGGATTTTTCATCTAAAGGTATTTGCCAGTATCCTTTTGTTAAGTCTAGCATGGATATATAGTCTGCGTTACCAAGGGCGTCAATTAACTCGTCCACCCTTGGCATCGGATATGCGTCAAACTTGGATACCGCATTGACCTTTCGGAGGTCCACACAAAATCTTACCTTACCATCGGGTTTAGGGACCATAACTAGTGGACTACACCACTCACTGCATGATTCCTCATTCACTCCTAAGTGTAACATTTCTTATACCTCCTTCTCTACCAGGGCCCTACGACTTTCAGGCAACCTATAAGGACGGTAACGTACTTTTACCCCAGGTGCTGTCTCGATCACATGTGAAATTAAATTAGTTTGCCCTGGCAAATCAGAAAAAACATAATTGGAATTGTGTAATTTTTTCTAACAAGTCCCCTTTTTGTTCAGAGGACAACTGTCTACCCATTGGGATTTTATCATCACCCACGATGTTCTCCCATGGGGGCTGAGGACCCAAGTCCGTTTTCTCCTCCACCGGGTGGATTAATAGAGACCGCTGCATCTTCCAGGGTTTCAGCAAGTTCACGTGGTAAATTTGTTTACCCATCCTGGACCCTGGTTGAGCGATCTCGTAATCCACATCACCCGTGCGGCGGAGTACTTCAAATGGGCCCTGCCATTTGGCTAGGAGTTTGCTCTCACAACTGGGTAACAACAACATCACTTGATCTCCTGGGTGAAACACTCTCATATGAGCATTTTGATTGCAATGTCTCTCCTGACTGTCCTGGGCTGATCTAAGATTCTCCCTAGCAAAATGCCCGACCACATCTAGGCGCTTCCTAAGGTCCAATACATATTGCAGGGTATTCTTAGAAGGGGACCGCTGTTTCTCCCAGGACTCCTTTAGGAGGTCTAGGATACCCCGGGGTTGGCGGCCGTATAGCAATTCAAATGGAGAGAATCCTGTGGAGGCCTCGGGAACTTCCCGCACTGCAAACAGCAGAAAAGGGAGAAGTTCATCCCAGGCTCTCTTCTCTGAATCTACAAATTTCCTCAGCATCCCTTTTATAGTTCGGTTAAATCTTTCCACCAATCCGTCAGTCTGTGGATGGTAGACCGATGTCCGAACAGACTTGACCTCTAGTAATTTTAAGACATCCTGCATCAGTTTAGCCATAAAATTTGTACCTTGGTCTGTCAACTTAACCTGGGGAAGTCCAACCCATGAGAACAGTTCCAACAACTTGTTGGCTACTTGCTTCGCCGTTGCTGTTCTCAGGGGGAACGCCTCAGGATATCTTGTTGCATAGTCAACTATTACAAGGATAAACCTGTGTCCTTTCGCAGAAGGTTCTAGAGGTCCTACCAAGTCTACCCCAATCCTCTCAAAGGGAACTGACACCAAGGGTAGAGGAACCAAAGGGGCTGGTTTGTGTCCCTTTGGACTAGTTAGCTGGCCCTCCGGATATGCCGCACATAACTTAGCAATATCACTATGCATCCCTGGCCAATAGAATCGGGACGAAATACGGTCCAATGTTTTATCCCTGCCAAGGTGACCACCCCAAGGGACAGTATGGGCTAGAGTGAACACAGATTTAACAAACGCATTGGGAACCAATATCGGCCTGGTGACCTCCCCTGTTTGCGTCTGCCTATTCACCCTATACAGGATATCATTCGATAATTCAAAATGGGGAATACTATCACCCCCTGTGCATTCAATATCTGCTCATCCATTTTTACCACTTTATCATACTGTCTAGCTAGGACTGGGTTTTCCCTTTGACTCTGGCAAAAATCAGGGAGGTATAGGTCTGGTAAGTCTCCAGGGCCCATATCCCCTCCCTCTGGCCATCCCCAGCCATCACTTGTGATTTCTGGCTACTAAAATGGTCACCTTGAGACCCAGATTTCTGCAACCAGTCCTGTTTGTCAAAGCGTCTTTGCTTCCGAGTCTTTTGAACCCATTGTCTACTGGGAAAAAGGTCTGCCGAGAAGGGGAACAGTTTGCCAGGGATCTGCTGAGCCATAGAATAAGGCTCCTCATGAGAGACTGGAGCCATTAGTTCCGAAAAGAAAGGCCAGTCCCGGCCAAGCACAACGGAGGCAGGGAGCCAAGGAGCGACTCCTACTTCGAGGTAGGCCTCCTGACCTTTTACCTGTAGCCGGATTATGGCCGTCGGATACCGTTTTACATCGCCGTGTATACATTCTATACTCCATGGGGAGTCAAAAGAACACACTTATGCGGTAACAGTTCCTAGAAGACCAGAGTTTTCCCAGAGCCCAAATCCACAAGGGCCTGGACGGTTTTTCCCCCAACCTGGGCTGGATGTAGCCAGGGCTTGTAATTTTCTCCAGTGAAGGCCGAGGTGACAGTCCTGCTGAAGGAACAATCCACATGCCGGTGGCCTTGTTCTCCGCAGGCGGAACATGGCGAGGGTTCCCTCGCAGGAGGGGGCCGTGGATAGCGCTCCGCTGGACCAAATACTGGAGACCAGGCATTTGGTGGGTCCTGTGGGTGACATCCTCGTAAGTTCCTCTCATTTGGCGACAAGCCGACATCAGGAAGGGGATGAGGGTCTCGGCGGTGCCTGGCGTTTTGACTTCTTCCTTGTTTGAAGGACTGCTCCTTTTGTGGCACTTGGTGGTTGTGTATGGTGGTTTCCCAGTTGTTCCAATCTCCCTCTTTGGGTATCCGCAAGTGCTGGTGAAGTTGGATCCGTCGGGTCCAGGGCACTCGCCTGATCCTCGGCCCCAAGTAAGTTCTCAACAAGTCGAACCGCCAAAGCTAGGGTTTCAGCAGCATGGTGTTTTACCCACGCGCGTGCGGAAGGGGGTATTATCTGTAGGAATTGTTCCAAAACCACTTGCTCAAGAATTGCCTCCTTAGTGCGCTCCTCGGGTTGTATCCAGCGAGTACACAAGTCCAATAACTGCTGAGCGAGGATCCGGGGTCTCATCTTAGCGGTGTACTTCAGGTTCCGGAACTGCTGCCGGTAGGTATCTGGGGTCAGACCTAAGCGATCCAGTATGGCGGCTTTTACTTGTTGGTAGTCCATTGCCTGATCTGCTGGGAGGTCCTGATATGAGGCCTGGGCTTCTCCTATAAGGAGAGGGCCAAAGCAGTTGCCCAGTGATCTGCAGCCCAGCCCTGAGCTTTGGCAACCCTTTCAAATGTCAGTAGAAAAGCCTCTGGATCCTCGTTCGGAGCCATTTTCCTCAGGAGGACCGGGGGCTTGTTCACAAGTTCTGGACTGGCAGACCCCATCTGCTCATCCTGTGCTGCCTGCTGCTGGGTTAGGAGCCGGGTTTGCTGCTGCAATAGTAGTTGGGCCTGCTCCTGCATTACTAGTGCCTGCTGTTTGGTCTGCTCCTGCATTAACAGTCCTGCTGTCTGGTCTGCTCGCACAGAAACTCTTTTAAAAATTCTTCAATTTTTCTCATTTTTGTGTGTGTGTGTGGCCCTTCAACTGCAGAGGCCTCTCAAAATCCCGGCACTTCTGACACCATATGTTGCAGGGTACATGCAACCACACACGCGGGTTCTCTTGATAAGGCTTATTTATTGAGCCTTAAAAACATACAGCACACAAATTTTGGAAAAGGGTCTTATCTTTACAATATACCAATCTCTTATCTGTCAAAATCGTACCCACAAAAGTTCATACATGGTACAATTGTAGGAAGAGCTGGGGGAGATATTGGAGGTTTGGGGGGCATATGTATGGCAGCAGGGAGCTCTATATGTACGACTATGAAAGAGAATGTCTATAAAATACTCTTCAGGTGGTACATGACCCCAGTTAGAATGCGTGCCATCAGCATTCTAAATTATCCCAGGTTCTTTCGGGGATGTTTCCAGAAGGGTTCTGTCTCACATCTGGTGGCACTGTCCTTGTATAATCTCATTCTGCAAACAGATCTTTACACTTATTAATGCAACACTGGGCCTCTCGTTGATCGGTGGGTCACTCTGCTTTGGCAGACCTATAGAGAATCTGCATGGAACTAAACTAAGCTCATGGGCCACATTCTTACTGCAGCAAGATGTTGTGTGACAGCCCTATGGAAACAGGAAAGGGTACTGTACCTGACGTGAATATGGCAAAGGGCAGGATATGACAGGTATTTGCAATGGAGAAGCTAACAGCAGTGGTGAGAGAAAGAAGTGATACATTCTCGAGACAATGTCCGACGGCAGACACAGGTTTAACATGGATTCGGCCATTATATGAGAACCTCCTTGTCCTGATTAAGGCCAACATACAGTAGGGCTTGACTCCTATGGATTTATATAGGCAACGCCGGATCTCCCCGTTTCCCCATTATTTTTCTTTTCTGTTTCCCTATCTAGTTTATTTCTCTTTATTTTTTTATGTGCAATGTATCGTTTGCACAAGTTGTACGGGCATTGGGATTGCGCTCATGTATAATTGATTTGAAGATGTTATCATACAGGTAACTGAAAAGTTCCCTCATGCGATGTAAACTTAACCCCCCACCCCCCTCCCCCACCCACATTTTTTTTCTGTACCTCTAGGAAATTTGTGCAAAACAGGAGACTGGTTTTGTAAAAAAATGTAGGCTTTAATAACATAACATAACATATTGTTATTGAGGACATAAGGAGCAAACCAAAATAAACATACCTAGTTCCGCATGGAGCTCTGACTAACATCAGACCATTAGTCCCTATCTGTGGGATGGAGGGCTAAGCCTGTTACCAACAATAAAACAGAGTTCAGTGTCGGGGTAATGTTTACATTCGGGGCTCTAAGCTTCCTCCTGCTGGTATAAAGGTTGGGAAGTCCAAGGCTTGGGTATCCTCCACAGCAGCCCAGGAGGTGTTAGGCCCTGCTGATAGTGCTGGCAATGGTGATGCGACCGATGACATCGCCACTAGTGAAACGTATAATTTGATTCTGAGTGACTGTCACCAGCGACATCATGAAATGGGGCGGGCCGCGCTCTCTGATTGGTTTAGAGACCGTCACATGTGGCGACTGTCTCTAAAAAATCAAATAGACCCGGCTTCAAAATTTTGGGTTGCTCCGTCTCCGTCACGCTTACTACCTGTATAAGTGCTTGTGACGGAGTCAGTATATTTGATTCGGAGCGCCGTCGCCGTCGCAAGGCACTATAAGGGCAGCATTATGCAGCGTGGTCCCTCTTGATCTGTCCAGGTGCACATTGCCACAATGACAATGAATGAGCAACCTAAGAAAAAACATAACAAAAAAAAACAATACATTACAATTCAATAAAAACAACATTTACCAAAATATGCATTGCTTGTCACTGTGCTTATCTATACCCAGAAAGGGCCATAGATAAACATATTGGCAGTCAATGGGCAACCTTAAACAAAATACCAAATGAAATAAAATACAATCAATATGTTTCTTACCTTTGCTGTATTCACCATCATCTTACTCTGGCACCATCTATTGACCGTCAATGCAATGCTCAACAGCCTGATGTGAAGAATCCACAATCCTCTGTTGATTGAAGAGACGACTTCAGTAAGTTCTTCCTTCTTTTATTTCTTCTTCTTTCTTCTCTTCTTTATAATCCAAAAGGAGCCATAGATTTTGCCCCAATGGCTTCTTGGGCTCAAATGAGACCTATGACATCACATTTGACTGTCAAATGATACACGCCCAATCTGATTGGTTGGTGTACCATGTGACAGCTTCCATTTTTATTAAAGGATGTGACGTCATCTTAAAGGGAGGGGAGCCAGTGAATCAGGTAGTATATGCTTCCGTCCCTTTAAGATGACATAACTTCAGCCCAAAAAAATGGCAGCTATCACATGGTACATGACGTCACATCACTCCAAAAAAGGAAAGGCATCACATGGTATTTGTACCAATCCGATTGGTTGGTGAACCATGTGATGGCTGCATTTTTTTGACAAATGTTTGTTTTTATTTCATTATAATATATTTTAGTTTTTTATGTGTTTTTGTTAGGATGCCCATTCATTGTGGCAATCCTTGCCTATATTGGGGGCATGGTTTACCACTGTGACAATCTATGGGTGGTGGGGGTGAGGGTAGTTGCCTCTTGGGTCGGTAGTGGTGGAGGGGGGGTTAACTCTTTAATTACTATAGCGGTTACTAACCGCTACGGTGATTAAGGGGTTTTAAGGGTTCCAGTCCTGGCTTTGGCTGGAACTCACCCTTATAGGGCTATAGAGCTTCCAGGCAAAGCCTTCCCTGTACTGGGCAATTGGAATAATCTGGTTCTGGACTTACACTGCAGTCTGCTTTATGCAGCTTGCTATGCTGCTCTGTCCCTATTGGCTGCCCGTGCTATTTAGGTTTAGCCCTTCCATCAAGAAGTGGCTGAGCATAATTCTGGAATCGCTGTATTCCTGGTAATCTGTGCTTGCTACACACATCTCTGCCTGGCCTACCTTGGGCCTTCCTGCTCCTGTGCTGAAGTGCTGGATCCCCAGCACCAAAGCTTCAGTGTTCCTGTGGCCTGTTTGCATACTCTGCTTCCTGAGACCTTCAACACTTCCTGCCCTGTATCTGTGCTTGTCACAAGCACCCCAGCTTGGCCCGTCTGGCCTTCTTGTGCTGAAGCACCTACGCTGAAGCTTTCAGTCTCCTTGTCTCCTGTTCCACAGGTCCTCCCATGCTGGAGCATCTGTGCTGGATCCCCTGTGCTGTAGCTGCTCTGTTCCAGAGACATTCCTTTGCGCTGAAGCGCCTACACTTAAGTGCCTAAGCTGAAGCTCTCCACTGAAGCTCTTCGCTGAAGTCTTCCTGATGCCAACCCCAGCCTGTGACCTCGACCATCCTCCTGTTCTGCCTACCTTGACCCAGCCTGAATAATGTTTACCCTGCCTTCTCCAACCCCGGCCACCCAAGATGACGGAATCCGCAATCCGGACCAGCTTCGCGGTCTCAGGTCAGTGCTTTCATATCCCCACCTCAGCCCTGCAGCCCGGTCCTCGTTTGTGGCTAGCACGCCCGTTACAGGGGTTAGTGGCCAGTAGTTTATTTTTATTTTTTATTGTAATGTTGCTGCCCATGGAGGAAGAAGAGGGTGCAGAGCAAGATGAGGGCGGCCTTCATCCTGGCAGGGGTATGTACAACTTTAATTTACTTTATGCTGGCTGGCTAATGTTTGGCTAATAGCACTTTTATCAATTCCGGTGTAGTGTTGTTGGTACAGTGGTGGATGAAAGATGTAGTTGCCCCAGGATGTGTTTATGCCTTGGGGGAGGGTAGCGCGAGGGGTTAACCCCTTCATTACCTTAGTGATTTTAACTGCTATTGTAATGAAGGGGTTAACTTCTACTGCTACCCTCCCTCAAGGCCTAAACACCCCCCCTGGGGCAACTACAAGCTTCACCCACCCCCTGTGCCAACAATAAAGCAGTGCCTACTATTTAACCCCTTGATTACCTTCGCGGTTAATGTAGTGGAAAAGTATGAATAATTAGACATATCTCTCAGAAATAAAGCACAGCCCATTCCAAATTCTATGGGAAAACTGAATCCAGCATATATAATTAATGCAATTGTCCCTATGATGATATAAGGTAATCATTTATTGGTATTATCACATTAGCGTTGCTCTTACCAACTCAGATAAGCTGAAAGCTAACATTTATTACATGTATCATTAGACAGTACCTCAAAATAGGCACAATAAATGGTTGACATGCATGTCTTTTCAGGTGAATACATACAGTAGGACCACAGTTTACAGCAGACACACTGAAGGTCTAGCATAGATTTGGGTGTATGACGACACTTAACTAATTATGACATACCACTAAATAAACTGTGTTTTACTTCCATCTATAACTTTTGAGAAGCGTGTAAAACGACTGCCAGGAATCCTGCCTAGCAGTAAACATTTAATGTTTCTATCTCCCGTCTAATGAGTTCCTAAAAGAAGTACTTTCCAATAGCCCCAAATAACCTTTGTAGTCATATTACCTTTACTACTCCATCCTCCACATGTGACTTCTGGGGTTACCCAGTGTAGCTCCTGTAAAATAAAAATACCACTTCCACATTAAAATAGGAAATGTGTGGTGCAAAAAATGATCAATAAAGTAGAACTGCACAATGAAAGAAGCTTACTGTATCCTCTCTGTGGTTCCTCCAGCTTCTAGCTTTTTTAGGTTTGGATTTCCCTTTTTTTATTATTTAGCCGAATAGAAAAAGAAGAGGTTAGACGCACACATACAGTATAATATAATGGTCAACTTACTAAACATGAATTGGTGAAACGAGACCGATGTGCACAACGTTTCGGGTACAAACAGCTACTTCTTCAGGTGTCACTATTTTTTTTTTTAATTGAGAACTTACCTGGAGTGATTTAAGCTTTTAGTGATCAATAAACCATGTTCACTTGAATGTCTATTATTATTAAAAAACTTTCACACCTTAATAAATAAACCCCGCTGAGAAATGCAAGGGAGGACACATGGCTGTTCAGTCCAGTGACTGTCATAAACAGGCATGATCCAATCTTTTTTAATAAAAAAATGAAATTAGAAACAACAACATAAGTTAGTAATAAAATATACCATACACATGAAATTACAGAAACGTACTGTGAAGCTAACCAGAAGTTACAAGACTATGAGGTAAATGAGGCATATGTACCAAGCATCGTAAAGAGCCTGGTTGGAGCAAAACAAGTTCCAACATTCTCATAAAACCGTGCACTTGAGTGCACCTGTGTACTGACTTGAAATTTATTTTTATCTGCGACCTCACTGTCAAGTGTTTTCCTTTTTTTCCGCACTGAAATGTTAATGGTGCTGTGCGACCCTGTTTATTTTAATAGGATTTTTTTTTTCTTTGATAGTTACAGTATGGTGATTTGTTTTGACCCTGAATGGCACCACGTCTGCCTTTATACATAACCTCATTGTATGCTTCTATGGGGGACATTTCTAAAAGTCTCCCAGCTGCAAAACTAATGCAAAAAAAACATCACCAGACTTATAAAAGAAAAAAATTCCATGGGTCTAGTTTTGGTACCGGTATACATTAGATAAATAGACAAATATATTGTTAAAGGCTACATTCACTGGAGGACAAATAAATACAAATTCTCTCCATGACCATTTATTTATTGCACCTCCATTGTTTTACAGTCTTTATTAATGACAATGGTGTACAAAATGAAACATACATGACCTACCTGTGCACATTATTAAAATCATATTGCTACAGCCACACTTATGGTAACAGGTCATCAATAAAAGACAGTCATTAGACATAATAAATGTGAACCAGCTTTCTAATCTTCTCAGTGCAGACCTGTTTCCCGTTCTTCATTGCTAAGATGTTTCTGAGACAGTTGTGACATTATGACATGCAAGCCTTTCTCACTGCTCTAAAGGTCTGGTATTTGCAGGTATTCATTTCTTTTTGGCTTGGCTCTGTGCCGGCTTCTCAAAGTTGTCAAGGAGCCGGGAGCAAGACAAAGGCAGTCTAGTTGTGTATGAGAGAGAGCCTGTGAGAGCACTGATTAAAAACAAATCAAATTTTCTCATTATTCTCCAAGTTCTCTGGTTACTTATATTCTCCCTCCTCTTTCTTGCCAACCTCCATAGATTCTTCCTCTTTTTTGGCGTTTCCATCCTCTTGCTGTGATTTTGCTTTGGTCTCAAATGCCATTCTCCCACACCTCCTCCCTCTATGTAACAAGCAGGGAAGCTGAAGATTTTTTTTTTTTTTTTTTCTCCTGTGAGGACTGAAAAGAAAAAAAAGCTTTGAACAATAGTACTTGTATTATGAAGTAAAACTATGTGAGGAATTCCAAAGGTGTGCTAATGCTGTGTGATTGGGGAACGCTGCTTTTCATGGAAAATGATTGAAAAATGGAAACGTTGAAGTGTACATTTAGAATTATTCTATAGCATTCCTCTTGTGGCTGTTTAAAAAAATTCCAACCTTGCATCTACATAGTCCAGGAAAACACGTTGACCCATTAGCTGACAGTAGCCCCTATACAAAATGCCATGAAACTGCTCTTGATTTGCTATGGATGATTTAACCCCCCGCCCCCATTGAAATTAGTAGGGTTTAAGTCTTCCCAAGCAATGGAAAGACTGATACATAGCATATCGTATGTTCCTCTTATTCTGAAAAGCACTATTGTTAAAACGTAGTGTAAATTCCTTGTTTTGCTGTATTTCTGTGTACATAGTGGGTAAAACTTTTGGGAACCATTTAGGGATTATTGGCTGCGGATCAGCTTTTCAAGTGGCCCTGAAAGCATTGTGTGGAAAGCAAACACAAGTTTAGCTCTCTGAATCAATGAATTTTACATCTCTTACTTCTATTAAAAAAAAAGCAAACTGTAAGACATACAGTTCAGGTTCATAGTTACTGTACTAAGTGGGGCAATTCCACAAGACACCTTCTGGTGACTGAAGACACCTTATGGCCCTTGGGTTGTAAAGTGTCTTTTGGCGCTGAAAGGTCTTCTGTCGAATAGCATTGCTTAGTAAACATGGGCCAAAGTGCCAATTCCCTGTGACACTGTGGATTTCCATTAAAGGCATAGTGGCTGCAATGAGTGAGACTGCAAATATGCCAAATATTATAGGCCATTGAACTCACCTGCAACAAATAACCCTGAATGTAGCACCCATAGTATTTTAAATCTACAGTCAACAATAGCAATTGATCTTTTTAATAGGGAGCACATATTGATTACATTACAATCAACATATAGATGCAGCCAACATTATTACATCCTTTAACGCAGGGGTGCGCAAACTGGGGGCGCAGGATTTTCTAGCGGGGGCACGGCAGTTACAGAGGTCCTACGCTCTTCCCTAAGGCATTTAAACTAAATGCCGAGTGAGGTGTGAGGACTCTATAACTTCTCTTACCTGCTCTCAGCTTGCTCTTCGGCGACATGTCGCCATGACAACGCGGCATCATATGAAGCCGTGGGGCCAAATAGCAAAGCGTTGTCATGGCAACACAACGTCACATGATGTTGAGACGTCATATGACGCTCAATCCCCATGACAATTTGCACAATGTTAGGTCTGTTACAGGTATGTAGATTATCCTTATATAATGTAGACAATCAACTGATGTTAATCAAATTGATGTCACTGTATATGTCTACAAGTACCAGATACACTGTGGTAAATTCATGTTCATTAAACGAGAAATAGGAGTTTTTCCTTTGTAGCTTATAAATGTGTAAATTGTTGTAATCAATCTGAAACACTAAAATAACTATAAAGTTCGAATTTAATGTATGGTCCACAGTGTGTGTTCAAAATGTCGTCCTGCTGAAACGCACGCCCGGAGACGAGAACGCGACTGTCTTGTTGCATAATCCATAATGCGTTGAACCAGCTGCTCCCACTTCTGAACGATACATTGTTTTACAAATTACGTTTTTCAGTCCTGCTGGCATGTCATCATGCCGTCACCAATTCCAAAGAATATTTATTAGATTATCAAATCGTTCTTAAAGGTAATAATCTACTGTGACAGGCCTGTAATTGCTCAAATTTTCATGAAAACGTAGTAAATTTTCTGCAACATATGACAAAATAATGGTACTTGAGAAAAGTCAGGGAGCGCGATTCACCAGTGAACACATGAAAAATAAAAAATAACAAACAAACAATAGTGCAACTCTGTGTGGAAAAGCGGATCAGCAGGACCCGTGACTTATATAAATATATAACACAAAGTAATCACAAGATCAATAGTTATTCCAAGGCAAATCTGCCCATATTAAGTGACAGAAACAGTTCCAAGGTTCAAACAAATGGTGTATTGGGTATACAAAAACCGCAGCAGCGGTAGGCAGTAAAGACTTACAAGAAAGCCTTTTCAAAAAGGCATATACAGGACAGGCAGTGTTCTGGCAGAGGGGATGCACCAAAGTGTGACGTCGCAATACCGTGGTGAACGCTGCGCTCGGCGTATCCTCCGGTCAGCGCATCACAGTACTTCCGGGTTCAGGCCCTCCAGACAAGAGTTACACTTGACCGCTCTTGTCCTCAGATGCTGCAACAGCCAATACGGCAGGGTGGTCTTCTCTCTACGCGTGGCAACTTCCGCGTTTCACACGGAGCTTCATCAGGAGTGCAAGATCACCTGGTATTGGCTGTCAGTCTCAAATAGCCCCAACCGTCCAATCCGTGGGCTTTTCTTATAATGCACTCAGACATATTGACCCAATGATCCAATAAAATGCATTGTTACAAACCATAAATAGGGAGGTACATATAATAATAAATAAACATATATAACTTTAATCATCAGAAAAACTCCTCCTAATATGTATAATACCTAGAAAAAATGAAAAACAAAAAATCTATAAAACACTCAATGTAATACTAGCAGATAATGAGTGGGGCAAAAAGTACTTCCCATACAGGGAAAAGGCAAGGAGGAGGGGTGGAGAAGGGGTAACAGTACAAAAAACCATATGCCATTAGATAAAAACCGCTGCTGCGGTTTTTGTATTCCCAATACACCATTTGTCTGAACCTTGGAACTGTTTCTGTCGCTTAATATGGGCAGATTTGCCTTGGAATAACTATTCATCTTGTGATTACTTTGTGTTATATATTTATATAAGTCACGGGTCCTGCTGATCCGCTTTTCCACACAGAGTTGCACTATTGTTTGTTTGTTATGTTTTATTTTTCATGTGTTCACTGGTGAATCGCGCTCCCTGACTTTTCTCAACTACCAGCATACTCAAAGGATCTACCAGGAGGATACGGTGAAGGTTGAGCTGCAGTTCATTCATCGTTTGTATAAAGCTTTATTTATTTTTATTTATTTTGAGTTTATTACTGCACATTATAGTATTTTGATTTATATATCTGCGGGAGCGCCTGGTGAATTTCTGTTTCTATATGCCAAAATAAAAAGGGTCATTTTTTTTCTGAACTCATTGTATATACATGGTTGGCAAAATCTGTAATGTCATTTTAAAGAGCGGAAATCACACGGCACATCAAGCAATCTGATTGTTTAATGTACCATATGTTCGAATGACATGTCTTCTGTGACAGCCCAGGCCCCTATACTGTATATGGTGTTGGCCCTTGCAGAAGAAACTAAGGGCCTCATGCAGTAAGCCCCGATAAAATCTCTTCGGCAAGTGTTGCCGATAGGCCTTTTTTTGGCGATTTGCCCTCGCAGTATTCAGTAAGGGCCGAATCCATGTCGATCCCTGCCGAATCACTCCGAAAGCAAAACTGCCGATGAGCCTGTGCCGATACAGCCTGGCTCCCGATAAGGCTTCCGATAGGCCTTTTGTGCCGATAGATGTTTGCAGCAGAGAGAGACAAGCCGCTCTCTCAGCGCAAACATCGGCAAAAAATAAAGTATTTATAAACAACTTTTACTGATAGCGTACATGTGCAGGGGGTCTCTGGAGCTGAACCGCATTGGTTTCAGGTCCGGGGACCCCCTGCTTCCCGAGATACAGGCCCCTTTATGAGGTGCCGGTATCCCTCTGCATTTAAAGGTCCAGATCACGTGACCGCGGAATGTAAACAAAGCAGAGGGATACCGGCACCCCCTAAAGGGGCCTGTATCTCGGGAAGCAGGGGTCCCCGGACCTAAAACCAAAGCGGTTCAGCTCCGGAGACCCTCTGTACATCTACACTATCAGTAAAACACCCATATCAATAAACAATAATTCCTTACCTTTGCGGCTATGTGCTACGGTAACAAAGCAGCATGAATGTATTTTTAATAATAGTGTACTGTGAGCAGGGGATCCCCTGAGCTGAATCGCGTTGCTTTGTGGACCAGGGACCCCCTGCTTCCCGAGTTACAGGCCCCGGTATGTGTCATCGGGTGGCAGTGTCGCCGCCATCTTTATAGCACCCCATACGCGACGTGCCCGCTATAAATATGGCGGCGACACTGTAACCGATGCCCCAAACCGGGGCCTGTAATTCGGGAAGCAGGGGGTCTCTGAGCCACAAATTAATGCGGTTCAGCTCAGGGGGCCCCCTGCTCCCGCACAATAGTATTAAAAATACATAAATGCTGCTTCATTACCATAGCGGATAGCCGCTATGGCAGTGAAGGGGTTAAGGCAGAATAGCATGTTTATTGGGGACATTTGCCCCAATAAACATTGCAATAAACAACATACAGTACACACCCTGTGTATTTGAAAAACATAAACAACAATAAATACATTAAATACATATAGAACTCACCACCCATTTCCGGCTGCCACGATGAAGGCCATTCTCCTCTTCATCCTGCCCATGGCCCCCTCTGCTGTTGCAAAACAGACACAAGAATGAAAACATCCAAAGTAATGTCCCCATACCCCTTAATCACCATAGCGGTTATTAACCGCTACAGTCATTAAGGGGTTAACCCACCCTCACCCACCACTCGGGACGCCTACATACCCTCCCACACTAACCCCCCACCCGTGAGGCCTAACCACCCTCACCCACTATGCACAAGGGAGGCCTACTCACATACCATTGGGGGACCCCCCCCCACCCCCAATACCCACAATAAAAACAATACAGTGACATCATTAAATTTATTAAATACATTACCCACCCCCTGTGCCCCCCCATAAATACAAGATTTATCCTTTTACATACAGGGTTCATAACGCAGCCCCACACGAGTCCCCGGTGGGCTGGCGGGGCACCTGACAGACCTACAGGGTACAAGCAGCCCTTTTCAAACAGGTTCTGGAGGCCTGTTGGTGGGTCCCAGCAGCGCCATGGCCCCCAGGTGGTCTCCTTGGGTCGCCGTGGACCACAATTGGGTCCCCACGGTAGGCCCAAGGATGTCTGGGAGCCCCGGGTCAGACCCACAGGTGTCTGCGGGGCCTCGGGTGGTTACCATGGGGGTCTGGGGAACTCACGAGTGCTCACTATGGGTCCGCGGTGCCCCCACAGAAGTGGGACCACACATCTTCATCCCCGCACCTATGGGTCGGCGGTGCCCCCACAGATGTGAGGCCACCGCTTCATCCTCGCAGACTACGGGTCCATGGTGCCCCCACAGATGTGAGGCAACCGCTTCATCCCCGCATGTGTCACCCGTGGAACCACCAGCCTGATACCCGTGAGATACCCGAGGAGACCCGCAGGTTGTCTCCAGAGGTCCCACGCAGAACCACGGAACAAACCCTGAATGTAAAACAAATAAACCTGGCCTATACATTCAATACATACACCCCCCCCCCAACACCTACAGTACAATAATGTGCAAAATAACTATTATCCAGATAGGGATAATAGATTATTTGCTCATTATTAAAAACATTAACTAGCATATTCAAATAAATAAAGTACTAGAGGCATAACCCGCATTAACGTACGCAATGGGACCGGAGCATGTATGTAAAGCGAAAATGTACTTAAAGTTAAGCACTACCTTTTTTCCACTTATTGATGAATGTACTGTACTGCAATTGTCATATACGTGTATAACTGATGTAAATAACGCATGTGTAACAGGCTCTATAGTCTCCCCACTTGCGCACAGCTTCGGTACAGGTAGGGAGCCGATATTGCTGTTCATGACGTGCTGACAGGCGCATGCGTGAACTGCCATTTGCCTATTGGGCGACATGTACTTACTCGCGAGTGTACTTAAAGTGAGTGTCCTTAAAGCGGGGTATGCCTGTACTGACCTCATCAATTAGAAGTCTCCGTCGCCAGCAACATCCTTGTCTTGCCCACAAAATACATAGCCAAAACAAAGACAATACATTGCAAGTACATTCAGATATCAATTAACCCCTTACACACCTTATCGGATAATAACCACAAAGGTAATTAAGGGGTTAAGCCACACTGGCCCGATACCCACACTTCACCCATGAATTTGTACAGTGGCTTCATCATGCAAATATATATATATATATATATATATATATATACAGAGAAAGAGATAGATATATATATATATATACACACACACATGATGAAACAATATACAAATAAATGTAGAAGGGTTATCAAACATGCTGTACTCAAAATAACAATTCTCCATAAAGACACACTGCAATAAAATTAATTTCCTTTCCTAATCCTAACTGAATTTACAATCACAATCATCAAATGCCAATCAAATACCTCTAATGCCAATCAACACATTGCATTTACATTGTATATATGATGCATACAATCTATGCAGCATATACATTCTGCAAATGAATGTTAACAATAACATTGCAAGCAAAATACAAATACCTCCAAACAAGTATACTATTTTATCCAATCCAGTAAACATAAATCAATTACCATTTATTAATGACATCCCTAAACAATTTACATTCCATCCCTAACAATTAAACAATTAACAAATTCAAGCCTTTAACAGAACAATTTAGCCTGAGAAAAAATATATGTACCAACAAGAATACAAAATTGAAAACCAAGGCTAACCCTGGCCTCAAGAACACCATACAATATCAACAATTACATCTATCTAATTTTAAAATACTTTAAACACACAATAAAGCATAGCAGCATAGACAAATTAATTTAAAACACATCAAATCAAGCTTTTAAAACAACATAATTTCTTACCCTATATGTATATATCTCTCTAGACATACATACATACATACATACATACATACATACAGTGGCAAGAAATGATATACCACAAAAAAAAATACACATGTAAAAAAAGCTTTTAAAAAAATGAACAAGTTAAATAAAATACATTTCTTTAGTTCACTTACCATTACTTGCCCCCACCGACTCCCGTTGAACTGGTTACTCACGTACAAAACCACCAGGCACAGGAACCCATAGAATAAAAAACCATAAATAAATAAACATTAAACTAAAAATCCAAATCAATCCACGGGTCTTCTATTTGTAATCCATCTTCATCTGTCTTTTTCTTTCTTCTATCTTCTTCCGGGGTCTTCTTCCCGTCTTTGGCCACGCCCTTGTCTCCTTCTTCTGTAGGAGGTCCTTCCTCCTCGTCGTCTGGCTTCAAAATGAGACGACATAGGCTTTTAAAGGCCTATGACGTCACATTTTCATCATGGTTCCCACGGCCCTGATTGGGCCGTGAAAACCATGTGTTTTGGCCGAGAAAAAAGAAAAATGATGACGTCACTTAAAGGCAATGAAAGCACAGCCAATCAGAATGGCTTTGCTTCAATTGCCTTTAAGATGACGTCGTTAAAAGAAACATGGCCGGCCTCACATGGTACGGTAGACAATCAGAGCGTGGGAAGTCTATCCCTACTCTGATTGGCTCTAGTACCATGTGACAGGCTTTCAATGACGTCACATCCGTTCTCCCCTAAGCCTCTGTCACATGGTATACTAGAGCCAATCAGAGTAGGGATGGAGTTCCCACGCTCTGATTGGCTACCGTACGATGTGTGGACGGGCATGTTTCTTTTAATGACGTCATCTTAAAGGCAATTGAAGGCTTGTATTACACGGAGCCACTTTCCAGGACTCTATAACATTTCTACAGAGGATACCTGCCCTGGACATTTATTGGGACGTTTATCCTGATACTGCAAGACCGGAATTACCCCGAGACGCTGCAGATACTTACCGGATGGTGGTGATTATATCACGCAATGCTTGATTTTATTGTACTTTTGTAAGTGCATTTCTTATCCCCTCCCTCCCTCCCCCTCATTAAATTTACTATTTTACGCTATGGGCGTGCGCTCTCTCTTCCTTTTTTCTTTTAGATTCCCTGTGGATGTGGTTTGTCCACTTTGAGAGCAGCCGGAGACCCTCTACACCAGAACCCACATCATCAAATTGGACTTTTTTGAGGACTGGTTTTAACACTCTTTCCCTTGTTTGGATAACATATATATTGTATTACCCTTGTTATTAATTCTTATGGTTTACAGTTTATTATTATTATTTGTGCTAGATATTATTTACAATTTATCACCTATTAGTTTATATAGTGTAGAATTTTACATTACAGCCAGTTCCATTGTACATATCTATATAACCGTAAGCAGAGGCGCAGCTTTTTTCTTTTGTTTGTTATATATATATATATATATATATATATATATATATATATATATATATATATATATATATATATTTGCATGATGAAGCCACTGTACAAATTCATGGGTGAAAGGTCGGTATCGGGCCAGTGTGGCTTAACCCCTTAATTACCTTTGCGGTTATTATCCGATAAGGTGTTTAAGGGGTTAATTGATATCTGAATGTAATTGCAATGTATTGGCTTTGTTTTGGCTATGTATTTTGTGGGCAAGACAAGGATGTTACTGGCGACGGAGACTTCTTATTGATGAGGTCAGTAGTACTGTATTTATTTGAATATGCTAGTTAATGTTTTTAATAATGGGCAAATAATCTATTATCCCTATCTGGATAATAGTTATTTTGCACATTATTGTACTGTAGGTGTTGGGGGGGGGGTGTATGTATTGAATGTATAGGCCAGGTTTATTTGTTTTACATTCAGGGTTTGTTCCGTGGTTCTGCGTGGGACCTCTGGAGACAACCTGCGGGTCTCCTCGGGTATCTCACGGGTATCAGGCTGGTGGTTCCACGGGTGACACATGCGGGGATGAAACGGTGGCCTCACATCTGTGGGGGCACCACGGACCCGTAGTCTGCGGGGATGAAGCGGTGGCCTCACATCTGTGGGGGCACCGCCGACCCATAGGTGCGGGATGAAGATGTGTGGTCCCACTTCTGTGGGGGCACCACGCACCCGTAGTGAGGACCTCTCGGAGCTGCCGGCATAATACGGGACTTATTAAAGGCCTGGAAACTGGTCTCCGCGACCAGGAAGGAACAGGCGGCGGGGGTTGATATCCTCGCCGAGCCCCTGCTGTATAATCCGGCAGTGGGGTCTTAGATGTTGGATTCACCCTCTATTTGTCGCCGGCTAATCCTGGCTCAGGTGACCAGAGTCGGGGATCTCCTGGACTATGGGCGGTGGGACTGGGTAAGCGCAGAGGTGCTTGTGCCCCGTATGGGTATGCTTACTGCCCGTGTCCCTCGTCGTTTGATCCGGGAGATTAAAGATGCAATCCACCCGGACTCACGTACCTTCATCGAGGGGGTTTTGCAGACCGGAGAGCCTTGTCAACCTATCAACTTCAGCTCTCCGGATCTTTGCGTGGAACCCAAACCACGGCAACCCCCTCGGGCTCCTATCTCCCCCAACCTCAGCAGGTTGGGGGATATGTCCCCGGCATGTTTTCGCGGCATGCTGAGGAAAGTCCTGTATTCTCTGGTGCTCCATATAGTGCACTACATCGCCCTTGTCACCCGACCAGATACCATCTGGAGGCGGGTATTTCTTGGGAACGAGGGCGAGAGACCCCGGTGGAGAGAGCTTTATTCAGCTTTGGTTCCCCGTCCCGCCGGGGATTTGAGTTGGAGGGTCCTCCATGGTGCACTGAGCACAGGAGAGTACTTGGCACACTTCACGGACTCCCCCGCCGCCTGTCCCTTCTGTGGCGAGCGGGAGTCCGTATTCCACATTTATCTGAGCTGCGCCAGACTGCAGCCCCTCTTATCCACCTTGAGGAGCCTTCTTCTGCAGTTCTGGCTGGGTTTTTCCCCTCATCTTTTTATTTTTGGGTGCCCAGTGTCCCGAGACAATAAGCCTAGGGATCTCCTAGTCAACCTGCTCCTGGCAGTGGCTAAGGTAGCCATTTACAAGACCCAGAAGCAGTGTTTGGAGAGGGGGGTCCCAACGAACATCGTGGCAGTATTCCGGGCGCTGGTGCACTCCCGTATTCGGGCAGAGTTCACGTACGCCGAGTCCGCTGGGACGGCTTCGGAGTTTGCCTCCCAGTGGGCGTTAGGCGGGATGCTCTGCTCAGTATCCCCCATCATGGGTTCTTTTGAGTTAACCCTTCTTAAGTGCATTTTTTACAGTGCACTTGTTGGTTCCCTTTATATATTTGTTTGACTGGTTTTTCTTTGTTCTACTTGGCAACAAGTAGAATTGCTGTTTAACTGAATTGGCCGGCGAATTAAACCAGATCAAAATAGGCTGCTTCCCTCAGAAGTGTATGTACAGAGCTCCTAGGCATTGTGGAATCAGGTTGTATTCTTCTTTTCATTGGTGATATTTTGGAGTGAACCTGTGGGGGATTGTGTGTTTTGTAGAGGTTTAAAGGTGGTTATTGGGGTTTAAAAACCGTTTTTTGTTTTTCACCCAGAAACTGCAGTATTTTTCAACCCAGCACAAGCTGCACTTTGGCTGGCTGGTAATGTAGCTTTCAACCCCTCTCCCCTCCCACACCCCTGGTTGTTTAACTGGCTGTTTTACTTCCAATTTTCACTTTATTTCCTATTGTTATATTTTGGAGTGAAACTGTGGGGGACTGTGTGTTTTGTGGAGGTTTAAAGGTTGTTTTTGGGGTTTAAAAACCGTTTTTGGTTTTTCACCCAGGGACTGCAGTATTTTTTCAACCCAGCAAAAGCTGCACTTTGGCTGGCTGGAAACTGCAGCTTTCAACCCCTCTCCCCTCCCACACCCCTGGTTGTTTTACTTCTATTTTCACTTTATTTTTTAAGCCTGATTCCTTTTCTCACCTGCAATTAAGAGCTCTGTGTCTTTTCTTTAAAGACTTATAAATTGTGTGGCTTATTACAACAGAGAGAGAGTAATAAGGGGAAAGAGAGAAGAACTACAGCAGTTTTCAAAAGCTGTCTTTTTTCCCCCTCCCTTTGCAGAGAGGTTAATTGGTTCATATAAGGACAGTTCCTCTTTGCACCTTTCTCTCTAAACACTACCTCCTCCCCTGACTAAAAGGCTTATTAGTATCATGCCTAAGGGAGGTAGGAGTAGTGTGGCAACGGGGACCACACCCGGATACAGGACACCAAAAACTGTGGCCCCTAGGAGCAACACTCTTAGTAACAGCCCTAGGCCTGGTCCTTCCAGTGCCCTGGCCACGCCTCCCCCAGCGCCTGTTAGCAGCGTGGCCCCTGCGGCCCCAGTTCAAACATGGGCGCAGATAACATCTGCAGGCGTCGACCCCAGCAACAACAATGCTGGGGCCACGCCCGGTGTGAGCAGGAAGTTTGGGGTGAGATGCCCAATGTCACCTGGCCTTAACATGGAGATCTATGTAAGGGCTGTGGCAGACGTTGTGGGTCCCTCTGCTGTGGTGGCGACCAGCAAGATGTATGGGAGGGGCATTTTCTTCCTCCGTACGCTGGCTGCCACCCACACCCTGGTGCAGAAAGGCATCAATGTAGGGGGGATCTACATCCCTATAGAACCCATGGAGGGGTTAGGCACAAAGGTCATTCTTTCAAATGTGCCCCCCTTCATCCCAGACAGCCTCATGAGGCCACACCCGCAAACCCTGGGAGACATTAAGTCTCCTATAACAAAATTGCCTTTGGGCTGCAGGGATAGGGCGCTGAGGCATGTGCTCTCATTTAGGCGGCAGGTACAACTGCTGCTGCCGGGGAGCACAGAATCTGTGGAGGGTTCCTTTAGGGTGCCCTACGAGGGCATTCATTACACTTTTTTTCTATGGCACGGAGGGGGTTAGGTGTTATCTGTGCAAGGAGCCGGGGCACACTCGTAGGAGTTGCCCCAAAGGGAACAGGAATCCCATCTCAGCTCCTGCACCCGCCCCTCCCTCTGCCAAGACACCCGGTACTGCTGTGCCTACTACAGCAGGGCCCTCGAGAGCCCAGGTCCCCTGGGACCGTAGGAGATGTCGCTGCCCCATCTCGGGCGGTGCCGTCTGCACCTCTCCCAAAAGAACAGAGGGAGAAGGTAAAGCCCTCGAGGGCCCAGGTCTCCCCTGGGACCGCAGAAGATGTCGCTGCCCCATCTCGGGCGGTGACATCTGCACCTCTCCCTAAAGATCAGAGAGAGAATGTAAAAGCCACCCTGGAACAGCCACCCTCTGTTGTCGCTGTCCCCCCCCCCAAGAACACCTTACCCCCATTGTAAGCACCGTACAGGGTGCGGGGGAGCAGGACGAAGCTCCTGCTGGGGAGGCAGCGGCACCCTCTCCTGGGGAATCAATCCCCAGGAAGAGCAAATTTAAAAATAAAAACAAGAGGGCGTTTGAGGAGCTCGAGGTGGGTGAACCGGATTACATTCACCAGCGGATGTCTCCAAAAGAGAACGCAACATCAGTTCCACACGAGGTGGCTCCATCCGGCCCACCGGTTGGGATTAACCAGTGTGAGCCGGATCTCATAAATGTACAGCCCCCCCCCCTCGAAGATCTGGAGGGAATGCAAGAGGAGGTACCCGACATCTCTGGGGTGGAAGGCCAAAGTGATCAACAGCATGAGGCCTTACCCCTAGAATTAGATGTTGGGGAGCCTCCCAATGCCCCTCTGGGTTGGAGATAATCCCCCGGAGACTTGTGTTTCTGTGAATTTACCCCACCGGTCACAAAAAAGATACCTGTCTTCGGGGACCCGGGGGTCGACCGGGATCCTCTTCCGGTTGTACCGCCTTCGGATGACGCACATAGGGATAAAAAGCCCCGGTTTGCGTCACCAGAGGAAGGAGATGGGCTAGGACTGACCCCCGTGGGTGGGGGTTTGGAGGGTGTTTTGGTGAGCACTTCCGATTACATCTGGGAGTTGTCTGACCTGAACTCTCTTAGTGCGGAGTTTTGGGCAGGCACTTTATTGGAAGTGAATGCTGGGATAGATCCTCCCGTTGAGGTCCTTGCTAATGAGTGCCCTCCCATGGTTGGTGAGTGCCCTCCCGCGGATGGTGAGGGCCCTCCTGCGGATGGTGAGGGCCCTCCCGCGGGTGGTGAGAGCCCTCCTGTGGATGGTGGGGGCCCTCCCGTGGATGGTGAGGGCCCTCCCGCGGATGGTGAGTGCCCTCCCGCAGGTGATGCGAACACCCGTGGCATGCCATTAATTTGTATGGTGCTTGAGGAAAATGGTAGGGCATTGTGTGCTTCTGTGGCCCCCAAGGACTCTCGGGAGACCACTGCCTCTGCAATGTTGCCACCAGCTGCCCCTGAACATCCTGACTCGGGGATGGAGGTGGAGAGCACAGTGGACCCCCTCGTGGAAACACCGAGGAGGGGATCCAATCTAGAGCTGAGAGAGGCCCCCGCAGAGAAGGACGGGGGTCTTGAATTCTCCAGCCAAGAGGAGCCTGGGGAGTTGGGGCTCAGAGGGGAGTCCTCTGGCACCATGGAGTCGGTGGACTCCTCGATCCCCGTTATCCCTGCCTGGGAGCTAGATAGTTTCCTGGGTGATACCCTCTGTAGACACGGACATACGAAGGTGCAGTTGGCCCTTGAGAGGTGGAAGGATGCTTCGGTCATTCTCCACTCTCTCAGAGTATATATCAAGGCTAACCACAAGGCCAAACTTTCAGGGACTATCGAACATGTTCGGGTCCTAAAGTTTAACAAAGTGTTGCGAGAGCACGTAAAGGCTTCTCAGGGTATAGTACCCTGAGCGCCTATGGGAAGCAAGACTCTTGATTACCAATGGCTTTGAGCATCGGTACGCTAAACGTAAATGGATGTAAGGACGGGTTTCGCAGGTTCCAGGTACTCTCCTTTTTACAAAAGGGAGAGTATTCTGTGAGTTTCCTGCAGGAAACCCATACCACTCCAGAGGCTGAAGCCAGCTGGCATCTGGAGTGGCGAGGAAAGGTCTTTTTCAGCCACCTCACTTCGACATCTTGTGGGGTGGTGACCCTGTTCTCCGAATCCTTTCAACCTGAGCTGCTGTTTGCCAAAACTGTTGTTCCAGGTCGCCTGTTGCATCTCAGGGTCCGGCACGAGGACTACACGTTTAATTTCTTGAACGTGTATGCTCCTGCCACCGGACCCCTGAGAAGGCAGTTCTTCATCAGATTGTCCGAATACCTGGAAACAGTCGACGCGGACGAACACGTGGTGCTCGGGGGTGATTTTAACTGCACCCTCGAGGCTCTGAGGGGCCGGAATGGTCCAGAGCCACACCTGAGTTCTGCGTCGGCCTTGCGGGAGGTCATCACCCGCTACTCCTTGGTAGACGTCTGGCGAGAACAACATCCCGGGGTATCCACTGAGTTCACCTATGTTAGAGTGTTTAGAGGTGGACGGATATCCTGGTCCCGGATCGATAGGCTGTACATATCCAGCCACAGCCTGTCGCGAGCTCAGTCCAGTACCATTAGGCTAGCGCCGTTTTCGGACCACAATTGTGTGTCTGTGATGGTGGCGCTAATACCAGCAGCGCCCTCGGCCGCCTATTGGCATTTCAACAATACGTTGTTGGAGGACAAGGGGTTTGCGACGTCGGTCCGAGACTTTTGGATGGCCTGGAGAGGTTGCAGGTCAGACTTTGCCACGTTAGAGCAGTGGTGGGACATGGGCAAGGTTCATCTGCGCCTCGTTTGTCAAGAGCACACTAAAGGTGCCAGCAGGCGGCGCGATGCTGAGATCGAGACCCTTAGGGAAGAGGTGCTCGATCTCGAGAGGTGGCTGTCTGTGGCAGGAGACCAATTCCTGCAGTGTGCGTACGTGGAGAGAAAGTGTGCTCTCCGGGACTTGGAAGATCGGAGAGCTCGGGGGGCGTATGTGCGATCCCGCATCCACTTCCTTCGGGAAGAGGGTCGCAGGTCGCGCCTCTTCTACGCGCTGGAGAAAAAGAGGGGAAACCGTAAACATATCACCTGCTTGCTAGCAGAGGACGGTACCCCTCTGACTGACCCGGAGGGCATCCGGGACAGAACCCGGAGGTTTTATGTAGATCTTTTCTCTCCGGAGTCCATCCAGCCGGATGCGTGCAGGGTCTTATGGGAGGGGCTTCCCACGGTCGGCGAGGGTGGAAGAGAGCGGCTTGAGTTACCTTTGACTCTGGCCGAGCTCTCTGAAGCTCTTAATCTCATGTCCCACGGAAAAGCGCCGGGGCTAGACGGGCTGACTGTGGAGTTCTTCCAGTTTTTTTGGGAGATGCAGGAACCTGATTTCACCGAGGTCCTGGCCGAAGCCCTGGAGACTGGTGAGATGCCCCTTTCATGTCGGCGGGCAATATCTCTGCTGCCGAAGAAGGGGGATCTCCGCCAGATCACTAACTGGCGACCGGTCTCACTGCTCAGCACGGATTATAAGATCGTAGCCAAAGCGCTCTTGCTGAGGCTCAAGTCCGTGCTGGCAGAGGTGATTCACCCCGACCAGTCCTATACTGTCATGGGCTGGAGCATTCATGACAACATTTTTCTGGTCCGGAACCTGCTACACCGCGCGCAGGCGCAGAGGACTGGTCTGTCACTCGCCCTCCTGTCCCTAGATCAGGAGAAGGCGTTTGACAGGGTGGATCACCGTTACCTCATGCAGACCCTGCGGGGGTTTGGCTTTGGCCCACAATTTGTGGGCTTTCTCCGGATGCTGTACGCGTCTGCAGAGTGTCTGGTAAAAATTAATTGGTCCCTGACCTTTTGTGTTCGGTCGGGGAGTACGTCAAGGGTGTTCCCTGTCTGGGCAACTATACGCGCTGGCCATCGAGCCCTTCCTCTGCCTACTGAGGAGGAGGCTCACCGGCTGGTGCTGCGGGAGCCCAGCATGCGGGTAGTCCTGTCGGCTTATGCCGATGACGTGCTCCTCGTGGACCAAGACCTAGATGATCTGGAGTGGGCACAAGCGTGCCAAGAGGTCTACACCGCGGCCTCTTCTGCTCGGATCAACTGGTCCAAGTGCTCCGGCATTTTGGTGGGTCCCTTACAGGTGGACTCTTTGCCCCCCGCGTTTCGTAATATCTCGTGGGGAAGCGATACTCTCAAATATCTGTGAGTCTACCTGTCTGCTGCGGAGGACCCAGCCCCAGAAAACTTCAGTGAACTTCAAGAACGAGTCATTGCTCATCTGAGGTCATGGGTGTATCTGTTGAGAATGCTTTCCCTTAGGGGAAGAACCCTGGTGATCAACCAGCTGGTGGCCAGTCAGCTTTGGCACCGTCTGATAGCCATGGGTCCGCCCCCCGAATTTATCAACAAGATCCAGAGGAGATTGATGGATTTTCTCTGAATGGGGAAGCATTGGGTCTCTGCGGGGGTTGCGTGCCTTCCTTTGGAGGAGGGTGGACAGGGAGTGGTGTGTGTCCGCTCCCAGTTACACACTTTCCGCCTCCAATACCTGCAGAGATACCTATTCACAGATCCGTCTCCGCAGTGGTGCCAGCTGGCGACCAGTTTCTTTCGCCAGCTGCACAGTATGAGGTATGACCGGCAACTGTTTATCATCAGGCCCGAGGGTTTAGGTAGAAACCTCTCGGAGCTGCCGGCATACTACCGGGACTTAATAAAGGCCTGGAAACAGGTCTCCGCGACCAGGAAGGAACAGGCAGCGGGGGTTGATATCCTCACCGAGCCCCTGCTGTATAATCCGGCAGTGGGGGCTCGGATGTTGGATTCACCCTCTATTTGTCGCTGGCTAATCCTGGCACAGGTGACCAGAGTCGGGGATCTCCTGGACTATGAGCGGCGGGACTGGGTAAGCGCAGAGGTGCTTGCGCCCCGTATGGGTATGCTTACTGCCCGTGTCCCTCGTCGTTTGACCCGGGAGATTAAAGATGCAATCCACCCCGACTCACACACCTTCATCGAGGGGGTTTTGCAGACTCCCTATCAACTTCAGCTCTCCGGATCTTTGCGTGGAACCCAAACCACGGCAACCCCCTCGGGCTCCTATCTCCCCCAGCCTCAGCAAGTTGGGGGATATGTCCCCGGCATGTTTTCGCGGCATGCCGAGGAAAGTCCTGTATTCTCTGGTGCTCCACATAGTGCACTACCTCGCCCTTGTCACCCGCCCAGATACCATCTGGAGGCGGGTATTTCTTGGGAACGAGGGCGAGAGACCCCGGTGGAGAGAGCTCTATTCAGCTTTGGTTCCCTGTCCCGCCGGGGATTTGAGTTGGAGGGTTCTCCACGGTGCACTGAGCACAGGAGAGTACTTGGCACACTTCACAGACTCCCCCGCCGCCTGTCCCTTCTGTGGAGAGCGGGAGTCCGTATTCCACATTTATCTGAGCTGCGCCAGACTGCAGCCCCTCTTATCCACCTTGAGGAGACTTCTTCTGCAGTTCTGGCTGGGTTTTTCCCCTCATCTTTTATTTTTGGGTGCCCAGTGTCCCGAGACAATAAGCCTAGGGATCTCCTAGTCAACCTGCTCCTGGCAGTGGCTAAGGTAGCCATTTACAAGACCAGGAGGCAGTGTTTGGAGAGGGGGGTTCCAACGAACATCGAGCAGTATTCCGGGCGCTTGTGCACTCCCGTATTCGGGCAGAGTTCACGTATGCCGAGTCCGCTGGGACGGTTTCGGAGTTTGCCTCCCAGTGGGCGTTAGGCGGGGTGCTCTGCTCGGTATCCCCCATCATGGGTTCTTTTGAGTTAACCCTTCTTTTTAAGTGCACTTTTTACAGTGCACTTGTTGATTCCCTTATATATTTGTTTGACTGTTTTTTCTTTGTTCTACTTGGCAACAAGTAGAATTGCTGTTTAACTGAATTGGCCGGCTTCGCCGGACAATCAGTATTAAACCAGATCAAAATAGGCTGCTTCACTTCATTGACTCATTCAGAAAGCAGAAACCAGCACACGCCGTCAGGAAAAAAGTTTATTTTTCTGTGGGAGCTGGCAAACAAATTCGCCGCACTTTCATGGCCAATTCGCCACTTGTGGCAAATGGCGACAGGGTTGCCCACATCGGGTCTAGAGGGAGGAGTAGGTTTGTTTTTGAGTGATGGGATAGTTGTCCCAGGGTGATTAGGTCCCGGGGGGTGGTGGTTGAGGTTAACCCCTTGTTTGCCTTAGCGGTTAGTAAAGCATTACCTCTTTTTTGTCTATTAACCCCTTTATTGCTTTTAGTATACCTTGGTAGCAACAGGCAGCAAAGGGGTTGATGTGATTTCTACCATAGGGTTCAGTAGTAATAGATATTACAGGTGCCTATTGTAGAAATAGTAGGCAATGTGATCATGCTGTGGGAATGGATATGTCACCTGGTAAATTATTACGGCATCCTTCATAACTTCGGACATTAAATTACAGTAATAACAATTGATCTTTTTTATAACATGTATGATATTAAGATATTGGATGTACTGTAGCATTGGTATCTTTGTCTTTTGATGTATGATATTAACTTTGATGTACAAGTATCTAGGCCTTAGGCCTAGGGCCTTATTCTACATCTGTTGACTCGGCTAATCAGCGGTTTTCAGACGAAGTTCCCTATTGACTTCAAAGGGAACTTTCGCCCCAAATTACCTGATTTTACAGGACAATATGGACCCAATGCTTTGAGGCTTTTGAAATATTTTAAGTTAATAAACAGCTGTTAAAATGGTACAGAATAGGTGAAAGTTTTAATTTATTGCAATTCCTACTGTACATATTGGTATATTCTAAGTGGGTCTGCAACTTTACTGGTGAAATGTACCTGGGCAAGTGGCTACCACTTTATTGGAGACCTTAAAAATATTGTTGAAAGATGTGGATATTGGAAATGCTGGAGCTCCATCTTGTGGCTGTCAATAGTTTCTTATTCCATGGTCCATATAATAAATATTGTGTTGACAATCACTAAAAACAAACCCAAAGGTCTACGTTTAGTAAACATAGCTTTGCTATTTACTGTACTGTATATGATTTGGTATTAAGCTAATTTCACCACATAAACAAGACATCTGTGACATGGTTTTATGGAGCTATGGTGGAGTTTACTTGATACACATTAGGCTGAGTCCACGCTGCCGCTGAGCTCGCTCATGCTTGGAGAGCGGGGGTGGGTGTGGCTATTACCGGAGGGGGCGTGTCATTGGCTGTATAGAGGCTGTCTGTGTTTCTGTGTGTGTGTATGTATGTATGTCTCTCTCCCTCCCCCTCGCCCCTCATATCTCTCGCCCCTCATATCTCTCGCCCCTCATATCTCTCTCCCCCCTCATCTCTCTCCCCTCCATTGCGCTCTCTTTCCCCCCATTGCTCTCTCCCTCGTGCCCCCCTGCGCTCTCTCCCCTGCCCCCCTGCACTCTCCCCTGCCCCCCTGCACTCTCCCCTGCCCCCCCTGCGCTCTCTCTCGCCCCCCTGTGCTCTCTCTCTCTTGCCCCCCTGTGCTCTCTCTCCCTTCTCCCCCACTTATCCCCCTCTCCCCCCCCCATTGCTCTCTCTCTCCCCCATTTGGTCTCTCTCTCCCCCCTATTGCTATCTCTCTTTCTCCCCCCCCATTGCTCTCTCTCCCCCCCTTTGCTATCTCCCTCGTGCCCCCCTTTGCTATCTCCCTTGCGCCCCCCTTTGCTATCTCCCTTGCGCCCCCCTTCGCTCTCTCCCCCCCCCTGCGCTCTCTCTCTCGCCCCCCTGCGCTCTCTTGCCCCCCTGCGCTTTTTCTCTCTTCTCCCCCCCTTCTCCCCCTCTCTCCTTCTTCTCCCCTCTCTCTCTCTCCCTTCTCCCCCCTCTCTCTCTCCCCTCTCCCTTCTGCCCCTTCTCTCGCTCTCTCTCTCTCGCTTCTCCCCCTCTCTCTCCCTTCTCCCCCCTCTCTCTCCCTTCTCCCCCCTCTCTCCCTTCTCCCCCCCTCTCTCTCCCTTCTCCCCACTCTCTCTCTCCCTTCTCCCCCCTTCTCACTCCCTTCTACCCCCACCAAACCACTCCATTTGCTCCCCCCCCCCACAGCAGCAGCCCGTTTCCCCCCCACCCACTCCACGCAGCAGCAGCCCGTTTGCCCCCCCCCACCCCACACTGCAGCAGCAGCCCATTTGCCCCCCCACCCCACACTGCAGCAGCAGTCCGTTTTGCCCCCCACCCCACACAGCAGCAGCAGCAGTCCATTTTGACCCCCCACCCCTCACAGCAGCAGCACGTTTGCCCCCCCCCTCGTAATTAGAACACGCCCTCTCTTCCCATTGGTCAGAGCAGGGTCATGTGACCCTGCTCTCAGCATGAAAGTATCTCTCCCTTGTATCCCCAAGCACAACGCTTGAGAGAGCGTGTGCACGCGCATGAGCATGCGAGCACAGCGGGAGAGGGGATGTGCCAATCCACATTGCTAAAGGTAAGCACACCAAGCGCATAGCGAGCTCAGCGCCAGCAGGGACTCAGCCTTATAATAGTAGTCAAATATACTATATATATATATATATATATATTTACAGTTAATGCAGACCTTTTTTTTTTTTTTTAAACTTGATTTTTATTAGGGAGAGGGGGGGAATGAAGAAAATAAAAAATGGGTGGGAGGGAAGGGTACAAAAAATAGAGATGGGAGAAAGTTCACATTCATTTACAATTTTACCTAACAAGATTTCTTAAAATATTCTATCACACAGTTAATATAAACAAAACAGAGTAGGGGGAGCAAGGGATGAATAGATGTACAGGTGAAAACAAATATGGACAATTGGTTTATCACAGAGTGAACCCAGTGAAAGGGGGGCTGGGGGGGTGGGATGGGGACAAATCAATAAGTGGATTTATAATTGCTTACACGGCCATGTGTAAACCCAATCCCAAGCTGGTATCTTTGTGGTAGATGGTGACCCTTCTGCTGTTGAGTGCAGGAGGGGTCGTTGTGATTTACAATATAAATAAATCAATACTCACACGGCCCAGTGTGAGTAAAGGCGCAGGGCAGATGTCTTTATGGTACACTGGCGACACACTTTATTCGAGCTGGGCTAGTCCCACGAATTCGGGTATACCCGGGTGTATTGAGGTTTGTGACTGTTTTCTGCCCGAGTGCATTGAGGTATTTTCCAAGCAGGGATTGAAGCATTTTATTCCCGCTGGCTGCAATACTGCACAGTATATATATATACTGCATTACAATTCATGAATTTATGCCATCTGGTAGACACGCGAAGCATTGCAGCCTATTAAATCCTAATCATTATCATTTAACAGATCAGCCGCCCGTCAGCCAGGCATGAACCCAGGCTGGGAAGGCAAACACAACGGGGCTTGTCAGAAGTGAGGAGCGGCGCATTCCAGGTATCTGCCAGGTACATACTGGGTATTTGCTCGAATAAAGTGTGTCGGTGCAGTATACACCTAGGTTCCCCGTCAGAGATGTTCCCAGGGGTGCTGTGTACGCTACTGCTGGCAAGCAGGGGGTTCAATGCAGGTCTCTATCACAGTTTCCCCGTTCTGAGCTTCTTCCCCTCCCCGTTTCAGAAAGGGGCGTGGGTGAGGCAAAATGATATATTGGGATCAACAGTGCTCTTAAAAACTTCAATGTTTAATGCACATAAAAATCCAATTCACAATAAATGCACTCACATAGTAAAACAATTTGCCGGTATGCTCCCGTTGCTGCGGTTTGCACCGGTCCCCGGCCGCTCTCTCCTCCGCGTCCGGAGTTGGAGTGGATGTCAGTTCCTGGCGCGGCTGTGACTGCAAACTGCTCCCCTCAGCTACGGAAGCCCCAGTGTGCCAAAGTTAATATAAATATCATTTTTTTTCTTTTTTTATTACAACAAAATTAAGTGGGTATTAATTTCTGGTTGATTTAACACTCAGAATCCAAGGTAACCACACCTGAAAATCTGTGTAGGTGTCGTTATTAATGCTAACCATTTTTTCCATGTAGCAAATCTGCCAGACTTTATTTTTAACTTTGAAAATTGAGGGAATAATTGTTTGTTTCCATACTGCCGCTAATTCGCGTCTTGCAGCTGAAGATATGTGGCACAGTAATATATTTTCATGTCTCGTGAGTGGGTAATATGGTTTGTTTAAAATAAATAACCAGGGATCCATTGGTAGGTCCAAACCGAAAAACCTTTGTGACCACATTTTGATTTCCAGCCAATAAGCTGCTATGAATGGGCACCCCCACCACATATGTATAAAAGTGGCTTGTACTCCACATCCTTTCGGACATGTAGTTGGGTACTCTGGGATGAATTTAGCTAGTCTCATGGGGGTTAAGTACCACCTCATCATAACTTTATAGGCATTTTCTCTGATTTTGATACACATTGATGATGTGGCAAATTTTTGAAAAATATTATTCCAGTCTTCCATGTCTAATACCTCCCCCAGGTCATCCTCCCATTGTAGCATATATTTCAGTTTTTGATTCATTTGTGGAGGGGGGGCTAACAAAGTATCCATACAATTTAGATATCAGTCCAGGTGTGTTACTATCTGCTAGACAAAGTGACTCAAATCTAGTTAGCAATTCGGGGGGTCGGATTTTGTTATAAAAGGCTTTCAATTGAAGGTATTGGAGGAACTGATTGTTTGGGATAGCCTTTTCTTTGTGGAAATATTCAAATGTTCTGGGAAATCCTTCTGAACCTACATCTTTTAATCTTGTGATACCTGCTATTTTCCAGTCTACAAACCTATTACGGCCTATTCCTGGACCAAATTCTGGGTTATCATATAGTGGTGTCATAAGTGTATTCCGTGTTGTAAGGAAGTGTCGATTTGCAACTGAGTTCTATAATTTGAGTGAATGGGCTATAAATTGGCTGGATTTGAGTATTTCGGGACACTTTCTCACTGGGGACCATAGAAGATTACTTAATTCGACTGGGGCAACTAAATCCGTTTCCAATGATACCAGCGTCTGTGGACTGGATTAGAGTGCCATAGTATTAAAAAAAAAAGAGAAAAAGAGTGCGCCAAATGGGGTGCTACTGTAAATAAGGGACTAAAAATTAGAATAAAATGATGCAATAAAAATGTGTGACATGAACCAATCCGGAGCGTATAGGGTCTTGCAAAAAAGAAGTGTAAGGATAACCAAAAACCCAATGGGTAACGCAGCTTCCTGATACAGGGAACCCCAGTCCCTGATGAGAGATGCAAAGAAAGAAAAGAAATGGAAGCGCAAACCAAGGGCTAGTAGTAAAACTAAACACTTTATAATAGGTCGTGTCCCTAAGATCACAATCCAAACCAACAAATAATCACAATTAAAAACAACCAATGTCAATATTAGGATAAATAATGGTATGCAAATGGAGCTGATGTGCAATGATGCTTGTTGAGTCTCAGAGTCTCAGAGGGATTAACCACGGGAAAAACCCATTTTGAGATAAGAGTCCTTGAAAACGTGCATTTAGAAGGGCAATGCCGGTTGCCAGTTCATAAATTGTAATACTATTTATGTTGTCTATCTACTTACCTGTCCCTGTGGCCTCTATTACTGCTGCGGCAGCTTTTATTCTAACAAATCACCGGTTTGTCCCTGGCTGGTTCCTGGAATGCGACGCTGTTCACCTGGCGCATGCCGCGTTCACCTTGCGTTCCCAGCCACGGGTCATGACAGGCTGATGCGTTTATTGATAATGGTTCGAATTTTAAAAGGCTGCAATGCTTCGCGTGTCCGCCAGATGGCAGAAATTCATGAATTGTAATGCGCCGAATCAGTAATGTGTCGGCTTGCAGGTGTTTCGTTTAAAAAAGATACCACAGTGTGCTATTGTAACTTGGCCTTAGCCTTGAGACTGAAGGAAGAGTTGCAAAAATGTATCAATCTAGGCTTTTCATATTAAAGAAAGACAAAGACCAGTTTCAGTTACAGTATTCTTCAGAGACCCACCCGCCATGAGTGTTCAAGTGCAGCCCGCTTTCCAAAAACCCGACAGAAGTTACGCGTATTTGATATGGGCCGCGATTAATGCAACAGATGATAAGATGGCAACAGTTGCTCAAATTTATCAGTATTTTATCGAAAACTATGACTTTTACAAATTTTCGCCAACTCCTCATACGTGGAAGCGTGAAGTAAGGAAAAGGTTATGTAGCGATCCCTGTTTTCACCGTATTGAGCCCCAATTTGTTGGAGGGTATTGGTGTGTATCACAGGATTTTTCCCGTATCTATGATCATGGAGGCGGCAAAAGGCGAAGGGTCATGTTAAAACCAACTAAGAAGCGACAGTCGCTGCCAAGCAATGCACCAGCACCAGCACCGGCTTCCAATGACGATCCCACCGTCAGTGAAAACCCTGAGCCTGAGCCGGATTTCGCGTGCAGTTTTGATGAAGCTTGCATGTACCTAAGCGATTTCCAGCCTCACCAGCTGACTACAGGTGGACTAGTACCGCTGCAAACTATCGACGTGGATGATGAAGAAAGCTGGACTGGCAGTGGACCGGCGCCGGCATCAGCTGAATGGGAAATTCTATGGTGAGTACTGTATCGTTGCCGTATTATTTTGGTGGGGCTGGCTGGGTACTTCTTTAGGGGCTGACCATTACTGTACATTAAAACTTTTCTTTTTGTTTTTCCTCAGAAAAGAAAACGGCTAATGGGGGGATTTCGATGGATAATATTGTACTATATGCTGATGTTTTCCGGCCGTACAGCATACTGTGTAATAAACCCGAATAAATAAAACTATGCATTTATTCTACATGTTCAGTATCGTTTCATTATGTGTCTTCTAAAGTATACTGTACAGTGGTATACAGTGCCTAACATCTATGGGCAAAAAGAATTTTATTTCTAGGTGCCCTAGAACAGAAGTTCCCACGCCAATTGCCCGTAAACTTGACCGAGGCCCTAAGTAGTTCCCACGCCAATTGCGCGAATATAATGTAAAATAATCCGTTCTGTGGGTCTGAGCGGGTTGAAATTCACCTGGTCCTCATGCGGAAGGACCCTTGCCATAGTGGCAAAATATCAGCCTTCCATGACCCCCGGAACCGGAGATACCAAAAGACAGTTTAAAAGCACATTACCAAAGTGGCTTTTTTTCTGCCATGCAAGTCAATGGCAGAAACCTGAATTTTATCATCACCCTGACTCCGTTCTGTTGCCACGAGACGGTCGCAATTTGCCATGCAATCCTGCCGCAACTAGGACTACATGGTGACCGAATCTGAGCCCTCTAGGTTGAACAGAACCGGAGTTGTGGGTTCCAGGTTTCTGCTCATTCTGACTTAGCCGGTTCAAAGCTTTCTCCGCCATTACGCTCAATGGTAGGACCCTCCTCGCCGGCGTGACCCTTTCTCGTCGCCATTACTGCTCGGACCCTGTTGGGGTCAAGTGAGGGGGTTCCTAACATCTAGGGGCAAAATGAATTTTATTTCTAGGTGCCCTAGAACAGAAGTTCCCACGCCAATGGACCTAGTTCCCACGCCAATTGCGCGCTCATTGCTCTTTTTTTACAATGTTGCCGATCTAGCGGCTTTGCGGTCAGGCAGTAAAAAAACAGTGCAGCAAGCCTTTACATTTGTTACACTGTCAAAGGAGCAAATGGAAACAATGTGAGGCAATTCAACATGTTCTTTTATTGGTGGAGTCAGTACAAAAACATTTATTTACAAATACTGTTCAATGTTGAAACATTTAAAGTGCACAGCAATTCTAACCATCAACACACAATAATACATACTGCAGCCTTTATTAAATTCTTCTGGCACATTGAAATCGGAGAAACATTTACAAAACATTTGTAAAACATGGAGATACCTGAAGAATGGACGTTTATACTGTATGAATATTAATTTATAATACAGTATATATGCAGTATATATATACTGTATATAAAATCTACTGTTTGTTTTTGGTGCATGGGGCACAGGGAGTTAAAGTGACTTGCTTTTTATGTACTGTATTTGGGGGTTGTCTTTGGGGGTTTATTCATCAAATTATTATGATGAACTGCCTTTTGAAATTACAGTGCTGTTAACTATTTCAGCCACACACCTCCAGAGTTTTTAATCCCTCCCTAGCCAAGCGTCAATCGGCTGAGTCACCCTATCCTACCAACCCCCTCTCTCCACTGGGTCGTTAATCTTATGCATATTGCCATTGTGTTCTTAATCCACCCATAGCAGAGCTACAAAGACTCAGTACGCCTGCGTCTAATTACACCATTCCCCTCCCCCAACCCTTAGAAGCCTGTTTTGTTAACGGTAACACTTTGGAAAATCCCCTCTCGAATTTGAAATGTACAGTAAATCTGATGTGCACAGCACTGTGAGAATTGAGAGTAAACGGATACTGTATTTCATCAGGGTGTGAAAACATTTGTCAGTCAGTATGGTTTACAGTCACATGTTTTAAATACAATACAGTACATTCTTTAATATCTTTAAAATAAAAATATATAAATATAATTTAAAATAACCCGTTCTCTGGGTCTGAGCGGGTTGAAATTCGCCTGGTCCTCATGCGGAAGGACCCTTGCCATAGTGGCAAAATATCAGCCTTGCACGACCCCCGGAACCGGAGATACCAAAAGACAGTTTAAAAGCACATTACCAAAGTGGCTTTTTTTCTGCCATGCAAGTCAATGGCAGAAACCTGAACCTTACCATCACCCTGACTCCGTTCTCTTGCCACGAGAGGGTCGCAATTTGCCATGCAATCCTGCCGCAACTAGGACTACATGGTGACCGAATCTGAGCCCTCTAGGTTGAACAGAACCGGAGTTGTGGGTTCCAGGTTTCTGCTCATTCTGACTTAGCCGGTTCAAAGCTTTCTCCGCCATTACGCTCAATGATAGTACCCTCCTCGCCGGCGTGACCCTTTCTCGCCGCCATTACTGCTCGGACCCTGTTGGGGTCAAGTGAGGGGGTTCCTAACATCTAGGGGCAAAATGAATTTTATTTCTAGGTGCCCTAGAACAGAAGTTCCCACGCCAATTGACCTAGTTCCCACGCCAATTGCCCTAGTTCCCATGCCAATTGCGCGACCAGGCAGTAAAAAAACAGTGCAGCAAGCCTCGACATTTGTTCCTCTGTATTTTGTTATACAGTACTATCAAAGGAGCAAATACAAACAATGCACAGTACAGTAAGACAAATCAACATGTTCTTTTATTGGTGCAGTCAGTTCAAAAACATTTATTTACAAATACAGTACAATGTTGAAGCATTTTAAGTAACATCTCCTTTATTAAAGAAACACAGTACTGTATACAGTACAGTACAGTGGGATGGTGTTCAACACTGTCAGTCAGACCTGCACCAGTTCAGTCCTAGAGGGCAGCAAACAGGGCAGGTTTTCAGGGCAACATTGAAAACCGTGCCTGTTTGCGGCCCTCAGGGACTGGAGTTGTGCATGTCCTGTGTAAAAAAACACACAACAACATCTCCTTTGTTTAAGTACAGCGGGTACTGTAGGGCAAAACATGTACAGTACAATACAGTTCAGCACAACAGTATGGTCTCACTGAAAGTCCTCCACATTGTCCAGCCATGGCCGATTCCTTGCATGGCGCAAAACGCCATTTATGCAGTCTCTAACGCCTTTCATTACAGGATCTGTAACTGCATAAAAGCGCCACATTTCTTCCACAATGTTTTTCCTTAAATTGTCAGGAAGCGCCTTTTTTTTTTTATAACTTTGGTTTTATTGAGTTTTTCAGCAAAGAACATGTACAACAAAATCTTCATCATACATTGTACAAAGGAATTGTGTTACAAACTAACATTTCTCACAAACAGGTATTGGGATATAGCTAACAGAAAAATAAAAATAAAATAAAGGGGGGGGATGTAGGGGAGAGAGGGGACAGGGAAGGGGGGAGGGGGATGGTGGTGTGGTGCGGGAGTCAACCCCACTAGGACTAATAGAATCGTGGAGTTTCAGCTCCTAAAGGTTGTTATATCCTTAGCCCTTCTAGGGGAACCTATCCACCCGATGTCTTAGATACCCACTTCACGAGCCTGCCGAGGGTGTTCTTGGCACTATGTGTTCTGCGTGATTCCTACACTCAGCGTTATTCAAGGGAAAACGCATCTATTACTATCAAAGCAGGATAGTATCCCTTCCTACTCCCGGGATGTCCCTCTGGTCCAACCAAGGTGTCCAGGTTTTTAGATAAATTTCGCCAGTGTCATTAACTAGACTTGTTAGTTTCTCCATCTGGCATACAAACCAAATTCTGTTCCGAATCTTGGGAATTAGGGGGATTTCAGATTGCTTCCATAATGCTGCGATCTCGCACCGAGTAGCTGTTGCGAAATAAGCAACTAGTTTATTACTTGATTTAGTCCACCCCAAGGACGGTCTGTTCAGCAGAAACCGCCACGGGTCCATGGAAATTTTAAGATTTAGAATCTTCTCAAGCCAATCTCTGATTTTTCGCCAAAGCGGTCTAATCCTCGGGCAGGACCACAGCATATGTAGCAAATCAGCCGTTGCTCCGCACTGTCTTGGGCACAGGGGGGAGTACCCTGGTACGAATTTAGATAATTTCAAGGGAGTGTGATACCATCGCATTAAAACTTTATATGCGTTTTCCCTTAAAGTTGTGCATATAGAGCTCTTGGCAGATGCCGTAATTATTCTAGCCCACTCCTCAGTCTCTAGAACTTCACCTAGATCTCTCTCCCACTGATCCATGAACCTCAATTTGTGGTCATCTTGTACTCCTGAACCGATCACCTCTTTGTACAACAGCGATATGAGTCCCCTGGTATCCGTCTCAACCAGACAGAGCTTTTCAAACTTGGTTAGTGGGGGTCGTGGGGTAACGCTAATGTAAAATGCTCGCAGTTGGAGAAATCTAAATATTTCTGAGGGGGGGATGTTTGATTCCTCTCTAATTTGTGCAAAGGGCTTCATATCTTTGCTCCCCTCTAGGTCTCGGAGTCTATGTATGCCTAATTGCTTCCAAATTGAAAATTCCTTTCTGTACAGGCCTGGAGCAAAATCAGGGTTGCCCCATAATGGAGTCATCAGAGATCCTCTAGATAGCAGATTACATTTACTTTTATTGGCCTCCCAGATAGCCAGCGAGTTCGCCACTGAGGCCAGCGGCTTATTCAGCAGCTTCAAGGCTGTTTTGGGTAACCATATCAAGCTTTTTAACTCTATTGGGGAGCAAGCTTCACTTTCCAATGCAACCCACCTTTTCGAATCCGGGTTTACGTGCCATTGGGAGATTTGGCTAAATTGTGCCGCTTTGTAATAAGATAGCAGACAAGGTACCGCCAGGCCCCCTTCCAATGTTGGCTTTTTTAGAATCATACCCTTTACTCTCGGTTTTTTTCCTTCCCATATGAATTTGGATATAGCAGACTGAAGTGAGAGTATATCCGACAGTCTGAGTGGCACCGGTAATGTCTGGAACAAATATAGTATGCGTGGGAGGAGAGTCATCTTTATACTATGTATCCGCCGATCCATGAGATTTTAAAAGACGCCCATTTTCTCAGCTCTTCCTTCAGATCGCGGATCAGTTTGGGGAAGTTCGCCTGGTAGATACTATTGTAATCTTTGGGGATTATAACCCCTAGGTATTTCACCCCTTTCTTCAGCCAATTAAAGTTGAAATTGAGCTGTATGAACTTTTCTGTCTCTTTCGGGAGGCTTATATTCAGGGCTTCAGACTTAGGTTGGTTGATCTTAAAGCCTGATATATCCTTAAAATTCCCTAGCAAGTTGAATAGGTTCGGTAAGGAAGTGAGCGGCCTTGTGATTGTCAGCAAGACATCATCTGCGTAAAGAGCTATCTTATGTGTTTGTGTGCCTGCCTCGATGCCTCCCACATCTGGATTATTTCTAATCTGTGCTGCTAAGGGCTCTATACACATTGCGAATAGAAGGGGGGATAATGGGCACCCCTGTCAGGTGCCGCTTCTGATTTGGAACGGGTCCGACGGAAATCCCTAGTGGATCACCCTGGCTGCCGGTCCCTGGTATAGTGACAGGATAGCATTGATCACCCGCGCTCCCATCCCAAACTCTCCAAGTGTGGCCCTCAGATATGGCCAGTCAATCCTGTCGAAAGCTTTTTCAGCATCCAGACTCAACATCATAACTGGGATCTTACGTGTATTGGCTATATCTATCAGATCAATGATCCGTCGGGTGTTATCTGCAGCTTGTCGACCCTTAATAAACCCGACTTGATCTGGATGTATGAGTCTGGGCAGGATGTGACTTAATCGATTGGCCAGCAATTTAGCATATATTTTGATATCGGTGTTAATGAGCGAAATGGGCCTGTAGCTTGAGCAATCTAATGGGTCTTTCCCAGGCTTATAAATTACTGAGATGGACGCTTGGAGCATCTGATCCGGGAATGCAGCCCCGTCTAGCACCGCATTGAACATTCTGAGGAGGTGAGGCCCCAGGAGCTCAATGTATTTTTTATAATAAAGGTTGGAGAACCCATCAGGTCCAGGTGCCTTGGCGGGTTTGAGGCTCTGGATAACCTGGGTAAGTTCCTCTAGAGTAAAATCTGCTCCTAAAACTTCCCTTTCCGAACCACTCAGTCTTGGTAGGTGTGCGCCCTTCAGGAAATCCTTCATGGCCCTTTTGGTTTTACCATTATGTGCCACCTTTTCACCATTATAGAGGTTCTCATAGAAACTCCTGAATTCCTCCACTATCCGTTTTGGGTTAGCTGTTTTGGCTCCTGTTTTTAGCCTTAACTCCCGAATACTATAATTTGGCTGTCTATTCCTCAATTTGTTGGCCAGTAAGGTATCTGGTTTCTTTGACTTATCATAGAATAGCCTTTTGGACCAACTCACCGTGTTGTCTGCCTGGGACGTCAAGACTAGGTTAAGCTCGACTCTAGTATCTTGAATTTCTTTGAGAAGGGCCGGACTCTGGTCTCGTTTATGTTTGAGTAATAATTCTCTAAGCTTATTTTGTAACGTATTGATTTTCCAATTCCTTTCTCTTTTTTTTTAGCCGCTAATTTAATTAGGGTCCCCCTCAAGGTTGCCTTGTGTGCTTCCCACAGTACAAGGTGGGATTGAACACTACCCGTATTAATTTGGAAAAATTGATCTATCTCTTTACTAATTATTTGTTCGGACCCTGGGACCTTCAACAGTGCCTCATTAAGTTTCCAATTTGCTCCCGGCCTGTCCAGAAATTTTTGTGTGCACCGTAGCTCTATAGGTGCGTGATCCGACCATGAAATATCATGGATCCCTGAGTGGGGGATCTTCAGGACCAGTCTGCTAGAGACAAAGAAGTAATCGATTCTGCTATAGGATAAATAGGGGTGCGAGAAAAAGGTGTAATCCCTTTCTAACGGGTGCATCTCCCTCCAAATGTCTATTAGTTGGCTATCCCTAAGACCTTTCAGGAGGGCATCTATATATGACTTTTTGTTAGCCTTATGGGGGCCTGACCTGTCCATCCTTGGGTTGATCGCTACATTGAGATCCCCTGCCACAATTAAATCACACTTGGCCACTGATCTCAGTGTGTCAAAGAACCCGTTAATGAATGAGGGGTCTTGCTCACATGGAGCGTATATCGTAGCCAACGTTATAGGCTGGGCTTGTATAGTGCCTATTAAGATTAGGTATCTACCTTCTTTATCTCTCTTAACCACCTCTTCTATAAATGGGACGTTGTTATGAAGCAGGATTGCCACTCCTCTCTTCTTTTCCGTCCTTGCAGAGGAAAGGTAAAACCGCTTAAAGCTCTTATCCCAAAATTTGGGGGCAATTTTGCCGCTAAAGTGCTTCTCTTGTAGAAACACTACGTCGGCCCGCTTGCGTTTGTAATCCGCTATAGCTATTCGGCGTTTGCCCGGGCTATTTAAACCTTTAGTGTTGTGGAAGATCATAGTCAACGACATAGTGTAGTTGGGTTGTTGTTATCGCTATAAGTGCTGTCTATATTGTAGGCCCCTAAAGCCTCTGAGCTCTCAGGTCCAGCTACTTCAGTCGGGGGTTGCGCCCGCACCACAGAGGGAGGGGGTGGAAGGGGGGGGTGGGGAAGGGTAGGGGGGAACAAAACAATTGAGGGGCCGAAGCTGACCTTGGTCAGCAATGGTCCCTTGGCCCTCAGGCGAACCTTGCGCCCTGGAATGCCCGGTGGGGGCTTCCTAACTCCCAACCACATCTCGTGGCCGGGTGCCCGAGGGACTTGTCTGTGCATGATGGAGTGACCCATTCGTGCACAGCTTGAGTCGCAGGCGGCCGGCCCAGGTGGTCCCGAACCCGGCACCATCTACGCAATATATGTAAGCAATATAGAGAGAGAAAGAGAAAGAGGAAGCAATGCGTCTCCCCCTCCTCTCCCTCTCTCTTAGGCATACGTTATGTGTCATAGCAAACCGACATGTGTAAATCACAAAAACTATTTACAGGGAAACAGTAGAACTAGTTATGTCTTTTTCGTCTTCCCCAGCCTTCTTTGTGTCGTCTCCCAATATGACTGGTGGCGATCATAGTGTCCCAATAGAGTATGCGGTGTGTGGCCCCCCTCTCCTCTCAGCCGTGGGCTAATCCCGTGGCGGTCTCCCCCTTACGCTAAGTGTGACCTAGAGTTAACATTTATGATAGACAGAGTAGTGAAAAGTCTCGGACTGTAGCCTCCATCATCTCTCCTGTGCGTATCGTTTATTCACGTCATCCCTCCCCCCCCTTCCCTTGCTACCGGACTCTTTGACTCCATAGAGGGGGTGCTGATTGTTCTGGAGTCCTCGGGTAAATGGTGTCCGGTCCCGGAGCAGCGACCATGTGTGACGATGTCTCCTTAGATAGCCACCCCTCTCGACGATACAGCCCCGAACTCCCCGCTCCTCCTCTCAGGAGCTCCCGACTGTAAAGGTTGGAGAGAGATGTTAATTATATAACAATGTATAGGGGCATTACTCCCTGAGAGGGAACCACCTTCAGCTTACTCTTCCCATCTCTTCAACTTCCAAGCTCTCTCACATGTGATTATCATCCTCTCTCCCTCTCATGCCTCCCTTCCAGAAGCAGGGCCCTTTCTCTTGTTTACAAGGGTGTTCTCTCGTCTTTGCATATCCCCTTTCTAGATTCTCTATTCGTCCCTCCCCCGCCCTTTCTTACCCCCATCCTGCTTTTCCTCTCCCTGTTCTCTCCTCCTTCCCTGTTCTCTCTCCTTCGTCCCTTCCACCTGTCATCTTTCCCTTCTCTGACCCCTTCCTGCTCTCTCCGGTTGCCTTCCCAACCTCCCTCCTCTCTCCTCTTACCATCCTCTGAGCCTCCTCCTGGACCCCCCTTCCCCCCCCTCTCCCCTCCCTTCCCCCCCCCTCTCCCCTCTCCTCCCCTCCCCACCCCTCCCTGCTATAGAGATCAACTTATGTAGTGCTGCTGGAGTCTGTGCTGCTCATCCTCCTGCTCCAGTCCGTCTTCTGCTTCCTCCGTCGTCACGGTTCCTGTTCCGCTTCCAGTCCTTCTGATAAATGGGTCCCCCGGATCTGTTTGCTGCTTCAGGTCATCTTTTCGCCACACGGGGGCGCCCTCCGCCAGTCTATCGATCGACTGACCTTCAGTCAAAATGCCGCCGTCATCCACTAGGTGTCTCTCTCCGGTCGGACTCCCAATGCCAGAAGCAAGATGGCCACGGCTCCGGTTCCCGCCACCAGGGGATCCCTGTGACAGCCTTCTTCCCCAGCTTTAAGAAAATGGCCGCACCCTGCTCTTCCCGCCACCAGAGGGGATCAGATCACCAAGTACTTCTCTCTGTTAGAATTTGGGCCGGGGAAGGCTCCTTTAAATCCTGGCACGGGGACAGAGAGCCACGAGGCAGCCCTCAGTCTTTGCGCTTGCTCCCTGATGGCTCCACACGCTGCCAGGAAGCTGCCGGAGTAGGAGCTTCATCGGGGGCCTGTCGTTCGGGGCTCGGGGGAGAGACCGGTAAGTCCAACTTTTTTAAGAATTCTGCGCCTCCTTCTAGATGTTTCAGGGTAATGGCCACTCCATTTTTGATTACCATTAAGCCGAAGGGAAAAAGCCAGCGGTAGCAAATTCCATGATCCCTTAGGGCTCTGGTGACAGCTGCGAGAGCTCTCCTTTTTAACAGGGTTTGTATGGCCAGTTCCTGGAAGACCTGCAGTCTCACCCCTTCAAATTCCAGGGTCTTGGCAGCTCGGGCAATTTGGCACACCTTATCTTTAATTTTGAAATAATGAAGCCTAATGATGATGTCCCTCGGAGGGTCACCCTGTTGTGGTCTAGACCTCAGGGCCCGGTGACATCTGTCGAATTGCAGTTCCGCCTCACTTTTATCTGGCAATATATGTTGGAGCCAGTTTGCGGTAAAGTCCTCTGGATCTGACACGGATTCCGGGACCCCTCGCAGGCGTATGTTGTTACGCCTGTCCCGGTTCTCAGCGTCCTCCTGCCGGTCCTGCAAGTCAGCAATCTGTCTGTGTATTTGGGCCATAGACTTGTCATTTTTTTGAAGGTAAGTAGCATGTGCGTCCACTTTATTCTCAAGTGTGTTTGTTCTCTCACCTATGCTGTCTATGTCCTGCCTAAGCTTCCATAATTCCTTTTGGAAGAAGGTCTTCATGTCCTAACAAAATGCCTTCATATCAGTTCTCGTGACCCAGTCCTGATCTGCGGCCCCCGCTCTGCTTACGGGTCTGCTCGTGGACCTGTCGCTTTCAGAGTCCGAGCCCGCCATTTGCCCGCTGTCTTCCCCTCCACTTACTAGCGTCGGCTCTCCTTTTTGGAAATAGTCGGTTACCACGGAGGTTCTTTTGCGTGTAGCCACTTTCTTTGGCATCCTTAGGTGTTCCGAATTCTTATCTGCTGTGTTTCACTGCTGATCGTCGTTTTTTTATGCTTTTATTATTTAATATTGCTGCCGGCTGGGACGGAGCCTCTCACTTAGGCATCCATAACCCTAGCCGTCGCGTATGCGCCTCTTTTCTTTATTTTTTTAATCTTAGGTGGCCATGCATTGGGGAGCTCAAACATCAGAGGAGGCGTTTCTGCCCAGTGGCTGTCTGATTCTAACAGCAGTTTAGTGAGGCAAGGTGATCTCTCCCCCTCCTCCCCCAGTTGCAGCACTCCGCTCCTCTACTCTGCCTTTCTTGATTTCAGGAAACCAAATTGTACCAATTTGTTGTTGCAGGCAGTGTAGTGTCTTTTAAATTAGCTTTTGCGGGTGGTTTTACAGTCTCAGCCGCTCCGTGGCTTGGTTAGGCCGCTTTTTTTTTCCCCCTGTATATTTATTGGCCTGTGGGGAGCTGTTTCTTTAAATCAGCCCTGCGGCGGCCATTTTGGATTTGGCCGACACGCAGGCTGGAATGCAGGGAGCCCGGCGGCTCCGGTCCCTGCTGCAGCTCTGCCCAGACCCCCCCTCGGAAGTACAGGAAGGCGGAGGGAAGTGGAGGGGGCGCTGGAATGCAGGGGGTAGACCGGGATGGCCCACGACTCACCCCGCGCGGCCGCTGGTCAGGGGTAGATGAATGCGGTGCTCAGCCCCCTCTCCTTTACTGAGCGGCCATTTTAAGCAGCCAGCAACCGCACCACTTCGGCAAGCACCACCTATGGCCTCAATCCTCCCCCCCCCCCCACAGCGGAGAGTAGTGTACAGATGAAGGGAGGAACAGAGAGGCGCTCTCCGACCGGGGCAGGTATGTCTGTCTACTGTATGTACCCTAAATCTGGCAGCTCACGTTAGTCTGGCGGCAGCACTCAGTTGTGTTTTCTCCACCGGCTCACCGCGTCTCAGCCTGCCCTGGAACTCAGCATTCAGGCGCCATTATGTGGGATTAGTCAGCGTTTTGCGGGGCTGCCGATTTTGTGGGCATAAGGTTTGATCTCCCCACAATAATACTGTAATAAGTCCTGATTTGGATAGAGAGAGTTTTCCCCCTGCTGAGAATAGCTTTTAAAGGGTTTCTTAAGTATTTTTTCTGCCTTTATTTTCGTTTTGTTGGGGCCTTTAGGACGGAGCTCTCCTGCCACACGTCTATCCTGCCTGGTGTCTTGGCCACGCCCCAGGAAGCACCTTTTTAACGCGATTTCCTTCGTAGTTCACTTTGAACACCCACTCGCAGTACAACGTGTAGGGAACATGGTGCTTAAAAATGATCAAGGCATACTTGTGGGGTACACCAGCACTCCTCACCCTATACTTCTCCCTGAGCGCCGGTGGCAGATCGCACAGGGTGATGTCGGGCACCGTTTCGATGCGAGCGGGTATAGGTCTTTTGGGAACGGGTGTTCTTGAGGCGACGGGCAATGGTAGGTTTCCTCCTGTCGTGGTTGCTGTGTTGTCTCCTGGCGTGGTCTTGATGGGGTTGTCATGTCCTCCTCAGCGGCATACATGTACACTACATCTTCTGGTGGAGGGGGGGCGCTTGGTGATGGAAGGGGGTCGAAGGTCCCATTCATCACATCCATGTCACCCCCCTGCTCCAGCGTCGGGGAAACAGGGGCATTAGCACCGAGCAAATAATGTATGCCCGCAATGTCAGCCTCGATCTTCTCCATCCATTGATCCATCCGTTGTTCCATTTGTAGCATCCGTTGCTCCACATTTAACATGGTCTCCAGAAGCAGATCTATCTTTGCCAGCACAATAGAATTCCCGGGGAGATCCACACTTATTCCATTCAGCATCCAGTCTAACGAGCTGCTTCTTGTGCATGGCGTCTGGACATCTGGGGGGATGGGTGCAATGGAGGATGAGATGGGGGTTCCATGGACAGAAGCGGCATCGATGGAGAGTGGAGGAGGTGACCTGTGGATACCCGGTAAAGGAGAAGCGGCAGCGTCGTCGAAGAGGGATGGAGAAAGTGACCTTTGGATTTCTGGGCGAGAAGCAGAGTCGTCTAAGCGCAAAGGAGACAGTGACCCGTGGATTTCAGAGGCGGCAGCGTCGTCAGATGGAACCGGAGAAGATGGGGGTGGAGAAGACGGGATGAAGATTTCCGGGACAGCTACAGCAGAGTCGTCGAAGCATATGGGAGGAAGTGGTCTGTGGATTCGATGGGTTGGCTGCCAATCGTTTTGTGTCGAGAGTACATCACCGTATATCTTCTTCACATAATGAGGCTTACGTCTAAGAAAACCCTTAACCTTTGGGGTCAGCAGAAGGTTTTCTTTATTGGCCTTAGCCTGTCGCTTTGCCCTTGGCGTGGAAACGGCAACCGCCTTTCGCTTTTTCAGCATGACAGGCACGGCAGAGGTGAGTGGGTTCTTGCGTCCATAGAACCGGGGTTGCTCCATGGAAGCAGGTGACACAATGCAGTACAGTATCTGGACAAGGGCAAGTTCAGATAAAGATCATGGAGTGGTGGGCTTTGCAAAGTGTGTGACCTTTTATGCATGGCGACCAGGTACAGGTGTTGAAAGTGGGCGTACTCTAATGTGAATCATTACCGTATAAATACACCATCCATTTTGTGGATTGACTGCACATAGAATACACATCGACTAAACATCGAATATACATTCTTGTGTTTGTATTTCATTCTACTCGCAGCAATGCCTGTTAAAAAGATTTCAACGGATCTCAGCATGCGAATTAAGGACATGAACACGGGCGGACACCGAATTGCTGCTATCCAATGCTGGTTAGCTACTTCTGGCCTCGTTGTGCCATCAAACACCGTGAGCTATCATGCATACGGAAAAAACAGAGACCGGAAAAGGGCACCAAGGGTAACTAACGCGTAAGTAAATTTATAAAACTTAACAAAAAAAAAATATAGAAAACTGTACTGTACATCTACAGTACAGTTCTGTATCTACTGTAATACTGTTGTTATTTCTGTTGATTTATATTACAACATAGTTTGTCTATTTATATTTATAGTACAGCAGTATACATTTTTTGTATATTTCAATTAATCTTACAACGGTATATGTAGGATGTATATTTATATTTATATTACAACAGTATATTTATTTTGTATATTTATATTTATAGTACAACAGTATATATATTTTGTCTATTTATATTTATAGTACAGCAGTATACATTTTTTGTATATTTCAATTAATCTTACAACGGTATATATAGGATGTATATTTATATTTCAACAGTATATTTATTTTGTATATTTATATTTATAGTACAACAGTATATATATTTTGTCTATTTATATTTATAGTACAGCAGTATACATTTTTTGTATATTTCAATTAATCTTAAAACGGTATATATAGGATGTATATTTATATTTATATTACAACAGTATATTTTTTTGTATATTTATATTTATAGTACAACAGTATGCATTTTTTGTATATTTATATTTACTGTATATTACAACATTACATTTATATACATTTTATATTGCTGCATATTAATAAAACAATATAATTTCTTTACATTGTAGGGAGACAACTCTTCTAATGGACAAAAAAAATTTCTTGCCGTTCCAGGAAAAAGGGTGGCCTAGGGGGAGATGGGGGCGTTGTGTCCAGTCAAATCTGCTTGTCCAGTCAAATGTACAGTATATAAACAGCAGTAATGATGTACACAAAACCTCTCCTCTCTCAATGAACTACTGTACTGCAGACAGAATGAGGAAAAGATAAAGACGGAAAAAATAATATTACTATACAGTATATAGTATATATATTATACAGTACATTACAGTACTGTATATAGTATTAAATAATATTCTTATAAATGTGCATTACTCATGTTTCCCCATGTTTTACAAATGTTTTCCAAATGGTTATCCAATTTCAAGCTGCCAAAAGAACTTAATAAAGACTGCATTATGTATTATTCCTGATTATTTTCATATTTGTATTTTTTGGTTCCTGATAAAATAAAATAAATATTTATTCACTTTCCTGCGAATCATAATCATTGACAGCCACCCCTACAGTGCACCAATGAATAAGAATGTTTTATAAATGTTTCTCCGATTCAACCCGCTCAGACCCACAGAACGGATCATTTTAAATTATACTTATATATTTATATATTTTTATTTTAAAGATATTAAAGAATGTACTGTATTGTATTTAAAACATGTGACTGTAAACCATACTGACTGACAAATGTTTTCACACCCTGATGAAATACAGTATCAGTTTACTCTCAATTCTCACAGTGCTGTGCACATCAGATTTACATTTCAAATTCGAGAATGGATTTTCCAAAGCGTTACCGTTAACAAAACAGGCCTCTAAGGGTTGGGGGAGGGGGATGGTGTGATTAGACGCAGGCGTACTGAGTCTTTGTAGCTCTGCTATTGGTGGATTAAGAACACAATGGCAATATGCAGAAGATTAACAACCCAGTGGAGAGAGGGGGTTGGTAGGATAGGGTGACTCAGCCGATTGACGCTTGGCTAGGGAGGGATTAAAAACTCTGGAGGTGTGTGGCTGAAATAGTTAACAGCACTGTAATTTCAAAAGGCAGTTCATCATAATAATTTGATGAATAAACCCCCAAAGACAACCACCAAATACAGTACATAAAAAGCAAGTCACTTTAACTCCCTGTGCCCCATGCACCAAAAACAAACAGTAGATTTTATATACATTATATATATATATACTGCATATATACTGTATATAAATTAATATTCATACAGTATAAACGTCCATTTTTCAGGTATCTCCATGTTTTACAAATGTTTTGTAAATGTTTCTCCGATTTCAATGTGCCAGAAGAATTTTATAAAGGCTGCAGTATGTATTATTGTGTGTTGATGGTTAGAATTGCTGTGCACTTTAAATGTTTCAACATTGTACAGTATTTGTAAATAAATGTTTTTGTACTGACTTCACCACTAAAAGAACATGTTGATTTGCCTCACATTGTTTCCATTTGCTCCTTTGACAGTGTAACAAATGTCGAGGCTTGCTGCACTGGTTTTTTACTGCCTGACCGTAAAGCCGCAAGATCGGCAACATTGTAAAAAAAGAGCAATGAGCGCGCAATTGGCGTGGGAACTAGGTCAATTGGCGTGGGAACTTCTGTTCTAGGGCACCTAGAAATAAAATTCATTTTGCCCCCAGATGTTAGGAACCCCCTCACTTCACCCCAACAGGGTCCGAGCATGTACAGTACTGTACTTTAAAATAAATTAAATATGCAATTTTACTATTACTGCGCGCACACGCACAGACTGTGTAGGTTGAACCGCGAAGGTATTAGACTTCAAAGACAACAGCTTGCAAACGCCCCATGCATTTTTACACGGCATTGCAGAATTGCAGACAGCGGGAATAAAATGCTTAAATCACGGCGCGAAAATAACGCAATACACTCCGGGCGAAAACGATACAAAACCGCACATAACCGGGATAATCTGAAATTCACGGAGCTAGCCGAGTTAGAATAAAGTTGGTCGCCACTGTATATTGTACGCACAAAAAGAAGTTTAAAAGAACGTTTCGCAGAGCACAGAAGAAACATCCTGAAAGTTTTCCTTGGCCATGGGGTTTCAAGACACTTTTTAACAACCCACAATAGGAGTATAAAGGAATTATCTATTGTAGGAATTGAACACATAAATAAAACAACTATGAGGGGGGATAGTCTTTTAAAACTCAGAAAACAGGAGACCTACTGGATTTTTAAATTTCAAACACTTAGTCCAGTGGGTTTAAATGAGGATTTGGATCTTTTAGCCTTCAATTAGTTAATATGTGTTTTTTCCCCCCCATTTTTATTGATTGTTTATCCCATTGATAGCCCTACATCCATATGTAGTTTATTGTTTTCCATGTGTTTATTTATGTTTTATCATCAAGTAACAAATGTTTTCAGTGTTTTATTGTGTATAGTTTATCATATGTGTTTTTAATCACCCAGCATATTTTGTATTTTTAAGGTTTTTTAATTAAATGTGTTAATGTATTCCTTTTAAAATTAAATTACTAACATTTCTGTTTTTGTGACATGAACCAGTCATTCTATCATCAGCACTAGAACATTGAGACTTTAGGATCAACTAATCATTGTCATTAAGATTAATGAGGACCAATTTGATAATTTGTAATTAGCAAGACTATAAGTCACGACTGGACTAGTGCTGTGATATCCCTGACGAAGCCATCTAATGGTGAAACGCGTAAAAAGGAGGAGGAGCATAGGGTTTATGCTTTCATTCGTTGCAGTGGAGTGAAGTGAGCAACATAGTAAATCGAGTCCTTGGTAGCGGCACCTGCCTTGTGTTTGTTTGCATGCTGATTGGACTACACCAGTGCAGAGGATTATTGGAGGAGGCCAGACACAGCCCAGAGACTACCGGGAAGGGCCTGTGCATCATATCCGGAAGTGACGTCAGACCCGGACACCCGGAGTGCTGTGCGGTGCCATTCACTTGTAGCAGCGTGATCGGAGAGGCTCTGCTTTGGAGAAAACTACCGGAACCCCACGGATCATCAGTGGAATCAGGGTGAGCACACCGAGCATTGGCTCAACCCTGGGGGACCCTTTTAAACCGGCATTGCCCTTCTAAATGCATGTTTTTCAAGGACTCTTATATCAAAACGGGTTTTTCCCGTGGTTAATCCCTCTGAGACTCTGAGACTCAACAAGCATCATTTGCACATCAGCTCTATTTGCATACCATTATTTATCCTAATATTGACATTGGTTGTTTTTAATTGTGATTATTTGTTGGTTTGGATCGTGATCTTAGGGACACGACCTATTATAAAGTGTTTAGTTTTACTACTAGCCCTTGGTTTGCGCTTCCATTTCTTTTTCTTTCTTTGCCATAATATTAGTTGGCTTGTTTGGGCTGCTTTGTAATAGGACATAAGGCATGGTAGTCCCAGCCCTCCTGTCTTGGTTGGTATATTAAAGATTTTCTTACCAATTCTTGGTGTTTTATTTTTCCATATAAATTTGTTTATTATAGACTGTAGAGTTTTAATTTCCTCCAATACCAATGGAATGGGTAGAGTTTGGAAAAGATACAGAAGACGGGGCAATATGTTCATTTTTATACTGTGTATTCTGCCTATCCAGGATATAGCGTGGCCGGACCACTTCCCAATATCAGACTTAAGAGCTCTTAGGACCTTTGGATAATTCTCCCTATACAGAGAACTGTAGTTTTTTGTGATAAATATCCCTAGGTATTTGATCGTATTCGGTTGCCATTTAAAATCAAAGTTTAAAGCAATCAATTTAATTTGATCTTTAGGCAGATTTATATTTAGTGCCTCAGATTTGTTACTATTGATTTTGAAACCTGAGATATCCTTAAAAGAAGGCAGAGTGGAGTATAAATTTGGAAGTGAAGTTTTGAGGTTTGGTTATTGTAAGGATCACATCATCTGCATAAAGTGCCATTTTGTATATCTGACTCTTCACCTGAACTCCTGTTATATTTGGGTTGTTTCTTATTTTTGCAGCTAGTGGCTCCATACAGAGGGCGAATAGCAGTGGAGATAAGGGACATCCCTGTCTAGTTCCATTTTTTATAGGAAAGGTCTCAGAGGAGAAACCTTGGGAGTATATTTTTGCTGATGGTGTAGTGTATAAAGACTCAATGGCTCTAAGGAAAGGGCCTTCCACTCCAAATGCCTGCAATGTTTTTGACATGTATTTCCAATCGATTCGGTCAAACGCCTTTTCGGCGTCAAGGCTCAGGACCATCGATGGTATTTTATTTTTGGTAGCTAATGACACCAACTCAATAATGCGTCTGGTATTGTCCGCAGCTTGTCTTCCAGGGATAAATCCCACCTGGTCCGGATGAACCAGAGATGGGAGAACTTTATTTAATCTAATAGCTAATATTTTGGAGAATATTTTTAAGTCTGAGTTTATTAAAGAAATTGGTCTGTAGTTCTTACAGTCTGTAGGGTCTTTTCCATCTTTATGGATTAGTGTAATGGTTGCCTGGAGCATACTGTTGGGAAATTGGGAGTCTATTAGTATAGAGTTGAACATATTTAATAGTACTGGGGCGAGGATATTAGAGAATTTTTTATAGTGTAAATTCAAGAAGCCATCGGGCCCCAGAGCCTTAGCCAATTTGAGATCATTAATAACCCTGAGAACTTCTTCGAGTGTGAAATTTTGGGCTAATTTGTCTTTATCGTCTGGAGTAATTATGGGGAGATTAGCTGAATCTAGGAAGTTTTCCATTTTGGTTGTTAATTGTTTGCTTTGTTTACTCTTATTACCATCATATAATTTGGAATAGAAGGCCTGGAATTCTTTAATTATAAGTGTCGGATTTGTTGAGAGAATACCTGATTTTTGTCTGATTGCGTGGATATTACGGTTTGTTGGAACTGATCTAAGTCTAGTGGCCAGCATTTTATCAGGTTTATTTGATTTCCCAAAAAATTTAGCTTTAGTAAAGGTGAGGAATTGTTCTGCCTTAGCCATGAGAAGGAGATTCAGTTCAGTTTTGGCCTCCTTTACTTTTTTTAGATCTACATGTTGATTCCCTCTTTGGTGTAATTTTGTTATTTCTTCCACTTTTGTTTGGGCCCTCTTTATATTGGCTTCCCTTTCTTTCATTCTATTTCCTGCAATACTGATTAGCTTTCCTCTAAGGGTGACCTTATGGGCCTCCCAGAGAACAAAGGGGATGATACAGAGCCTGTATTGGTTTTGAAAAAGAACTCTAGTTCTTCTTCCAGTATTTTTTTAATCTTAGGTATTTTGAGTAAGGACTCGTTTATTTTCCATTGGGCTGAATGTGGGGGTATGTTAAGATGTGAGATTCTCATCTCCACCTGGGCATGATCCAACAAGGCCACAGCACGTATTTTTGAATATGCACAGTATGGTATTGCTCTAGAGGAAATAAAAATATAGTCTATACGGGAGTGTGAACCATGAGGAGGAGAGTAGAAAGTAAATTCCCTGTTTGTTGGGTTAAGTTCTCTCCATCCATCTGCCAAATGGAGTTCCTCCAGACCTTTGATCAGGGCCCTACGATCTACATTTCTTTGAATGGTTACAGGCCCAGCCCTATCAGTGTTTGGGTCCATGGCTAAGTTAAAATCACCTCCAATTACAATCCTACCTCTAGCTACTTTTTTTTAGGGTACAGAAGAATTTAATGAAGAATTTAGCACTGGTTTCATTAGGGGCATAAACATTGGCGAAGGTCAGGTCTTGACCGTATAGTGATCCTGTTAGGATTAGATATCTTCCATCTCCATCTGATTTAGATTGGGTAACTTTAAAAGGAATTTTGTTATTAAATAGAATCGTAGCTCCTCTTTTTTTTGCTGGTGCAGTCGAATAAAAAACCTGTTTGTATTGTTTATCAATGAACGAAGGGATATTGTTCTTCTTAAAGTGTGTCTCTTATAGTAGGATTACATCGCTCTTATATCTCTTATATTCTGTCATGGCCATTTTCCTCTTACAGAGTTCGTTAAGACCCTTGACATTATGTGATAAAATTACTATTGCCATTTATATGGAAAGAGCAAATCTAACTTATTTCTCAGTGTGGTTATTAGTAAATTGGATGATTAGTGAAGAGGAATTCACTCTGTTTTGAATGTTCTGAATGTGATAGGGTAGTACTCTATTATATAGAAAAAACGGGGGGTGGGGAGGAGAGAAAAAAAAAGGGGGGGGAAACGTAGAGCTTTTAGGGACAGTTATGTCCTGTAGCTCGATTGCCCTTGGTTAAAACGGATGAATGGAATACCAAGGATTGAATAGAGGAGCTTGCACTTAGGTGCATCAACCTCTCTGGGGAGCACGGCCGGGTATCTGGGAGGGTCGGAACAACCCGGCCGTGGCAGAGGTCTACAGAATTAATGCACAACAAGTAATTTAACAGCTTATAACCAAATATTTTAACAATAACTTATCTTATATATAATTTTTCACATCTCTATACCACTGTGCTATTATTGTATGATTCATCTGAGCTGTTTAGTTGTTGTATAAGCTACTTTACCTAGTGTATTATCTCTGTTTTCTATACCATCTTGCGCTCCCCTACTCTTTTCCTTGCACCACTTGAGGATCCCGGGACGAACCTCTTCAGGTCGAGCTGCAGCATTTATATTGGGCCATTATTATATCTTATTTTTGGCCTTATTACGTATAACGTTAACGTATTCACGCCATAGATATTGCCAATTACATTGAAGCGCCCTAGTATTTTTAGATGATAATATTCGGAGCAACATTAAAGAACAAAGGTTTGGCACGGTCGAGGCCTAACAGACGCCACCATCAACGCCACAATCAACAACAACAACAAAAAATACTGAGAAGGGGGGGAGAAATAAAAAGTCTTCACACTGTGTGCTTGTGTGCAGCCCTTGGCGGAAGGAGTATAAAGCAAGTAGACCCCAGGTGTGGGTACTGAGGTAAGCTGGGCCGGTCAGGAGCCGACGGGAGACAGTTGGTAGAACATACACCGGCCCTTAACATGCTGCTGCCCTGCCAAAGCACTGTGCCTTACTGCTCTGAGAACTAAAGAGACCCCTTACTATTCTTCATAAGGAGGACTGTAGTCCCAAGATCACCCCCCCCCCAACCAAAACAAATAAATATGTATACATCAAAATTTACCGACCAGACAAGCGCAAGTTGTGGAGTGGAGCAAGGCAGCCATTTTATCCCCGAGGATCAGTCCAGACAGCGCCGGAGCAAACAAGGGCACTTCCTGGGTGATCGGGCCCGTCACTGCACGGGGTGATTACCCTGGTGATTAGAGGTGTTGTGTGTGTGGGGAGGCGAAGCAGGGGCACCAGCTGGAGACTGGACCTGGTTGGGGTCTGTAGCGGGAGAGACAAGCAGCGGTGCAGTGTACAAAGATGGCCGCCATGCCAGATGAGATTGAATCGGTCGGAGGCATCAGCGGATAACTAGGGACCTGCAGAGGAGGGGAAGGAGTAGGAGACATGGAGCTGTCTGACCCCCTGCTGCAGCGCTGATAGGGGTGAGAGGCCCCTGACCGTCGGGTGCATGCGAGGAGTCTTCCGACGAGGAGGGGTGGCCATCTTGTGCAGGGACTCCAAGAAAACATAATTGAGGGATTAGAGCCCGCTGTTCCCTTCTGCACAAAACCGTAATAACCCGGTAACCAGGAGCCTCCATTGGGTGGAGAGAATCTCAAACACACAGGCTTCCACAACAGATGCACACAGGCACCCAATAGTAGGACAAGGTGTAAGATTGCACAGGAAGTTCCCATACTCCAAGATGACCACTGTGTGTCCCTGGACAGTTTCAAAACTGTGAGTACTGTACCACTCAGACACTGCAGCTAAAAAAGTACAATCTTTGGCTAACTGTCCCCTCATCCTCATATCACCAATCTCACCCAAATGAATAAAAAAATAATATAATCACCTTCCTGGTGCACCGCACAGGGGCTGGAGGAGGGCGGCTTACCACCACTGATTGTGTCGATCACACACATACAACAAGAAACAGTATAAATAAAAAATATCTGGACACACTACTGGAAAGCAGCTGAGGCGGCTGAGAGTGCTTCCCTTGCCAGGAAAAATTTCCAACCTATACAAAATTCCACCTGCAGGGATAGAAGTTCTGACAATTACATGATTTCATTAAAAAAAAATCTGGGGGAGACTTCCGGTGATGTCACCAGGAATGGCAGCATACCGAGGGAGCATTCGGGACCCTCTTAGAATAACTCAACCACTGAGGCTCTATCCCCGCCTGGTTATCCCAACTTTTCAGACGGACAAGTCAAATAAGGCAACCTGAAATGGCTAATAAGTCCAAAAGGCCATCTGCCCAGGGGGTTTTGCATCTTTTCACAGCTACGTAGCGTGGCCCAGATCACAACTTTGAACAGCAAGATGGTGCTGCTGCACGTGCGCCCGTCGATTAAGAACAAGACCGGACGGTCTTGGGACTCACGGAGGAGATAGCAATCACCCGACCATACATGAAGAATCTTTTCACAAAATGCATGAAAAGATGCACAGATCACTCCAGCTCGACCTGAAGGCTGCAGTAAATTAGCTAAAGGACGAAATAAATGGCCTTGCGCAAAGAATATCTGATTTGGAATCCAAGATGGATGAAGCGCTGCAGCTACAACCACCAGCGGATGAAGAGATCATTTGTTTGGGCCAGGAGATTAACTATCTCAAACTTTTAAAAAAAAACACCACTTCAAATATTCATTGTAGGGTTGGAGTTTGGTGAAATGGTGAGGTGTCCCGAGGATGAAAAGTCTCAACATATCCATGCTCAGGGCCCACAAAATTCAAGTAGAGCCTCAAAATCAATTAGCGCTACCACTACCTTCCCCTTTGGAATTCAATTTGAATGGCTTGCATGATAGGATGAAGGATCCATCAATATTTTATGAGTATTGCTCTAAAATGTCAGTATCCCTGTCAGTAAAAATGAAGAATGATTAAATATACGAAACAGCAAAATATTATTTGAGATACAAAATAACACGATAATTAATTTCCGACATATAGCTATAGTTCAGTAATAATATAAGAAGGAATTTTGCGTAAAAACTAGTAAAGCATGAAAAATGTTGAGTTTTACATCTTATAACCATAAAGACTTAATAAAAAAATTAATTAAACGACTCATTTTTTAAGAATTGGATATTAGGATCACTGTTAATGATTGTATTATGGTTTTACATCTTTCATATTTTACTAGCTTTAACATGTAATCGTTGTAATAAAAAAGACTGGCAATTACTAGAAGGGACATTATACATAATTTATAGATCCTTTGGAATTCATTGTACGGTTACTTCAAATCTTGCTAAAAAAGTTCACAACTTACAGTAACTATTTCAATTAGAAAAGCAGGATAGGCCCATCAAATCTTCATTGTGTAGCGTTTGTTCCAGAGGTAATGATATCTGTTTTGGATTTGCACGAATCCCTCCCATAGTAAGGAAAGTTTCCATGTCTGGCCCACTCGGCATAATCTTCAGAAGTTACATGGTGTTGGAAGTTTAGCTGAGCCAATCGACTTTTCTCCCTGCTGTGTGAAACATAGCTTTACAAAGTTCCCCCTATTATTGAAAGCAGGAAGCCGTCTACAGGATACCCATGGATAGTGATACCAGGGAAGCCCTGCGTCTATGGTGCTGCTGGTACAGGTAACTGCTCAGGGATGCCACTTTCCTGCAAGTTGGTCCTTGTACCACAGGGGGCTCATATCGACCAAGTCATCATTGCTGTTTAAATTGTTAGTGTGCTTCCTACCATATGGGTATCGCATAGAGGCACACGGGGGTGGGGAGGAGGTAGAGAGAGGTTTCCTTCCAATATTGTGCTCTTTCCTGTTGCTCTATACCCATAACCAAAGAGAGACTCCAGTGCCTGACCATTGGTCCATCCTCGTCAAAAGAAGTTAATTTTTTTTGGTTCATTGTGTTCATTTTCTGCTCAAGATGTGATGGCAGGGCACGATCAATGGCAGGTACTGCTGCGCACACTTTATTCTAACAAATCACCGGTTTGTCACCGGCTTGTTCCTGGAATGCGACGCTGTTCACCCGGAGCATGCAACGTTCGTTTTGCCTTCCCAGCCACGGGTCATGCCCGGCTGACGCACGGTTGATGTGTTAATTGATAATGGTTCAGGATTTAATATTCTGCAATGCTTCGCGTGTCCGCCAGATGGCAGAAATTCATGAATTGTAATGCAGTATATATATATATATATATATATATATATATATATTGTAAAAAGAACAAAAGAGCCCCAAAAAAAGCACTCAAGTATGCCTCACAATACAAAACCACATTGTTTATTTGGAAAATGTCACAGAACATAAAGTAAAATTAAAAGCACAGAAAATTAAAACACGGCATGGATCCCCTGAGTGGTGCAAACTTGATAAAAACCTCTAATCAGGGAGTAACCCTGAAAAACAATTCAGAAGTCTAATAGACGGATAGATACTGACAAAGTACCTGACAAGGTATATACCACGTAGCTATTAACAGACACAACTCAATAGTTAAGTAAGGTGGCTAATACAGTGGGTAACAGAATAATGCTGTCTCCCTGGTTCTGGGGACAAGTGTGTAGCATAGCAATGTCAGCAAGTTAACAATGAAAACACATAGATACTCACAGAAAAGCACACCTTAGTTTGTTACAGCAATAAAAAGATACTTCACCTTATGTCAGGTACTCAGCAAAGTTTGTAGAGGAATCAAGGAGCAAAGCTCAGAGCACATGAGGATGTCCCAAGGGGGGGACAAAACAGGGGATCCTGCCTACTGGACCTGCTCCTACGCGTTTTGGCCTTTGCCTTCAACTGGGAGGGGTACTGTAGGCAGTAAAACATGCACTTTAAAAAGGGATCTAATTGGGCCAGTGATAATAAACACCTGAAATGTTTAATAAGCCGCACATGGAATAGGGAGTATGCTTATGTGTATACACGCTGTGTCATGAATACATTAAAGGCTGAAAGCCAATGGTTGGGATGTATTCCCTGTAGTCCTACCCAAAAGAGGGCATAACTGGCAAACAAGTATCCTTGAGGTGGTACTGCGCATGTGCATGAGATCATGCACAATCGACTCTACTACTGGTGTCACCCATAATGCGCGATCTAATGGCCAGCAGGATGGGGAAGCTCTTTTTTTGGGGCTCTTTTGTTCTTTTTACAATATTATACGCCCTTTTAGCACCACCGATAGATGATTACATCTTTATTTTTTTGGCGGTTTTGTAGTTGCCATTACTTGTCACACGGATGCGGGGTCACTTCTTTCCCTCACAAAATATATATATATATATATATATATATATATATATATATATATATATATATATATATATATAGTGGTCGAAAACCACCCATCAATGATACTATAGGCCGTCCCCTGGCGAGATGTGTTTGCAGCAGAGAGAGATCCGCTGCTCTCTCTGCGCAAACATCAGCACATTAAAAATTATTTAAAATACATTTTTATTCATAGTGTAGATATGCAGGGGGTCTCCGGAGCTGAACAGCGTTGGTTTCAGGTCCGGGGACCCCCTGCTTCCCGAGATACAGGCCCCTTTATGAGGTGCCGGTATCCCTCTGCATTTAAAGGTCCCGATCACGTGACCGCGGAATGTAAACAAAGCAGAGAGATACCGGCACCCATAAAGGGGCCTGTATCTCGGGAAGCAAGGGGTCCCCAGACCTAAAACCAAAGCGGTTCAGCTCCGGAGACCCCCTGCACATCTACACTATGAATAAAAATTTATTTTAAATTTATTTATTTATATTCATGTATTTATTTATTTATTTAGATTTATTTATTAATTGTGCTGCTGCTGCTGTGTGTGAATTTTTTTTATTGTGGGTAGCGGGGGTGGGTGAAGGGGGTATTAGTCCCAACGGTGGTTGTTTAGGGCTTGCGGGGGGGTAGCGGGTGCACTTAACCCCTTCACGACTGTTGCGGTATTAACTGCTACGGTCGTGAAGGGGTTAAGTGCACCCGCAACCCCCCCGCAAGTCCTAAACTCACACCAAGGGCCAAATACCCCCTTCACCCACCCCCGCTACCCACAATAAAAAAAATTCACGCACAGCAGCCCCACAATTAATAAATAAATCTAAATAAATAAATAAATAAATACATGAATATAAATAAATATATATATATATGTATATATATATATATATATATATATATTTATATATATATATATGAGAAAAAGAGAGGAGAGAGCGCACGCCCCATAGCGTAAAATAGTAAATTTAATGAGGGGAGGGGGAGAGGGGGGATAAAAATGCACTTACAAAAGTTCAAATAAAACAGGCATTGCGTGATATAATCACCACCATCCGGTTACTTGTTTCTGTCCTTATGGTGAAATCCGCTCTCAATGCAGGATGGGCAACGTCCCTGCAGAAGTCTCCAGCAGATTTCCAGGGCCAGTAGAAGTGAATTGTTGATCTAAGAGTCCAAGAAGGTTAACTCCGAAATGCCAGGCCTCTGTAACACCAGCGCATGGATCGATCCACACCAGCGCTCTATGATTACGTAGTGTCAATGCGTCCTACGTGATGACGCTTCCCTGACACGTTTCGTCACTCTCGGGCAACTTTCTCAAAGGGCAGTCCTAAACTCACACCAAGGGCCAAATACCCCCTTCACCCACCCCCGCTACCCACAATAAAAAAAATTCACGCACAGCAGCCCCACAATTAATAAATAAATCTAAATAAATAAATAAATAAATACATGAATATGGGACCACACATCTTCATCCCCGCACCTACGGGTCGGCGGTGACCCCACAGAAGTGGGACCACACAGCTTCATCCCCGCAGACTACGGGTCCGCGATGCCCCCACAGATGTGAGGCCACTGCTTCATCCCTGCATGCGTCATCCGTGGAACCACCAGCCTGACATCCGTGGGGGCTCCGCGGACCCGTAGTGAGCACTCGTGAGTTCCCCAGACCCCCGTGGGAACCACCCGAGTCCCCGCAGACACCTGTGGGTCTGACCCGGGGCTCCCAGACATCCTTGGGCCTACCGTGGGGACCCAATTGTGGCCCATGGGGACCCAAGGAGACAACCTGGGGGCCATGGCGCTTGGCGGGACCCACCAGCAGGCCTCCAGAACCTGTTTGAAAAGGGCTGCTGGAACCCTGTAGGTCTGTCAGGTGCCACGCCAGCCCACCGGGGACTCGCGTGGGGCTGGGGTATGAACGCTGTTTGTAAAAGGATAAATCTTGTATTTATGGGGGGGAACAGGGGGTGGGTAATGTATATAATAAATATAATGATGTGTTTTGTGGGTCACTGTATTGTTTTTATTGTGGGTACTGGGGGTGGAGGGGGGGGGGTTCCCCAACGGTATGTGGGTAGGCCTCCCTTGTGGGTAGTGGGTGAGGGTGGTTAGGCCTCATGGGGTGGGGGGTTAGTGTGGGAGGGTATGTAGGCCTCCCGAGTGGTGGGTGAGGGTGGGTTAAACCCTTAATGACTGTAGCGGTTAATAACCGCTATGGTGATTAAGGGGTTAGGGGACATTACGTTGGATGTTTTCATTCTTGCGTCTGTTTTGCAACATCCGAGGGGGCATGAGCAGGATGAAGATGAGGATGGCCTTCATCGTGGCAACCGGTAATGGGTAAGTGTTATATGTATTTAATGTATTTATTGCTGTTTATGTATTTAAAATGGGCACATTCACTATTATCCCTTTGTGGATAATAGTAATTGTGGCCATAACTATACTGTATGTGTTAGGGGGGGGGGTTATTTCTTTAAAAGTATGTATGTGTTTATTCATTAATTTGGGGGGGGCACATAATTGGTACTGCAGGCCTGCGGGTAACACCCGAGGGCCCCCGCCGGTCTATAGTATCATTGATGTGCATATATGTGTATGTTAGGGGTTATAGGGTTTGTTGTTATATATATATATATAAATAAATAAATGAATATATATATATATATATATATATATATATATATTCATTTATTTATTTATTCATTTAGATTTATTTATTTAGAGCTGCTGTGTGTGATTATTCTTCATTGTGGGTAGTGGGTGAAGGGGTATTAGCCCCAACGGTGGTTGTCTAGGGCTTGCGGGGGGAGGGGGGGTAGTGGGATGGGTTAACCCCTTCATGACCATAGCGGTATTCACTGCTACGGTCGTGAAGGGGTTAAGTGCACCTGGAACCCCCCCCCCCCCCCCCCCGCAAGCCCTAAATTCACACCAAGGGCCAAATACCCCTTCACCCACAACCGCTACCCACAATAAAGCTGGCACGGTGGGTTAACCCCTTCATTGCCTTAGCGGTTAGCCGCTAAGGCAATGAAGTGGGCTGTACATGCATTTTTCCTGCCTCGGATGCATGCAGGGGGCCTTTGGTGCTGATATTCCTGGGTATCAGCTCTGGGGCCCCCCGGCATCAATCCCAGCCAGGAAAAGGGCTGATTTTTTTTTTATGGCCCCTATCGCCGCTCTGCTCCAGCTTCTTGCCAACTTTTTCTGGCGGGGCGATTTGGAGAACATCTCTACATTTTATTGGCGCAATCAGCGGCGAGATGCTGATCGGGGCTACCTGCATACGGCGGGTTTTAAAACTGGCGAGATATTGCTTCTCGCCACCCGCGCGGCGAGTTTTTAAAACAGAGTTTTTCCTCATCTCGCCACTTTCTCACCATTAACTAATTTGCTATAGGCATATTTGGCGAAAACCTGGCGAGATTGCGCTTCTCGCTGCTCTCTGCATAGGCCCCTTAGTGGGAGTTCACTTTGCTGTATTAGCCCCTGAACACATAGTGGTTTTAAGGACATTATTGATCAAACACCACATACTACATTAAAACTTCTTCTGGAAAATAAATTCATGAGGTCTCATATCAGAGTTTTTCACACTATCTAAACATATCAAAACAGTTCACAAGGCTAAATATATATCCTTCCAGCTGATGCAATATGACGACTGTCCCTTGAGGGTGTCTAAAATGGAAGATTCTCCTTCCACTCTCTTTCGAAGGGAAAGTAAGAATGACAACCCTATTTTTGTGGATGGTTCTAAATTTTCTCAGAGGGAAAGTACTATATTGGTTATGCTGGTTATGCTATTTGGTATCTGCAAAGAGGATTATCAGTGAAACATAAATTGACAGGACCTTGCTCTGCACAAAGAGCAGAAACAGGCCGTAAAAAGTTTGCTGACTGCAAATAAAGCTACGGGGAGCAGCTCCCTAGTGATCTATAGTGTCCGTTCTTATGTGGTACGATCTCTGACAGAACATCTAGCAGTATAGAAACAGACGTTTTGTAGATACAGGGAATAAGATTTTGGTTCATATAGAAACATTACAAATAATCTTTGAGCTTGCTTCTCAAGTTCCAGATCTCTATGGTATTGTTAAAGTACCAGCACATAAGGCCTCGATTTATACCAGATGCTGCTGAGTGGCAGCGCGATCAGTGACGTCACACTGTGCTGCCGCCGAGCGGCATATTGATCAAGTCGCCGCGGCAGTGAATGAGACAGGCGAGGAGACAAGGAGGCGGGTCCAGAAGCGTGGCCATGAGCAGCTCGCCCTCATTGGCTGAACCGCACACGTGACGTGGCCGTCGCCAGCCAGAAACAATTTTGAAAATCTCTTCAGGAAACTGCTGCCCTGTTCCAGGCGGCACGCTGGTATGTAAACATATGTAGCCCTGGTAAGAATTTGGGCTATATATCTATCCTCCTACTGGTGTAAGTCCTGCTAAGGGCAGGCCGCCAGTAGTTATCATGGGTTTCCCCCGCTTCAAGCCTTGCCTTGATTGGTGGAGGTAGGCCCCCTGACTCTGTATGAGACACAGGGGAGGGTCCTGCTGACATCATGAGGGGTGGGGCTGTCTAAATTAAGTTGCCTGATCCTGTCGGAGTCAGTTAGTGTTGGAGTGCCTGACTGGACACTCAGGATTAGAGTGAGACCTGTTATAGGAGTGAGAGGAGCGAGGCCTGCCCTGGGATCAGAGGCAGGAGACTGCAGGCTTACATTTGGAGGAGAAGCACCGGCCAGACTTAGTAGAGCTGATAGCACTATAGTGTGGTGGACCAATGCCCCTCACCATGCAGGGGGTGAGGGGAAATCTAGCCTCACCCTGAGGGTATACTCCTTGGGGTGGGTGTCGGGAGTATTGGAGCTCCATACAGCCCATCCGGAAGGGGTACGGCCTGGAACAGAAGGAGAGGAGGAAGATACCCTGTACATTGCCTATTGCTGCTGCTGTGAACTATAAGGAGGAGAGAGTACAATAAAGAGACATTGCTGCTTTTACAAAGAGACTTGTGTGAGACTGAAATCTCTCGCCAGGGCTTCTCTGGGAGGATTTCACCTACATCCTGTATATCCTTACAGTGAGCACCATTATCACCGCCACCTATGGGACTGAATATTTTTTTATTTTATTAGCAAAAAAATAACAGAGACTATTAGTACTATTGGGAAAGAAGTACAAGACAGTATAAGAACAAAAGAGAAGGAAATATTGAGGCACTTAAAGGTTAGGTGTGTCTAGGTTGGATGGAAGGTTCTTTGGTAAGATGCTGTGTCTGTATTGACTTCACACATGGAATTAATATCAAACTATATGCTTATATAGGACCTAGGGATAGATGTACATGGATAAAAGGTACTGAAATAATTGAGATAATTGAAATAGTGGGTACTGGGAATGTGACACAAGAAAATACGTTTTGTAGCATCAGTATAAATGGAGAAGAATCAGTAGAATGGACAGGTGATCTTGAGCAAAAAAACGCATCTATATCGAAAACAAGAAATTCTAAAACAGAAATATTGATTATAGAACAAGTATTGTTTAAGTTCTTGATACCAAAAGAAGTACAACAAAACCACACATGGGATATATCAGACACTGGGGGCTTATGCAGAGAGGTACGGGCGTAACGGCAATAAATTCGCCATAGGATTGCCTTTTAAATGCGTCCTATGCAGGGTACTCCGGTAGCCCTGTGTAAAGTAAATGGTAAATTTGCTGAGTTTCACTTGGCGTGAAACATGGAATGCAGAGACGCGCAGTCGTTAGCCAGCATAAAGCCAACTTTTGTTGGCGGGCTAAATAGTACACAAACGCGCCATTTAATAGCCCAGATTGGTGCATACAAGCGCATCGGAGCTACTGGCATACTGCGCGTTCTGAAAATGGCGAATTCAAGCTTCTCGCCACCCGTCTGGCTAATATGTTTGGAAATTAAATAATTATGGCGGATTTGAATTTTCCCGCCAAGTTCTCGCCACTTACACTTTCACAGCGGACATTTTTGGCAAAAACCTGGCGAGATTGTCCTTAACGGACGTCTCTGCATAAGCCCCTAGATTGATCAGAACATGGGAAATGCAGGTAGGAAGGTAATCAACGTCTGTCTTATTGGGGGGTATTATTTACGAGTGCTGAGAAAATCAAAAGACTCAAGTCTAACCTTTATAACTTTATGGGGCTTATTCTATAGCTACCCAAGCAGCCAATCAGACAAAAGTTCCCATTAAAACCAAATGGGAATTTTGGCCAGAAAAAAAAGGCCTGTTCTGCCGCTTCAGCAGATATAGAATAAGTCCCTTAGTATGTTAAAACAACAAATAGTTTTAAGGACATTACCATCTACAGTATGTGAGTATCCTGTAGACCATATTAAAAGGTCCACAAAAATGTGTAGGATTATAGACTATGATTGAACAAGGATAGCTTTCAAAACTTTCTACAGTGCTATGACCATAGTACAAGTTTTCCAGATTTCTTCCATTTTAACAGTTCTTACGCAACTCAGGTACTGTAAACTCTTGAGCCTGAAACTTCAAGCTCTATTTTTGTGAACTATAGAACAACAATTCTCAGCCCAATCATAAAATATAACTGAAGCTCATCGTGAATTAGTCTTTTAGAGACTCAGTGCGCCTGTGACATTCAACGTACAACAAATAACAATAAAAATCAGTAGAGAGAGATCCCCAAGCAAAAGTCGTACTTCAGGTGGTCCAGATAGGAAATGAAACATTGTAACTGCTTCTGCTGTTTGCCCCAATAAACAAAAAAATATTATTACTAACAAGGCTTTAGGTCGCCTTAAAGGTCATGTAAAGGTCTCTCCAGTCTGATTTTACCTTTCTAGTAAAAGTACTGATTACTAGCAATGTAGCTGTAAAATGTCTGAACTCCTTCCTAATTGAAAGAAAGTTTAAAAAAAAAACATTTATTTTAAGCCATACTCTGCCATTTTACCCTTCTTATGTGAAAGGTTGATCCGTACAATAGAGAGAGAATTGCAATCTATACAAAGTCTATTCTCTTGCAGTGAATCAATTTGACATTTGATAATTTCAGATGTGATGCAAATGTAGGTGAAAACATCTTTACAAACTGTTTTATTGGCAAGTGGAAAAGTTTAAGAAAGTATTTCAAGCTTAGTCAAAAAAGTTCTTATATGCGGAAGTGGGAGGAGGAATTGGGGGAGACATTGGAGGATGATGTTTGGGAGGACACTTGCCTGGTGACAGCAGGGAGCTCCATTTCTACATCCACAAAACAGAATGCATACATAATACAATGTTGTTGGTATGTGACCCCCATTAGAATGCATACAATCAGCAATCTAAATTCCTGGGGTTGTGGCCACAATCGATCTGTGTCCCGCATTTGATGGTCCTGTCGACGTATACTCTCATTTTGGAGGCAGATTTTTGCACTCATTAACTCCATACTGGACCTCTCACAAAGACCTGGGCATTGGGTGATACTGTTTGGTAGACCAATCGAAGAACCACCTAGAAATGATAATAAACTCATGGGCCATATTCTCAGCGCAGCTAGATGTTATGTGGCGGCCCTTATGAGACAAACAAGAGTGCCTGATATGAATATGGTCAGGGGACAGGATCTGGCATGTCTTCACTATGGAAAGGCTTACAGCCTTTCTGAGATAGAGAAGCAACACCTTAAACACAGGTTTGGGGCCCATGGACAGCATCTGATGGCAGGCATGGGTGCAATATGAACATGGCCATCATATAATTAAATAAGGATATTCCTAGTACACTAAGTAAATAATGATTGAACACTGGGTATATGCCAAAATAGAAAAAATGTATTAAAAAACAGATGATACATACAGTACAATGCTATACATGTGCACAAGGTGTACTCACTGGTACCAACCAAACGTAATGGGGAGGGAGGGGAGAGGGGGGAGGGAGGAAGGGGGAGGGAAGGACGGAGAAAGACACAAAGGAGGTTGGGGAGGGAGTGAAAGGAAAAAAGGCTATAAGACAACAGTGGGAAAGACAAATATGGTAGGATGAGGAGGGCAACGTTTCGGGGAAGGATGCCCCTTCAGGCCCATTCCCAAACCTGGGGCCTGTCGTACTTCCCTTCGAACAGACTACTCACTCCTCCCTCAGTATGGATAAAATCGTATACTACACACCAAGATGTGTAAAATCAGATATTAGATGAATCCAAAAATTGAATCTGTCAAGTGATAATTCTGCTCTGATTTACATAGAAAAATTAAAGCACTAAATCGCACTCAAAAACTGTTAAATATCCCTAGACCATGTAAAAGAAATCAAAGGTGGTAATCACAGAATAGCATAACATTGATACAATCGCAATGTTTGTCGGACGGGCAAGTCTATCCAAGTTCCAACTCTAGGGTGCGGAATCCCAGTAAAGGGGGGACAATCAATATCTGGGGGACCTTAATATATGCTCTGGAGACTGCATATTACCTCTCCACAAAGGGATTACTCATAGCCACAACATAACGCACTCTGAAATACCGGATATGTGCTTTCCAATTTTCACCTTTTTTGCTGCTCTTTTTCCCTGCCCAGGTGGAATCCACTCATTCATATATGGGGGGTGATGACAATATGCTGCAGTGATGTGGTACTCTGGTTCAGAAGTACAGACGCCGGCACAAGGTTTCCAGGGCGATGAGGAGCGTTTCTTCAGCTCCTCCCAGTGGGGTGGCGTACTAGACATTTGACGACAGATGCCGGTGGGACACACCCCTTGATGGAATATACAGCAGCTGATATGGCTCCAAGCTGCGGGAGTGAGTGGTGGGATTGAAGGGAAGTACCACAGGTCCCAGGGGTCTGTGGGAATGGGCCTGAAGAAGGGGCACCCCGCCCCAAAATGTTTCCCCTCTCATCCTACCATATTTCTCTTTCCCACTGTTGTCATAACCTTTTTTCCTTTCCCTCCCTTCCCCACCTCCTTTGTGTCTTTTCCCTTCCTCCCCTTCCTCCCTCCCCATCACGTTTGGTTGGTACCTGTGAGTACACCTTGTTCACAGTGTCCATTTATAGCATTGTATGTAGCATCTGTTTTTCAATACATTTTTTTCTATTTTGGCCTATAGCCAGTGTTCAATCGTTATTTACTTAGTGTGCTGAGTATCTCCGTATTTAATTGTATTATATTGAGGAGGGCTTAGGGTCCTTCCACCATTCCCTTGCACCCAGTTCACACTTCTCCAATTCATTACTCTTTGAGCGCTGCCTATACGCCATACCTTTTGTATGGCCCTCATATAGATTTACCCGCCCCGGACAGACTCGGGGTAGAACCCTTTTGGCGGCAGGGAAGATTTCTCACGTGATGCTGTCACACCATACCCATTTTCTTTTTCCTGTACCTTTGAAATCTGAATAAATAAACAGTTAAAAAAAGTTTTTTCAGGCAACATATAATGGGGAAAGTACAGATGACATCTGACAAGAACCTGTATATAGAATACACATCAGAACCCTTGTACAGTATGTGTACAACTAAATAGCAAGAAATATGACCAACAGAAGTATGCGTATATTTATAATAGGTAAGTAATACTCTTATTTTAAACTTTGTGTCAAAAAAATGGTTAAACAAACTTGAAGTTCTGTTTTGTGTGATTTATAATATTGTAGGTGTTAACCAGTGCTTTGGTGTTAAACATCTTCTATATGGAGGGTAGTGCAAAAATAGACAAGCAGTCCCAAAATAATAAAGATTCGATGGGCAGGAGAAAACAGATGGTGGAAAGCAAAAGAAAAGAAATCACAACTCAGCAGTACTACAGTAGTTCTTTTAGCACTGTTTATTGTTCAATGTCAATGTTTTTCCATGATATAGTTAACACATGAAGCTGTAAGCATCGCCTTCATGTTGCTTCACCCGTACTGAAGTGGCACATCCGAAGCAGCACATTAAGTTTCCCAAAAACAAGCTGTACACTTTAGATAAATAGAACTCTGGTTAGCCCAACTACAGGACTTTGACAATTGTTACAAAATAAAAATGCTAGGCACGGCACTGTACACACACGGAATGAAGGTGAATAACATATTCAACCAAAGGAATGGATTTTTATTTTTTTTTGTGGTGATTTTGTTTGTTTTTTTGCAAATACAGTCACAAGTCTTTAATTGCTCAGCACACCAATCATCTATAACTTTAGTCCTCACTGAGGGCAGATTCGTGCAACAATAAAAAGGTTGAGACAATCTACATTAGGTAATATATTTTGTGAAACATTGGGCAAAACATTATTCCCGTATTCCTAAGTGTTTGTCGCTGGCTCTCAGGGTTACAGAGGTCTCTTTTTGAACCTAAGCTTTCAGGGTCACACCATTTTTTTTTCATAGTTCACATTCACCATTCACAATAAACAGCTACTACATATATCTCCAGTTGGTGAATACTTAGGCCCTTATTTAATATGCTGTGAAAAGGTCTTCCCTGTGGTGGAAAGGACTTTTATGCCAGCGGTACGCAAACTGGGGGGCGCGCGCCCCCCAGACTTTTTTGGTGGGGGGCACAGTGTTTACAAAGCCCCCGAGCTGAGAGCACAAGGCCTCTGTAAACGTAATTACCAGGCTCTGGTCACGCGTCTCTATGACAACGCAGCAACGAATGACGCCCGTTGCCATGGAGATGTGACGCCAAATGACGCCGCGGGTCACATGACGTGACGTCAGATGATCCAACAGCATCATTTGACGCATCATTAGACGCGAGGGGCGGCGCGACCGAGGAGGGAGCAGGTAGGGGGGGGCACAGGCGTGGGGAGTTTGCGCATCGCTGTTCTACGCCATTCAAATGAATGGGACTAAAATCTTCTTAGCACGGGGACAGTAATACATAACAGGTTCATTGTCTAATTACTGTAACAGACTGTTCCATGTGAGATGTAGCATTTCAGAAACTAGGGCTCAAGGGTTGACCTATCATCCACTTCTGCTCTTTTGAAAGCACATTCAGAAAGAAGCTTAATATTATATATCCACGGAGAAGATTAATATTGCTCAACAGCAGCCACGAACATCATAGTTAAATATCGCTCATTGTGGGAAAATAGGCTGTTGTAGTGTTTTGAATACATACAGTATATTGCTTTTAAGTAATAAGCATCTATAACAACTAGTTAACGATGCGATTACAAGATTATTTGTCGAGTTTTATGGGAGACAAGCACTGCCCAAGCACATGTGCAGAACGTAACACAAGTGTTAGACATTGCAGATGAATGGCTTGTAATTTCTGGAATTTAATAAGGATTAAGTACATGATTAAAATTGTACACTTCGAAAGTTGTCATAATAATATCATGAGATACAGTAGTAAGCATTTTAATCAATCTGGCACACGAGAGGTTAACGTTGGTTACACATTCTTTTAAGAATACAATAGTTGCTTTTATGGCCTGGTAACCCCCTGACCAGGCCTCTGTTTTGTAGGACTGATGGTATCTAGAGATAAGGACATCTGGTTTTGTAAGTGGGGATTTAAATATTGCTTCGCTGCCACTAGAATAAACAGGACTCTTCTAAATGTACCCTGAAAGGCATTCTTTGGGGGACTCTGCAGAGTATCAGGGGGCTTGGCTGATGACCAAAAGTTGGTAGTTTGCTAAATATGAATATTCTGAGCCTGACTGCATTTTACGAGAATAACAAATAGATACAGTATTTGTAACCATTGCGATTACACAAATCGAATAATACCAAAAAACACTGTTTTCTATGTATAATCTCTGATATCTGTTTCTCATGCAAAAATAGAAGTTATATGGCCATATTTCATATCTAGGCGTCACAATTAAGTACACAGTCACAACAGTGGAGATGGCATGTATCTAAGTATTATAGAAACAAAGTTATGTCGTGTTTTATATATTGAGGCAAAGTTTAAATGACACAACGAGGGTTTTTTTTTTCCTTAGTCGTGGAAATATCATTAGAGATTGATGAAAGGGGTAGGTTGAAAACACAGAAAGGCGGGCTTATTTTGTTCTCAATGAAGGGAATTATGAATGAGAATTCAACAAGAAGTGTTTTTGATGCCAACAAGATACGTGAATTCTTATATTCCAATCTATGACTTCTTTGGAAAAGATCTGATCAATGTTATGCGATACCGTGTTTATTTTTTATCTTTATCTTTTGGTTTTAAGAAACTGTCTGCATTTAATATAACTGTATGTTATTGTAATAATCTTTTATCTGTAATCCAAGCACTTTACTTTTTGTATATTAAAGCTAAACTTTAACAAATAATACTTTGGGCTCTGATTGAATTGTTATACGCTTTGTAGAGAGAAATTAACATTTTCGTCAAACAGATTTTTATGTGTTAAATGCATAGTTTTCTTAATAGACAGAGACCAGGGGCTCTGTACGTACCTTTAATAATTCCTTTGGTGGTGGAAGCAGGATAAACATATATAGTAACGGCGTAAGGGTAAATATTAACTCATTTGAAGAACTTTGCGTAGGAGAAAGGTGAGGCAGTGAGTTAGCTGTGTGCATTAGCCTTGGCTGCATATATGTCACATGCTCACCAGTGTGCTGCACACGACAACAGTCATTTGTAATACGTTTGTACGGGGGGGGGGAGGGTCATGGAATAAACACAGTGATGGGAGAGTTCAGATTAAAACAGTTCGGGCAAAACTTCGGGGTTTGACTTTTAGAAATGCAAAAGTCTGACAATTAAACTGGAAAGTACTCAGGAATCCCAGTTCTCCACTTTCCATCGATGTATACCATGATAGTGAGCAAAAAAGTTGTTGAAGGGAGAGTGTCACAGAAAGGCGGACACATATACATTACATATATATGTAATAATAATGACTTTATTTCAAATAGCGCTTTTCTTCAAATGGGACTCAAAGTGCTTCACAATTACAGTATAGTGCGCGGTACGCAGCCCATTAGATTATTACTGAGTTTGTATTCCACTTCATGAATATGCTTTTCTTAAGTAAGAATAGCAGAGCATCTCAAAAATATGTGTATTACTATATATTTGTGACTTTTGCTTAGCTGCATACAGTATGTGCTTCTCACTTGTCTTCTCTACTCTGCTCATTGTTTGGGCTTCAGATACTTACATCTTGAAATATTTACAGCGAGGGACTGAAAATGGCATGTCTTACATAGAACCCACAGAAAATGCTTACTCTATGTTATTCCCCAGCACCAACTTCAAAGCAATGAAGAGACATGCATATACAGTAGCAAAATGTACAGATGTAGCTAACGTTCTATTCACAATTGCACATAGTAAAATATACAGCTATAATTTACCATGTGCAAGTGTGAATACGCCATGAATACATTCTATGTTTTATTGGGCAACACACTGCGGTTCTCTTTCTACTTCCTGTTCCCTGAACAGTCTACCAATTCATACCTTCCTAATTTGCATGTTTGTGTCTCTAGTATTATCAAATGAGACGTCTACTACAGTATATCCTACATTCTTCATAGCATAACAAAAACACGACTATTTCATTTTTATCTTTTTGTTCAGCAACATTGCAGTTTTAGTGAGGCCTTCGTATATTTAGGGCCTTATTCTGTATATGTTCTGAGGCTGCCATTTGGGAAAATTCCCATTGAAGTTAATAGGGAATTTTACATCACGTCTCTCTATATAGAATTATCCCCCTAATGAATTAGACAAAGCAAGATATGTTTCAATTATTTTTGTCCAAGAAACTTTGGATCTCGAAACATTTCCTTCTGAAAACAGTGGACAAAGGCAAAGCATAACGTTTGGATCAGAAGACACGATGCGAGTTAGGCAACAACAGACCCGTGTGAACTGCACCCACATGAAAGGAAAGATGCCACAACAAGTACTTTTTATTCTTTCAGTCATTATAAAGGACTCTAAGACCTAGTTAAAAGAAATACAGCATTGGAAGAAATAACACATGTAAACCCCAAAAAAGGACAAATGAAATGAATGGACTTAAAACCACTGCACCTCGTACTTGTGATTTGAAGTAAGCAGCATTTAAAAGCGGTGGTACAAATTTAATTATCTGGTGTGTCAAACATCTTAGTGAGGCAAAGGAACCAGAATATCTACATAATTGATAGGGAAGAAGCCTGACTGGCCATGAAGCATCCCTTCATACCAGTTTTCATCGATCTGATTGGTGAGTGTAATTATGTCTCCCTCCTTGAAGCCAAGCTCCCCTTCATTTTCTGGATCGAAGTCATAGAGAGAACGGCAGCATGGCTGGTCCAGGGGAGCACCTGCAATGTAAACACATACAGTAGCTTACAGCTTTATCAATTACCGCATCCTTTATTATGTGAATGTAGTGTGCCTGGGGGAACATGGTAACATTCATCAAACACATAGGACCTGTTAAAATATCAGTATGATTTCCAGTTTATTATTAAAATAAAAATGTATGTTTCCTACAAGACATCCTGTACCGTACGTAATATGTCACTTCCCTTTTCCCCACCCCATTTTTATTATCTGTACCCACTTCCCCCTCACTTTCTTACTCCAATAAAAAAAATGTTAAAATAGAAAAATCTATATATCAATATATACAATATATATTCTTCCATTGGACTTCAGTGCAGCTTCATTAGAAACACGTGTTTTGTTTTATAAAGAGGTAATTTTTGAAGATGGTCACTAAGCAACAGGCTGATGCCAAAGGTCAAAGTTTCCAATTGCAATTAGTGATTGGCTCATAGGTTGCTTCATGTTACCAATTTGATACTCAACATTTTTCTCCATTATCTGACGTAATGAGGAGTACTTACCATGTTAAATCAACTAATCTGACTGTAAAACATGACCCTCAAATAGGTGTTATGCAATGGTGACAGCTCATACGTAAAGGCCTCGCCCTCGCATAGCACTGTAGTTGTCGGCCGAGAGATGATGTTGAGAATAGGCTACAATTTATTACGCCAGAAGAAAGAGATTTTTTCCACAACACATATAATGAACGGATAATTTTATAGTCAAGAGAGGACTAATGCCTTGAAGCAAAATTGAAGATGCCACAGTCAAGTGGCAAAGATTAGATACATGTCTTTTATATTTTCTGCCTTTTGGGTATTTTTTTGTTATAGTGGGAAGCGAACAATGACTATTTTTACCGGATGGCTTCGGGGTTCCAGCATTAGAAAGGCCTCCATTGTGCTGACTGTTTTCAGTGGGCAGTACAAGTTCCAAGCTCATACGTGGTTTGGGCAGATATTCCCGTCTGGGTTCATTAGAAGCCTCTCTAATTCTGTAAAATACAAAAATTTTATTAATATGGCACTTAAGCCTTGGCCACACCTCCCCCCCCCCCTTCCCCTCACACACACACTTTCTTCCCTTTTTTATCGTAATCATGCAGATTTCACTATCAAGGTTTTTAATATTTTTCAATTTAAGAGAAATATTGATGTGTATTGTTGTTGGTGGGTACCTTTGTGAATTCTGCAACAAATACCTATAAGCACATCACACTGCAATATTCTTAGTAAAGTCTCAAAATGTAACTAGACCCTAGCAAAAGAAGTATAGTGTTCCGTGAAATCAGTCATTCAGTTTTTTTTGAGGTTGAGATTTTGAGGTTGTTCTTTTCCTACAGATGTAGCAAGTATGCTGTGCCGCAATGGAGCTATGCTTCTGAATTGGACCCCTCAAAGTGTTAATCCTTCGGTACCGAAACAGCGGGCTGCGGCACCGAAGACATTAAGCTTTCCTACACCTGTATGTTCAACTATGACATCTATCGCAGAATCAATGGCCGAAATTCACTATGCTCCAATAACTCAATATGGGTTTAACTGTTATTAATTTGAATGGCGGCTAACGCGGGTTGCGCTCTGACACCCTTTTTTGGAGCTTAGTGAATCCCCCTTAATATATTTTGTTGGGTTGTACTGGGCCATTAGAGTCAAATATAAGGCTCATATTTACTAAGAGGTGCTGTTGCAAAATATACTTTCCAGCACTGGAAGACACCTTCCCTTGAGTGAGCCACAAAGTGTATTGCAGCATGTGAAGACATCTTATGGAATAGGACCACTAAGTGAACATGGGAAATAGTACTCTGCAGTTGTATGTAAAGAAAACTACATCTTGTCGCACCTTATTTAAATATATGCTTCACCTTTTCCTGTCATTTAGGATTCAAAGTATAAGTAGGAACAAGACACCAATAAATAGCACTGAAATACACATGCAGCTTTTTTGAAGGGCTAAATGCAAGGTCAAAATTAGTTGAAAAAATAATGTTTCTGTGATCAGCGCGAAGTTAAAAACCAATGCTGTGAAAACTCCCAACAGAGGTAATTTTTAAAGGCTTTAAAATAACTAACATTAACTTTAAAACTTTTTTTAAATGTATTATTATTCACTCTTCTGAAACTAAAAATCGACTAAGATTCCAAAATATATTATTTCATCATGCTGATAAGTTAAAAAATACAGTACTGAAAGAAAAATATGATCATTTACATAGTGCCTGTATATGGTAATTCACTCCTAAAAACCGTGGTAATTGTGACGTAGAGCTAGCTGGCATCACAAAACTGGGATGAAGCCCAGCTAGCTACCCCTAAATCTATGTAACTTGGCCACCTATGTAAGCCTTATTTTGGCCAAATGTACTTTAATATCTGGGGAAGAACAGGGAATGTGTAAATGTATTTCCAGGTCTGTAAGAATGTATTTCAAAGCCTGTATTCGTTATTCCCTGTAAATGCAATCCCACAGTTTAGTGAATCAAAATTGTTCTGTAATGTGCTTTGGGTGTCAGGCCTGCAAGAAAACAAATGAGATATTCCATTGTTACTGTCATCTCTATGGAGAGGACTCTGTGATTTAATCAGCTGAGATTCCTGCAGAGACAATGGTTGGGAGCGCGGAGGTGTTACAGACATTTGGTGAGTGAGAAAGAGTGAACAATCAGGGATGGGGATGGGCTCTTAGCACGCCCTCGGGCTGTTGTGGCACCAACCTAATCCATGCTCTGATTGTTCAGCAGCCCCTTCCCATGTAAAAGATAGCCAAAGAGAGCTATATAAGGGGTGCTGCTGATCAGAGAATCAGATCTACCTTCAGAGAGAGAAAGACTCTGGGAAGGAGTGTGTAGATTCCCTCAGAGGACCATCTGAGAGACTGAGAGACACTCTGGGAAGGAGTGTGTAGATTCCCTCAGAGGACCATCTGAGAGACTGAGAGACACTCTGGGAAGGAGTGTGGAAATTCCCTCAGAGGACTATCTGATAGACAGGGAGACTTAGAGACATTCTGTGAAGGAGTTTGGATCTTTACAGTGACCAGCTGGGGATATATGTGAGTGGCTGCTGTGTGATCAGCACTCTGATATCCTGGACAAGAAGCGGGCAGGGCAAGTCTTCTTGAAGCAGGCCCCTGCACCTAGCGAGGCTAGAGTCTACTCCCCAGGCCCCCAGTTGGTATTGTATCTTGTTTTGTACATCTTTGTTTTGTCTGCTGGCGTGCCAGAATAAACCCCATATTATTCAACAGCTTTGTCCTAGTGATCTCGGTGGTTGCGGTGTAAAAGTACTGATCTCCCGTGACAGAAATATTTGTATTTTTTACTAAATACCTTACCACCGTATAATCACATCCTTATTCTTCTTATTCTGCACGACAATGGATTTTTTTTCTTCTTTCTTAAACCTGGATCTATTTAATACATCATTTTTACTCCAGAGAAACATTGACACATTTCTTCTCCTCTTTTGTGGTTTTCTTATAGAAGTTTTATACTGTAGCTTTAACTTAAAGGGGCCAGTGCCACGTACACAGCAGGCAAAACAGCTTCCTTAGAAAGATTAAAGTAAAATGTACACTCACTTACTGTACGTCTTGTGTAAAATTAGTGAGTTTAACTTGTCTTCAGGTCACTTTAATTCAAATCTTATCTGGTAACTTTTGTTCTTTCACAATATCTTTAAACTAATTATGTTGCCATGATTACCTAAATCAACAACAGTCAATTTAGATCAGGGGTCTCAAACTCAGTCTTAAAGGGCCACCAACAGGCCAGCTTTTATCCCTGCTTCAGCACATGTGGCTCAATCAGTGGCTCAGTCGAAGACAGAAGACACTGAAGACATTGATTCCTCCTTGGATCAAAGTGTCCAGGGTGAGTGTCCAGAACATTTCTCTTTGATTGAGAATGTTCTGACTGTTACCCTTTCTAATTGGAAGTGGAACATGTTCTATTCCACTAAATGAAAAGTACTGTATAAAATACTTTGGTCCCAGGAGGAATCAATGTGGACTGGGAAATAAAACATTTTCTTGCACGATCATACTTCTGATCATACTTCAGGAGTGAGACGCCAACCCCTGCTACCAGACGCCAAACTCCAGGAACTCAGACTGCAGACAGCAACATTGTATTGAGCGACAAGACCTGACACACTGTAAGTGTATTTCTTTGGTCTTGCGCTTTTATTAAATTGTCCCCACAGTACCACGCTATGTTTGTTTCATTCATTCATTTATGGGTAAACATTGCTGAAAACGGTGTGAGGGGACAGCATTGGAGATTGTGTTGGGAACTGCGTGGGATTCGTGGATCCAGTTACATGATGGTGATAAAAGAACAGTTTCTATCCTCTGCTTTTTGATCTTTGTGCATGCTGTAAGTAGGCATCTAAACCATGCAGAGGTTTCTGCTGAATGGAGTACTGTGCAATGGTCTTTCGCTTTTCTTTTTTCCATAGGAATTTTATCAATTGAAGTGACAAATTGGGATCTGCACTCAGTATTTGGAACTGATTCTTATTACAGCACTGGGACTGGTATCATTATACTAATTCATCTTGCGCCGGGGATTTGTTTCTCGTTTTGTATATCTGTTGTAACAAGTTTTTGGAAAGACTTGTATATCTTTTCCCCTTGGCTGCCTTCCTGTCTGAGGGTTAACACCACTCAAAGAATCACCATTCACCTATCACTAATTGGTATATGTTGGACGGCACATTGAGTGATCACAGGCATCATAGTTTTCACACTAGTGCATTAGGCACCATCACCGCACAGGTTAATTTTTAGGTAAAGCCCTTTTTTGTATGTTATTCGTTAGTAGTGTTGTTAACAATAACTAATGAAATGAACTCCCTTCCCCATTTGTTCCACACGTATGTTGAGAAAATCTCCAGCTTCAAAGTCAACAACAGTAAGTCAGAAGCCCTGAATATTAATTTGCCCCAGGATGTGGCCAGGCTTCTCGCTCTCAATTATTCATTCACTTGGCAAAAAGAAAAACTGACATATCTGGGGGCCAAAATTAGAAGGGCTTTTCACTCCCTGTAACAGGTCAACTTTCCCTATACAGTATCTATAAGACCCGGGAAACTTGGTCTAGGTACTCTATCTCCTTGTTGGGAAGAATAGCTGAAGTTAAAATGATCCTTCTACCAAAGATCCTTTACTTATATAGGCCCTACCAATACCAGTCAATCCAAGAGACATTGAAGACCTACAGAAACACATAACACGATTCATTTGGAATAAAAAGAAACCCAGAATCAGCCTTAATGTTTTAATGAGACCCAAATTAGAAGGAAGCCTAGCAGTTCAACATATTAATACTTATCCCCAAGTGGTTCCGATGGCACAATTAATATTCTGGCACACTCCCTCCAATTTTATCAGATGAATTGAGATTGAGAGTTTATTCCAAATCACAGCCAATCTGCTCCCTGCTCTGGCTCCCCAGGCACCAGAGAATGAAACGATAGACCTCTTCCTACAACCTGTCATTCTCTACTAATATGGGACAAGGTGGGCCTGAGTAAGTGTATGGAATTAAGAGGGATATGTTATTACAATGGTACAAATTGCACCAAATGTGCATCAATTTGTGCTAGCAGTATACAGTATGTATGAAGCTTGTTAACACCTAGTGTGCCCTTATGATGTCCCCTGAGTGTCACAAGAGCTAGAACTTTAGGGACCCTATGATGTTGAAGAATTTTCATAAGAATTTAACTTGTTTTCTACTTGTGTTCGCAACCATGTTATTACTGCCCCAAGAGATCACGCGGACGTGATCTTGGGTGCTGTCAGTCATCCAACATCTAAACAGTTTAATCTTCTGCCTTACATTTGGAGCAGAGGTTAACTCTACATAAACCTGGCGGCTTTTTTTTTTTTTACTAAAAGAGAAAAGAAAACTGCACCAATAAAAGGAGCAATATTATTGTGCTATCTCCGCTTGAAATGCCCCCTAAAGCCACCTCCGAAATTGCTCCCCATCTCAGTAGTAAAATTGTACCTTGCCAGAAGATGACACAGAATCAAAATAATGCACTTTAAACCTACTGTATCTTTGAAATAATGAGCTTGTTTCCATGCTTGATATAGTACATACAGTACAGTATGTGCCAGTCTTAATTAGCCCCTAAAATAGCAAATTTATTGTATATTCAGCAATACCTACTGCTCTTTTCACAGTTAAGCTTTTGTGTCAATCTTTGTTTACCTATTATATTTTTTTGCCATTATGTAACATCTATTTAAAATACCTAAGTGGGTGCAGCATGGGTTTATACTTATTATAACTAAATGACATTGCTCTTTAAAGCTGCAGTTCAAGCTCCCATTTTAATTTTTTTAGTTTTTTTTTTACTTCAATAGTTTCATGTGGGCAATCTCTAATTACCTAAATAACTGCATAGCTGCCGGTCAAATCGTTCTCCGTCTATTGATCGGCAAAGTTTGGTGACATCTTTAAATATGGGGAATGTAAATGGTTGCTATAGGAACAAGCATGCTTGTTAAAATAGAATACAAGAAAATTGGTCTTTCAAAGTTGTTGTTTTTAAAACAGAAAATGCTAAAAGTATTTTTTCTTACTACAGAACTGATTTATTAAAAAAAACACATGCAGGATATTGCTTGAACTGTAGCTTTAAAGGTGTGTTTACACTATTAACTAACCAAATAAATAAAATAGATTTTCTATAGATTTTGCAGAGAAAACTGTCTCTCTGTAATCTCCTCTTGGATGTCCCACCATTACCGAAAGCCAGGGACGGACTGGCCAGGGGGGCAAAGGGGGGGATTATCTGGAAAAATGTGGGCCGGTGCAGAGAGGAGAAAAGCTGTGTATACGCACTGTGCATTCTGGCCAGCAGGTTCTGCTGCAGAGCCCAGTAGTTCCTTTTCTCCTCTCCCGGGCAGCCTACAATGTGCTGCTGATAATGGTAAGTGTGTGTGTGTGTGTGTGTATGTGTGTGTGTGATGCATGGTTCTGTATGTGTGTGTGTCTGATTCATGGGTGTGTATGTGTGTATGTATGTATGTATGTATGTATTTCTTCCCTGCTTTCCTGATGTACTGCGCATGCGTGATCTCTCTGGTAATGGCCGCTGTGACCTCCTACTCTTCTGCGCATGCGCGAGATGCTTCTGCGCATGCGCAGCCAATCCCAAGATGACGATGCCCTTACTAAACTGCATTTCTATTAATACTGCAATTAGCTCCAATCTCCAAATATCAGTCTCACCATTGGGGATTTTTAATCATTTAGTTTCACTGTATATATCTATTTGAGCACTTAGAAGAGTTATTGACTAATTAAAATTGTATTATTTTATTTTAACGGTTATTACCCTTCTCAGTAGAGTGTATCACTGAGCACAGTGGTCATTCACGTTGTCTAGATATTATATCTTCTATATATATCACTTGTGTTTGGATAAGTGCAACAATAGGGGTTTCTGTATGCTGACCATTTCTTGATCAGTTTTTGTATATAACCAGAACCAGTAATTGTCCCCCCTTCCACTGCCACCCTATACTCAAAGTCTCCCTCAGTGTCAATAATGCCACAATCTTATCAACACCCCATCATCTTTGACAAGCCCTCTACTTCATTGCTCATATTCACTCCATCACTAAGTCCTGCAGGCTCCACCTCTGAACTATCGCAAGGATACACCCTCTTCTTACTTATAACGCAACTGAAAGACTAATTCACTCACTCATCTCGTCCCTCCTTGACTACTGCAAACTTCTCCATGTTAGCATTCCCTTGCCCATCTGTCCCAACTCCAATCCATCCAGAACGCTGAAGCCAGACTCATCTACCTCACTCGCCGCTCCACTTCTGCTGCCCCACTATGCAACTCCCTACACTGGTTTCTCATATCCTTTCAAATCAAATGAAAAACCCTAGTTCGGACTTACAAAACTCTCAACAATGCTTCATCCTTACATCTCATCCCCCAATATATCCCTAAATGCCCTCTAAGTTCTGCCTATGACTTCTGCCCTTTTTCCTGTCTTATTACCTCCTCTCACTCCCACCTACAAGACTTCTCCCGTGCTGCCCCCTCTCTCTGGATTTCTCTGCCACGCACCATCAGACTCTCCCCTGCCATTCTGATATTTAAAAACTCCCTGAAAACTCACTTTTTTAAGGAAGTCTATCTGGCACAGTATACCCTATGTGGCCTTGTATTGTACACAATAATGTGCAGCCTTACAATCCTTTCATTCAGTCTACAGTCAGTTTATCCCACAAAAAGATTTGTGTCTTCAAAAATCTCAACAAATGTCTTGATAGATTCACTCCCGAAGAAGAAGAAGAACTATGAAGAATGCTCATGTTATTCCACTGAATAAAATCACAAGGAATCCCTTCTACTAAATCTTGGCCCTGTTGAATAAGCACTCCGGCTCTTAATTCATGCACAGTAACTTAACCATGAAGTAAACTCATACTGTACTTAAAATAAAACAGAATCTTACTTTTGTTCCAGTTTGACAGTAACTTGCTGTAGGATCTGCACTGCTTGCTTGTGATACTCCAGCTGGGCTTGTACAAGAGCAGAAAGCTGGCTCACCTGTTCAATCTGAACAAGAGCACACAACATGCATACTGTATGAAACATCATAGAGGACAAACTATCATTTAAAGTCCAAATCTTAAAATACATGCATCTCTTCTGCTAAGCATTGCCACGATTAGAGATACACTGGCCCTTATTCTGTAAGGTATGATAGCGCAGCTGACGTGCTATCGCAGGAAAAGCCCTATTGAAGTTAACGAGACTTTTCATGCGATAATACGTCATCTGCGCTATCACACCTTACAGAAGGTCCCACGAAGTCCATGTCTTTAAAACTGGTTTACAACTTTTCTGGGCACGTTTTGCGTAACATTTTTCGCAAATGTTAACCATTCTCGAAAATAAGCGATATTATGTCAACATTTTCCAAGAATTTCTCCAGAAATGTTAGCATACCAAGGACACAGTGAATTTTCACATTAGCTTTAAATGCTTTGCAAATTTGATTTCAACTAAGTTTACAGATTGATGTGGATACATTCTTTTTTATTTTATTTTTTAAAGGGCACATTTTGACCGGTTTATGAACTTTGTCTCAGATATTATGCCATATGACATTTGAAGGGAGTGACTGGGATTAAGTAACTACAGTATTACTGTTACTATTACTCTGAAAAGACCAGAAATATCAGGGGGTGGGCTTCTCCTGCTGAAAACATTACATTCTAGCAATTCTGCTACTACAGATGCAGCCACCACTATTAGAACTCTTGCCTGGGTAAAAACTAGGGAATGTTACTGTAAATGCCTCAACATTTCTGTGAGATTCTGCTGCCAAACTAATGACCCATCGGATTAACACAGCGGGCGGTCCCAGCAGTCTCATTCAAACTGAATGGGACTGCAGGGACCCCTGCTGTGTTAATCCAATGGGCCATTAATAATCTCACAGAAATGTTGAGGCAATGTTGAGGCATTTACGGTGAGATTCCCTAGGATTCTCTAGTTTATACCCAGACAAGAGTTCTAATACTGGTGGCTGCATCTGTGTATACCGGTAGGAACATTTTCATACTTGTGTATCATAGGAACAGCATATCTGTATTCTGTTCTATGACTATGCAAGATGTGAAGAAACAGTTTGCAGAAGTAAAGATGACAATGAATAGCGGCTGTTAAGGTTATGATTCACATAAAGGAGTGCGAGTTGACACACTGCAGTCCACTGACTTGAGTGGGATTGCAGTGGGTTCATCTGCATTGGAAGTTACTGAATCTTACCTGTAGTGCTTCCTCTCTGCAGTCTTCAGCAAGTGATACTTTACATACAAAGGAATAATAATTTAAAAATATACCCATATGGAATAGCTACTAAGGCCTCTGTTTGAAGTTATTATAACTTATCACTTGGTTATATTTATATTGGACACCTTTTGAGTGTTTTGATATTTACAGGACGGTAGGTTGCGTTTTGATTTTAAAATATATTTTTGCATTTTTTTGTGTAGTAATCATTATGGCAAAAACACTTAAGAATGAAAAAGCATTTTTTTGTGTGTCTTTTTTCACTTGTTTCCTTTTTACACGTCGGTATATATGGGTGTATTAAGAAATGTATTTGTCTCAACGCTAAATTAAGTTGTTATTCATTAACAGTAAAGGACAAAAATAAATGTAACTAGAAATAAAAAAAATCTTACATCCATCTCCAAAAGGTTAAACATGCTTTGTTCTGCTATTTCTTTGGACTCATCAAACTTTTCTAAGGCTTGACGGATTTCATCATCTGTGATCTTGCCTTGTCTTTTCTTCTTGTAATCAAAGTCCAGACGCCTGCCCTCCATCTTTTTTAAGTGATGCTGAAAATCAATGATAAAATTGTGACCGTACTTTCCAAAAAAAATAAATAATAATTACTTTGGTCAACTATGATAATGTAGCAACTGTGTTAATCCAGAGGAATATATGGGAGGAAAAGTCATAGATACTGTATATAAATTAAAAAAAACAATAAAAAATATTTCAGATGCTTTGCTGCTCTATTTATAAGCAACATTTGAATGTATTTTCCATAGATGTAGAAAAATAGAATGAAACAGGAATTATTATTCTTTAACAGAAGTGGAATTGACACACTCTAACAATTTAGTGTTAATGGGACAAACTTTAAAATTGGAGAACCGGTTCAAATTTCCAAGATCTATGTGCCCATGTAAATTAAAAAATGAGATCAAATTGAAAAAAAAAAAATGTAATTCGCTGTTAATTAGTCATTTGTTTTGCCTCTGTTTATCTACATCAAAGATAAAAGAATATGCTTGCAAAAATCTCGAGCAAAATGTTGAGCCATGGACAATACTGTAATTGTGAAGCGCTTTGAGTCTCATTGGAAGAAAAGCACTGTATGAAATAAAGTTATTATGATAATTATTATTTTAGACAATAAACGTTCTGGGCTTTACTGCAAACACTCTTACAAATAAACAGTGCATAAAGCATACTGCGTGTAATATTTCTGAATTTACAAGATTACAAAATTGTAAAATATTACAACCTTAATACTGTAGGTTAAAATACAATAGCCAGGATAGCTACAGTACATAAAATTGCCAAGTGATTTCAAAAATTGCCTGGCAAGCAATGAAACTACTACTTATTTAAAAAAAGGATAATCATGAATACAATGTAATCTTGGCAAATAAAAAGAAAATTGCGCTTTGGTTATGTTATTTTTAGTCACATAAAAGGTGCCGTTTGTTTCTCTGGTATGAAAGGTGCAGTTCCCCAAAACAAATGACCTTGAAAAATGATCTTGAAAGTGAGCTCAATGTGAGATGCTATTAAGGGGCATCTTATTGTAGCGTTTTTAGTCTCACTTTCTCCTCTCACCAGTGCAAAACTTCTCACCTGTTTTTTAAACCTTATTTTTTTCTCAAATTCGTCTCCCTGTGAAACCTATTTTAAGCCTCAAAGGGCTAATAAAGTTGTCAAACTAGTAATCTTTCAGCAAAATATCGCCAGACGGTGAATTAAACATGATGTGTGCCCAATTTATAGTCTCAGCATTAAAATAGCAATATTACAATTTTTCTCAAATTCGTCTCCCTGTGAAACCTATTTTAAGCCTCAAAGGGCTAATAAAGTTGGCAAACTAGTAATCTTTCGGCAAAATATCGCCAGGCTGTGAATTAAAAATGATGTGTGCCCAATTTATAGTCTCAGCATTAAAATAGCAATATTACAATCCCCCCCCCTTTTTTTTCTTCTTATTTATATATGTATGGTACCAAGGTTCAGCAAAGTATCCGTCCGCTCCTCCTTCTCTTACATGCATCCCAAAACTGGAACAATCTCCCGGAGACTCTCACAGCCACCACCAGTCTAAGTTCTTTCAAAACTAAAGCTGTCTCAAATTTGAATCTGGTCTGTAACTGGTACATACGCCTATTATATATATTATCTCTAGCTGTGTATGCTATGTCTTGCATATAATGTACACCCTGTTCACTTATATAACTGTATTTGTAAGCATGTTTTATTTGTCATCTTAACTCTATGCCCAGGAAATACATGAAAACGAGAGGTAACTCTCAATGTATAATGTACCTGGTAAAATATTTTATAAATAAATGTAAAGCATGTGACAATGTATAATTCTACATTCTTACCCAAGCTGCCAATCATTTGGTGCGCCTGTTACAAATCTGTAAAATCCTGATTGTGTGCCTAACATAATGGGCGCCTTCTAACTGTGTGCTACAGTCTGTGAAATGCTGCAGCTGATATAATGTTACATATTACTAAGCGTAAACCATTAATGTTACAGCTTTCAGAGCAAGAGACAGTCTGCTGTTTTGAAGACAGCAACAGATCTGTTTGTGATACTTTGTTGCCAGAGGGCAGAGCTCAAAAAGGTGTGTGTGAGAGCCTGTTTCAAAAGAGGAATTGGACATGACTTTCTTAATGGTTGCTGTAGCAACCAAATGATGATCAGGACATGAAAAAAATCATTACATATGGCATTAGGAGTTTAAAAAAATGTAGACAGTATTATCTAATACTACAGAACTGATTTATTTTAAAAAAATATAGATTTTTTTTGTGTATTACTGCTTTAAGCACATACTACAGTATAGCAATTTATAGAATTTTGCAAAATAATTTGAAGATTTTAGAGACTTACGCAAACGAAATGATATTGCAATGCACATTGAGTAAATGTTAGGCGAATCACTTGCGATCTCTGCCTCAGCCACAACTTTTTTTATGTGAAAATGTTGTCTGTTCGTGACCGCATGTAAAAGTTTTGCATATCTCTGCTCACCAGGCAGCACGGAGCTGTAGTCTATTCTGTGATTAAAGGGACTTTATCAGCATAGCTGTTTTATCATAATCTGTTCAGGCAAGGTTCCAAAAAATCCAATGATGTCACTAACTGAAAGAGACTTAGCACTAATTTTATTTTAGGCTGTGGGATCATTTTATAGGAATAAAATACACATTTTAAACCAAATTAGTAAGCAGGAAAAAACTAGAGAGATGAGATCAGACCCCATATTATACAGTGTAGTAAATAAATCTTTACATTTTTTTAATGAAAAGCCTACAGCACCTTTAATGAACAGTAAGATATTCACACTAGTAGCTTACGAGTAGCAATCATTTTCTGCACATTTCATACACATCATATTTTTGCAGTAGTGATACAGTACCTGGATTTCCTTTAGATCTTTGTCGTGCAGATTTTGAAGTGGGTCAATGAAGTTTTGCTTCACATCAATGTCCAAACAGTCTTTTATATCAGAAAGTTCCCTCATTCCTTCTCCTAAATCAAGCAGAGCTGGGCCTGAAGGTAAAAGTAACTCATATTATTTATAAGCATTTATAGTAATAAACAAAAGTGTAACAGTGGGGATGGCTATTGGCCCACTTTTAGCTAACTCGAGAATGTGGTCCATATAAAGTAAATGTCCACCATCCATAGTATCTCAACTTTAAGTTACTTATTTAAGTTACAGTAGACATAGATTTCTGAGTATTGAAGTTTGCCCTGTGGAAGACATGGCTTTTTAACTTTTATTGGGGGGCTTTTGCCATAAGCCCCAGGGTTTGGTTTTTTTCCACCTGGTTTTGTGATTTTTTTACAAATGTTTTTATGTTTTTGGCCACTGGGCCTTTGGAATGTTTTTTGGATGGTTGGGCATCGGTCCATTTGGTTGGATTGCTAGCGGTCGTCCCCTGACTAAGTTATGTGGTGACGAAACGCGCGTTGGGACCCGGATGAGGCGGACGACTGACATCATCACGCACGCTGACGTCTATGAGCTTCTAACCAGTTGCTCTATGCGCATGGTGCGCTCTGTATACCGGAAGGCTGCAGTTTCTATCTATGCTACCTGGCAGCTCTGTTTCTCTCTGCATACCTTGCATTGTGCTGTGTTGGAGAAACTAGGACTCCCTCTTACTGCAAACCACGGAGCACTGAGACCTGCTGTAGATGAGAAACCACTAGAGACATATCTCTCTACCATGCTGACATTTTAGCTCCGTTTGTGAGTGTGCTACCTTAAATTTTTTCAAGTTTGGCATTAAATATTTTACAGATTTACACTATGAAGCACACGCTTCTCTTTTTTCTTTTCTAAGTGATGAACCAAGCCTGCACTATTAGCCAGCAAACAGCCTGAAGCAAGTCAGTGTGGTGGTATGGTGAGTGCATCAATTGATGCCAAAAATTGTATGTAGAGAATAATATAATTTTGGTTGATAGCATTCCCTTTGATATTATAACATAATTCTAATAAATGTTGCTAGTATAGACACTCAGATTCAGCCTAATGTATTATTTGTTAGAAGTAACAGGACGCTGTATTATTGGCAGCAGCAGTAGTCTCCCTGTATCATGTTACCTCCACTTACAGAGTCTGTGTCTCGATAGTGGGATGTCATCAGGAGAGTCCGAAGTACGCTTCACTCCTAGAGGCGGAGCTTCATCAGGGGCTGTGTGTAAATTTCTGTGTGTGTAATTATATATTTTTCTATTTATTGACTGGGGTGTTTTAGTATATTGTGTTGATGTTGGAACAAGTGAAAAAAGACACACAAAAAAATGCTTTTTCATTCTTAAGTGTTTTTGCCATAATGATTACTACACAAAAAAATGCAAAAATATATTTTAAAATCAAAACGCAAACCTACCGTCCTGTAAATATCAAAACACTCAAAAGGTGTCCAATATAAATATAACCAAGTGATAAGTTATAATAACTTCAAACAGAGGCCTTAGTAGCTATTCCATATGGGTATATTTTTAAATTATTATTCCTTTGTATGTAAAGTATCACTTGCTGAAGACTGCAGAGAGGAAGCACTACAGGTAAGATTCAGTAACTTCCAATGCAGATGAACCCACTGCAATCCCACTCAAGTCAGTGGACTGCAGTGTGTCAACTCGCACTCCTTTATGTGAATCATAACCTTAACAGCCGCTATTCATTGTCATCTTTACTTCTGCAAACATTAGCCCTATTAGCCACCTTTGACTAGTAGGGCTAATGGACAGTACTTTAGAGGGGGAGATAACTTTGTTGGGGGGTGGGTTATGGTGGTAGGCAGTCCGAGGGAGTATTGGGGAGGGTAGTTAACCTTTTGTATGCCATAGCAGTTGTACCGCTATGACATACAATGGGTAGCAGGGTAGTTAGACTATTTATACTAGCCCCTTGGTTATCTTAGCGACCATGAAGGCAAGCATTAAACATATCTTCATGGCCACAATGGATTCAAATGAGTTAAGGTACAGGTTATTCAGAGATGCTTTGAGAGTATGAAGCCACTTTCCCAATGAGAGGGGCTAAGTTAGCTGCAAACCTGCTTTAACACAATTTCACCAGACCAAGCCAGGCATTACAGTATGTAAAAGGCAGTTCACAAGACAATGGTTTTGATTATTGGAGGTATATCATTATCTGAAAGGGTTCTGTCTATGAAGATTACTTGTCAAGAATTGCTACAGATGCTAATATATGCTGTTTTCTACCAGTATGCAGCATATTGCGACCAAGTTTCAGTTGTAAATAAATTTTTTATGTATATCTACAATCTGTCTTTCTACGGGGCTTTTGCCAACTTGATAATTAGTCTACAGAATGTATCATGAAATAATTAATAGTTATTATTTTCCTTGAATATGATGTATGTCTTATCTAAGTGAAGTAGCTGGGTTATTAAAGCGCCTGTTTGAGAAACAGGAATGCCAGCTTCTAACCAGTGCTAGTTCTATGTGCTTTATGTGTGAAATTAAAATGTAGACTCTTTAGACAAGGCGTTAGTTTTATTATTTACACATCTATATCCCAACAAATATTGGTATTAGTATATACACAGGAGGAAAAAAAACATTATTTCAGTGGACATATCTACTATACACTTGGCAGTCTTTCACTGCTCAAATTTGAACTGTAATTGCTTAGAACAACATTTTGCAATTCAATAGAATAATAAGCGATTAGTGTATTTCCACCATGGTAAAATGAAAGTTGGAACTATGCTAATATATCTTTTGTACTGTAGCGTCTTGAAAACAGAATGCAAAACACATACCATATGTGTGCAAGTATAAATACCAGCACGCTGTCTTTTCGGCCATGCTACTGTAGGTTTAAATTTTAAGAATGAGTCAATCCAGCAATAGAGCAATATGAAAATGAGCTTGTTTGATGCCAAAAATATGTTGTAACAGAAAGACAATTAATACCCTGGAGAAGAAGGCACAAAATAAATCCTTTTAATGCTCTGGAACACACTTTAAACTGGTTTCATTCATACCTATCGGGTAGATCCCAATATGTGTCTATCTCAGGTTCTATTTACAACCCATTGAATGTCACGTGTTGTGTTCCACAAGGCTCTGATTCTGGGGCCTCTACTCTTTTCAGTCTTCATTAATGATTTACCTACAACTTTTAAGGGAGCTTGAATGCACATGTATTGTATTGTATTGTATGTCTTTATTTATATAGCGCCATTAATGTACATAGCGCTTCACAGTAGTAATACATGGGGTAATCAAATAAATAACAGATAATATAAATAACAGATAATGGGAATAAGTGCTTTTGACATAAAAGTAACATTAAGGAAGAGGAGTCCCTGCCCCGAGGAGCTTACAGTCTAATTGGTAGGTAGGGAGAGCGTACAGAGACAGTAGGAGGGAGTTCTGGTAAGTGCGTCTGCAGGGGGCAAAGCTTATGTGTACGCGGATGACACAATATGCACACAGCCCTAGCCACAATATGCACCAACTCTAACATCATTCTAACCCCTGTCATTAGTTTTAAATATCTGTGCATATGGCTTGACTCCCACTTAACATTCAGGCTGCATATTAATACTCTGACATCCAAAACCTACGCCAAACTAGGTTTACTTTATAAGAACAAATCCTCCCTAAGTCTGCTGCTCAGAAAGCACATCGCACAGCAGATGCTAATGACAATTATAGACTATAGGGACATAGTATATGGTACAGCACCCCAAACCCACCTTAGCAAACTAGACACCCTCTACAACTCAATATGCTACTTTGTCTTACAATTTAACTACAATACATCACTGTGAAATGCTCAAAGAATTAGATTGGCTATCACTTGAGTCTGCGTGCAAAATACATGTAACGGATTTTCTGGCCTAGCCTGACCCACCCAACCTCACATTGGCCCCTGTGGTCTAACCAGTCCCCATTACAGTGTAGTGTCTGGTGGTGCACCTGTTGGCAACAGGATTCCTGAGTCTCCCGCATGATGTTGTGTGGGGATTGCCAACCCAGACAGGCAGCTGAGGTAGTGTGCTTGATACCTATATCCAGTGCAGCGCCTCCACCTCATCAGGATCCCAGCGTCCGCTTGTGGATGGTCCTGGTGAGGAACTCCTCTGTGGTGCACTCCTCTGTGTAATCACTCCACACTTACACACGAGGGTATGGTTTAACAGGATCATCTTTATTGACTTGCGGCGGGCCAGCTGCCCCTCACAGTGGTTGTACTTAGCCTCTCATGTTCACCGCACTTCCCTTTGAAAGGTGTCCTTTCCCTAATTGGTGGATTCCCTATCTCCCCTTAGGGAGATAGTCCCTGTGCTAGGTCCCTGGTCACAGTCTTATAAGCTGTCTCCTCCCAAGCCTGCACTCAGACTTGGTCCTTCTCTCATAGTCTCTTACATAACCTTCCAACAGCTTCTGAACTCCTCCTCTAACAACTAACTTTTGAACAGTGCTGTGCCTTATGTATCCTCTGGGGGCTGGCACAACTCTGACATCACTAATCATGGATTCAGAGCATGTGACCACTCCCATCCATACATAGGGCACTTCACCAGGGTGTGAGGGCAAACCTCCATAATTACTGCTGGCATGCCCATAACTTACCAGGCCTTACTGTCAGCAGGAGAGATGACTGCAGCCATTTTATAGCATGGTTACATTCTCCCCCTGGTGAATCCCACCGTCCCCGGCTGGGACCTAAATTTGAAGTACCTTTCTTCAGGAAGCACTGTAAAATGAATGACACACATAATTAGTATAACATTACAGATTCACAACATATTGCGCCAAGCAAGCCCTGACCAGCAGCCACTAGCTTACGCAACAGCCATCCTGTTCTCCCCTAATAATAGAGCCGAGGATCAGGTTTCTTGACTTCCCGACCCCCCATGTCCAGGACGGTCACGCTATAGTCACGCGACGACCCCCTTTCAGGCCGGTACACCACTTTGTGTTTATAGACACTCCTGCCTATGCTCCACACCCGCATAAGGTGCGCTATCCTCTCTTCAGCTCTGCTGCCCTTAATGGCACCCCCTTTCATGACCATATATTCCTCTATGGTCTCTCGCAACCATCTGTCCCTATTGTCCTCAATCTCCTGCATGAGGGGTTCCGGGACATATGGATATTCCAAACCATGGGAATATTTGTATTGGGCGGTAATAGCCCTCTCAGCCCGGCTACACCTTGTCAAGTTAGCTTTTCCTGCTCTCCCTGGTAATACCCAAGACAGGGGCTCATCTGGGTCTACGGGGTCAGCCAGGATACTGGGACCCTTGGGCTTGATACTGCCGTGGCAAATTTGGAACCACCGCTCCTGCATCTCCTTTTGGTGTTTCTCCGGTGTAAATTCCCCCGTACTCCACCAGTAGTCCACTACATCTTCCCTTTGTAGAAGGAACCGAGTGCTGTCCATCCACCCCACATAACCCTCGAATAATGGGGCCCACCACCGGGTCTCCCTAACCTTTTCGGGCTCTGATTCCAGGGAATCTCCCTACTCCGTGCCCCCCCAGTAAGACACTCCCGATGTCCCTGTAGATCGGGGCTTAGACCACCTCTCACTCTTTGGCCTTACTTTCAACTTTACTATAGCCACACTAGGTCTCCAACTGGACTCAGATGTCTCCCCCGAAATATCCTCCACCCACCGACCCACCGTCGGATGTGTAACTTGCCAGTCTCTCCTCAGTCCGTTCTTCACCGGTTTCCCTGGGACCCTCCCGACATCCCCAAACTGGACGTGGACCCACGGGGAAAAGGTGACTGGGACAGGGGCTTTATCTAGGGCATGGGTTTGGGCGTAAGGACGGGCATATGGTATCCGCGGGGTTCTGACCCGCTCTCTACCTTTAGATTGTCCAGTATCACTGCGAGGACTCTCCGCTGGCTGAGCCTCACCCTTCTCGGCTCTTGTCGCAGCCTACCAGCTCTTGGTGTCACAGGTGATCGGGAAGCGCTGCCCGATCGCCGAGGCGTTGTGGTTCTCTCTCCGGTTGTGACGTCATCACCGGAACCGGATACGCCGCCATCTTGCGATGGATCCCCATGCGGGATCTCTTCCTCCACGACGACGTCCGGAAGCTCCGCCGCCTTCTCGTGCACCACCTGGGCCTGATACCGCCTCTCCTCTACGGATGCTGTCACCGGAGCCTGGTAAGTACAAGGGCTGCTCTTACTGCTCCGCAGGGTGGGCGTGGATTGCCCGTCACCGCTGGACCCGCCGGTCCCAGGAATGGAAGGACTCCGTCTCTCTGCCTTCCGCTCCACTGGCGACACCCGACTCCTCTCACCGAAGGAAGTTGGGACCATTGATCTGCTTCTCATCTCATCTTATCTCTTGTCTTTTCTCAGGTAAAAACATCTCAAATTGTCTGTGTGTCCTGCAATCCTCATACCCTGCTGTCTATTTAGCTCATTTTAGTTCAATTTAGGTAAAAACATCTCAAATTGTCTGTGTGTCCTGCAATCCTCATACCCTGCTGTCTATTTAGCTCATTTTAGTTCAATTTAGGTAAAAACATCTCAAATTGTCTGTGTGTCCTGCAATCCTCATACCCTGCTGTCTATTTAGCTCATTTTAGTTCAATTTAGGTAAAAACATCTCAAATTGTCTGTGTGTCCTGCAATCCTCATACCCTGCTGTCTATTTAGCTCATTTTAGTACAATTTAGGTAAAAACATCTCAAATTGTCTGTATGGAAATCATCCCCCTATTGCCTTAATTTAATTCATCTTTCACACTTGTGCAAGACAACACCCACCTTTGAAAAACAATTTGGTTTAACTACCCTCACATGTGCTAATTAAGTTTGTTGTACCAACCAGGTGACTTTCTAAATGTATATCAGTAAACTCACAACAGCCATTGCTGCTTGCAGCCTTTGCTCTTAAGCAGAAATGCTTTTAAGTAGAAATCTTTCAAGTAGTATGCAAGTTTAAAAAAGGAAGTTCAAAAAAGAAGTGGAAAAAGTGAACACAATCTACTGCTTCTGATTCCTGCATTTGAACTACGCTGGAAAGGAGGTTATCATCCCACACTGCACATCTCAACACATTACTATTGCTGTGATGCCACCTTTACTTTTTATATTTACTGTAACCTCACTTATTCTCAAATTATGCACTTCCTTCCACCAGCCTCATCATGTCTCTAACTCTATTCATATTTCGCCATCTCTCCTTACTTCACCACTTCTCAGTTCACATGAACTCCTCTCTTACCTGCGCCCTCTGTCACCACACAGTTATGCCGCCTGCACTAAAACACACCCCTACAAATCATCCTCTCACATTCTCTTTCTGTCCATGCTTCTCCTCCTTGCTTCTGGGGATATCTCTCCCAATCCTGGTCCCTGCCTTATTTCTACTTGCTCTCGTCCTCGCCTTCCACATGCAACTTCTACTCCTTCTGGTGTCAACCCCTCTAACCTCATACCCATCCCCTGCCACCCTCCCTCCTCTCTCCCTTTCTCCTGTGCCCTTTGGAATTCTCGCTCCCTCTCTAACAAGTTCCTCTCTGTGCATGACTTCTTTCTCTCTCACTCCCTGCTTCTCTTTGCTATAACTGAGACCTGGCTCACTCAGTCTGACTCTGCTCTGGAAGCTGCCCTCTCCTATGGTGGCCTTTCCTTCTCCCACACTCCACGCCCTGGTGGCAGGGGTGGAGGCGTGGGGCTCCTGCTCTCCTCTCTCTGCCGTTACAGAACAGTTTCTATTCCCCCCTCTCTTGCTTTTCCCTCCTTCGAGGCTCACACAGTCCAGATCTTCTCTCCTCTCCCGGTCCATGTGGCGGTCATCTATCGCCCACCTTCCTCTACTCATCCCCCTTCTGCCTTTCTCTCTCACTTTGAATCCTGGCTCTCTTTCTTTCTCTCCTCAGACTCCCCTGTTCTTCTCCTTGGGGACTTCAACTGCCACATTGATGACCCCTCTCTCCCTTGGGCTTCCCGCTTTCTTTCTCTAACCTCTTCTTTTGGCCTTCAACAGTGGACTGCAGCCAGCACCCACAAGGATGGCCACTACTTAGACCTGGTTTTCACTAAAAACTTCTCTCTCTCCGACTTCTCCATTTCCTCTCTCCGACCATCACCTCATCTCATTTTCTCTCTCTCGCTTCTCTCCATCTCCATCTCCATCTCGCCCTCGTTTTTGCAGAAACCTGCACTCTATTAATCTACCAGCTCTTGATTCCACTTTACGCTCCTCCCTCTCCTCTCTCAGTTCTGCTTCAGACCCTGACAACCTGGTCAGGAACTACAACTCTGCCTTATCTTCCTCTCTTGATCTTCATGCCCCACTTTCTCTCTGCCGTCCTCGCCCTTCTAACCCCAGACCCTGGCTAAACTCCCACACACGCATGCTGCGTTCCTCCACTCGTTCCTCTGAACGCCTCTGGAGGAAATCTCATACGCTCGCAGACTTCATTCACTACAAATTTATGCTATCCTGTTTCAACTCTGCCCTCTTTCAGGCTAAACAAACCTACTTTTCATCACTAATCAACACACACAAGTCTAACCCACGCCGTCTCTTTTCTGTCTTTGACTCTCTACTCAGACCACCCTCAGCTGCCTCCTCTTCTTCCTCCATCTCACCTCAGGACTTTGCTGACTTTTTTAAGAAAAAGGTGGAGTCCATACGGCAGAACATCCCATCTGTTGCCTCCTCCCATCCCACAATGCTTCCCAACTCTCCTCCTGTCTTTCTTGACTCTTTTTCTGCTATCTCGGAGGAGGATGTATCACTGCTGATCTCCTCTTCTCCCTCTACCACTTGCCCTCTTGATCCCATTCCCTCCCATCTCCTAAAACCTCTTGCTCCTTCTATAATCCCTATGCTCACACAGATCTTTAACTCTTCCCTCTACTCTGGTACCTTTCCTTCATCCTTCAAGCATGCAACCGTTATACCATTACTCAAAAACAGCAAGCTTGACCCTACCTGACCTTCTAACTATCGACCTGTCTCCCTCCTGCCTTTTGCCTCCAAACTCCTTGAACGTCTTGTATTCTCTCGATTGCTACACTTTCTCAACACCTATTCTGTACTAGACCCTCTACAATCTGGCTTCCGCACTGCTCACTCTACTGAAACAGCCCTCACTAAAATAACTGACGACCTCCACGCTGCCAAAGACAGAGGTCATTACACTCTGCTCATATTACTCGACCTCTCTGCAGCATTCGACACCGTGGACCACCCTCTTCTCCTTCACATTCTCCATACTCTTGGTATTCGGAACAAAGCTTTATCCTGGATCTCCTCTTACCTCTCCCATCGTACCTTCAGTGTCTCTTTTGCTAACACCTCCTCCTCCTCTATTGATCTCTCTGTGGGGGTACCCCAGGGCTCTGTCCTGGGACCCCTTCTCTTTTCTCTCTACACACTCTCTCTAGGTGACCTAATCACATCTTTTGGGTTTAAATATCACCTCTATGCTGACGACACACAAATTTACCTTTCAACCCCTGACCTTACACCTGCTATACAGACCAAAGTTTCTGAATGCCTCTCTGGAATATCATCCTGGATGGCCATCCGCCGACTGAAACTTAACATGGCAAAAACAGAGCTCCTTATACTACCTCCCAAACCTGGCCCTACTACATCCTTCCACATTGCTATTGGAAATACGATCATTCACCCAGTAGCCAAAGCACGCTGCCTAGGGGTCACACTTGATTCCTCTCTCTCATTCTCCTCTCATATTCAAAACGTTTCTAAAACTTGTCGCTTTTTCCTCCGCAATATCACAAAGATACGCCCTTTCCTCTGTTACTCAACTGCTAAAACTCTGACTCAGGCCCTCATTCTCTCACGTCTCGATTACTGCAACCTCCTGCTGTCCGGCCTTCCTACCTCTCACCTGTCTCCCCTACAATCTATCCTAAACACTGCTGCCAGAATCACTCTACTCTTTCCTAAATCTGTCTCAGCGTCTCCCCTGCTGAAATCCCTCTCCTGGCTTCCGATTAAATCGCGTATCTCACACTCAATTCTACTGCTCACTTTTAAAGCTTTACATTCTTCTGCCCCTCATTACATCTCAGCCCTAATTTCTCGCTATGCACCATCACGACTCTTGCGTTCTTCTCAATGAAGTCTTCTTACTACCCCCTTTGTATCTAAAGCTCTCTCCCGCCTTAAACCTTTCTCACTTTCTGCCCCACACCTCTGGAATGCCCTTCCCCTCAATACCCGACTAGCCCCCTCGCTATCCACCTTTAAGACCCACCTTAAGACACATCTGCTTAAAGAAGCATATGAGTAGCACTGGATAATCATGGACACATGACACAAAGCTTGGCCCACTGCAGAAGCACTTACTAGTATTCCCTCCTACTGTCTCTGTACGTTCTCCCTACCTACCCTAGATTGTAAGCTCCTCGGAGCAGGGACTCCTTCCTTAATGTTACTTTTACAGTATGTCTGAAGCACTTATTCCCATGATCTGTTATTTATATTTGTTATTTATATGACATGTATTACTACTGTGAAGCGCTATGTACATTTTATGGCGCTATACAAATAAAGACATACATACATACATACCGATACTCCCGGTAAGTGGCACTCTCCTCCCGTTTTCTCCACAGGATACTGCCACAGGCCAGATCACCGCACCGGACGGCGCTCTGGGTTCCTCATCGGAGGAATCCGCCTCCATTCTGCTCAGGGTCACCGTTCGTGGCGACCGCCTTTTTGTCTCCCGGTCGGTACGCTGACCGACCGCTCCTTTCTCCTCGGGCTTGGCCTTAACAACCGGCCCCGATCCCCATTCTCTGGGATCTGCACCTTCTTTCCACAGTTCACCGGGGGACCCGGCAGACAGCCTAGCCGTATCCCCCGCGGGTTCGATATTCGGAATAGGCACAAATGTGGGCATAGGCCAAAGGTACTGGGTGCCACATTGCGGACAGCACGCCGCCGTGTCCACGGTTCCGCCGGGTAGCCAGGGTTGAGTTGCCGGCCACTCCCTTGATCAAATCCACCCTCCTCTGACACAGCTGGGAACCACCCCCACTAGTAACAATTATGGGCGGGTCCCACAGCTCGATAGGATGTCCTTTAATTGAGGCCACACCTTTCACAGTCCTGGAGGGCGCGGCCACAGCTTTCGCGCCCATACCCCCAACAGGGTGGGGTTCTTTCTTTGGCGCCAATCCCGGCCAACTGTCTGCAACTTTTGCAACTGCAGAATTTTCTGCAGCAAGCCCACGCTTTCTCCCAGGGAAGCGGGAGCCGCCATCTTGGTTTGCATGACCAATTACTTCAACTACCGATGTAGCTCTTTGTATAGCGCTCACCGGCTGGCAAGCAAATACTTCTTTTTCACCATTTCCATCGCACACAATCACAATATCCTCTTCTATGTCCTCGGGGATCATGCCCCTAGACCCTAGACAGGACAAAAACGGCGCAGCTACAGCTTTAGCGCCACTCCACAGCATGCTTGCAAAAGTTCCTTCTGCCGCTTGCTCTGCACCCGCACACACACCATGTGCGCTCTCTTTATTATCCTCCGTCCGCCATCTTGGACCTTCCGCACCGCGCGGATCCTCCATTCTAGCGGTCGCCATTCCTTCACTGTACTTAGAATTATTGTACATGGAGCTCCTCTCTGTGGGGCAGCTACCACACCAGTACAATAAAGATTACCTTGATGCACCACCATGTGTACCTAATGTAGGCTGGACTCGTGTTTGCACTACCTCAGGCTAGGCTCACGCTATTTGTGTCTGCTGTATCTCCTTCCTCCCAGTCTGTGCTCCCTTCGGTAAGTGGTCTGGAATGGGCGAGAGTACTCTGGCTCTTCCATGCAGTACTTGGGCGTCTACCTACTGTTGGCTAGCCTAGCGCAGACCCTCTCCAGAATTCCTGACCACGTTAAGAGGCTATCCCTTTAGGCATCCTACCAACTAGCACTGCCTCAAGGTGACTAGAACAGCTATAGCCCGGCTCCAAACCCCCAACTACTTTCAGGCCCCTAGGTCATCCCTGCGAACTGACTATTCTCCATCAGCCCCCTAACTACCCCTAGGTCCGTCCCAACGCAGCACAAAGTGGCAGCAGACACTCTCCCTGTTTCCCAGTGACTTAGCAAAAGCCTGTCCTGTTGACAGGTATCTCAGCAGCGCCTCCAAATGTAACGGATTTCCTGGCCTAGCCTGACCCACCCAACCTCACATTGGCCCCTGTGGTCTAACCAGTCCCCATTACAGTGTAGTGTCTGGTGGTGCACCTGTTGGCAACAGGATTCCTGAGTCTCCCGCATGATGTTGTGTGGGGATTGCCAACCCAGACAGGCAGCTGAGGTAGTGTGCTTGAGTCCTACCTATATCCAGTGCAGCGCCTCCACCTCATCAGGATCCCAGCGTCCGCTTGTGGATGGTCCTGGTGAGGAACTCCTCTGTGGTGTACTCCTCTGTGTAATCACTCCACACTTACACACGAGGGTATGGTTTAACAGGATCATCTTTATTGACTTGCGGCGGGCCAGCTGCCCCTCACAGTGGTTGTACTTAGCCTCTCATGTTCACCGCATTTCCCTTTGAAAGGTGTCCTTTCCCTAATTGGTGGATTCCCTATCTCCCCTTAGGGAGATAGTCCCTGTGCCAGGTCCCTGGTCACAGTCTTATAAGCTGTCTCCTCCCAAGCCTGCACTCAGACTTGGTCCTTTTCTCATAGTCTCTTACATAACCTTTCAACAGCTTCTGAACTCCTCCTCTAACAACTAACTTTTGAACAGTGCTGTGCCTTATGTATCCTCTGGGGGCTGGCATAACTCTGACATCACTAATCATGGATTCAGAGCATGTGACCACTCCCATCCATACATAGGGCACCTCACCAGGGTGTGAGGGCAAACCTCCATAATTACTGCTGGCATGCCCATAACTTACCAGGCCTTACTGTCAGCAGGAGAGATGACTGCAGCCATTTTACAGCATGGTTACATACATTTTTCCAGTCTTATCTTCAAATACTTTCTGGACAAGCTACTCACCTATCTGAGAAAACTCGTCACCCCTATCTACATGCAGCACTTTTCACCTGAGATCTGACTCCAAAAGATTGTTCATGGTCCGAAGGTTAAAAAAAAATCTGGTCGCTCTTCCTTCTCTTACTGTGCTCTTTATAACTGAACAATCTGCCAGAGACTCTCAAAAACAAAATGCTAGAACGGCACTCCCTGACACGTGATGATAATGGTGTATAATGGTGATAATTAGTGATTATAAAGTGTAATGTGACCAAGTGATAATATAATAGTAAATATAAAATCAACGTAAATGGTGACACAACACTGTGTAAATCAAGTGATAATGATAAAAAGGCGTCCACTCAACCTTAAATAAAAACTGTTTCCAAGTTTCTTCAAGTGCGATGGTTCCAAAAGGAAAAGGGAGCGGGGGATATCCAGTGCGTTATTTTGTCATAACGCACTGGATGTCCCCCACTCCCTTATCCTTTTGGAACCAGAGACTCTCAAAACCACCACCAATCTAAGTTCTATCAAGACTTCAGCTGTCTCACATATTATCTGGTCTGTAACTGTTACATACGCCTATAATATATATTATCTTTAACTGTCCAGGAAATGCCTTTACATATAATATATAATCTTGTTCATTTAATGTAACCATGTAATGTTAACATAACTGAACCCAGGACATACTTGAAAACAAGAGGTATTGGAAACGAGAGTACATTGGAAACTCTCAATGTATTACTTCTAGGGTTGCCAGGTGTCCGGTATTGAACTGGACTGTCCTGTATTTGGACACTCTGTCCAGTAAAAAATTAGAGGTAATACTGGACATGTATATGTCCAGTATGACCTGACCAACTTGGGGGGCATGTTGAGGTTGGGCAGAGAGAACACAGGGCTGTTGCTAGGGGGCTGGGCAGGGCTCCATCCTGATTTGGTAATTCAGCCAATCAGGAGGAGGTGTCAGGAGCCTGAAGGTGGGGCCAAGGAGAGGCGCAAACAGCATGGAACAGAGATCGGAAAGAGAGGTGTGTGTCTTGAGCGTGTGTGTGTCTCGAGCGCATCGCACCTTTCGCCATTGTGTCCAGTATTTTTTGAGAAAAAGAACGCTGTGACGTTCGAAACGCGTTGGATGGGTCTTTTATCACATTAAAGTGCCCTTTTAATTATTTTTCGTTTTGGGTCCTTCCTGCTCCGTTTGTGCTGGTGCACTTTTGGTCTCCCTTTTCCCTGTTTTTGGAGAAGCTACCTGACAACCCTAATTGATTCCTGGTAAGACATTTTTAGAGATAAATAATTATATGTTTATGTATGTGTATTTGAGTATTTAAATAGTTCTGTGCTCTATGATATAGATTATCACCAGAGATTATACACTGGGTATGACAGTTAGCAGTGAGCCAGAGCAATCCACAGAAGCAGAGAAAAGCAAATACGTTGAAACATCTTTTATGCCACATAAGAGGAGTGGAAACCAAATTACCAAAGTGAGATTCATCGCCGATTTCTCTTCCATACTTTAACATTGCTTCTGCCAGCAAGGTTTCAGCCTGAGGGTAGCCTGGTCCCTTCTCCTGGCCTCTTATCTTTGACATTGTGTTGATCATGCTGAGTTTAGCTCGGGACGCTGCAAACAAAAGCAGCAACATTAAAAAACATAAACATTAACAATGTCTTACATCAATCAATCAATTATTATTACAGTTTATTATTACAGTTCATGTTTTACTTCAATTGTAGATACAATTGTTTTAATTAATAAATGCTCTTTCAATTAATATGTCTTACATTGTCTAAAGGTAATACACTATTGTGGTGTTTTTTTGCATTTCTCTTGTTTCCCTCTCTGAGGCAATCCTCATAGGAACATTACTGCACAAGACTCTGTTCCATCCATTCATCCTCAGCGCCATAGGAGGTTTTTCAACACACATAAACATTAACAGACCTTACTTAGTCTAGTAAAATGAAGCTACAAACATGGCATCAAATGAAAGTCATTGTTATTGGCTACCAGTGGCCAATGTGGCTTAAAGAAAATACTGTAGTGGTACTGTACTTGACAAAAATAATTCTGCATTTACTTAACATTGGGAACTTCAGTATTAGGTGATAACTTTTTAAAAACAAATCTCAATTTTCACTATTCAGTTTCAAATAATCACAAAAGGGAATATAGGAAGTAAAAAAATGGGCGTATAGTACAACAAAGAGGAGGGGTAAGCAATAAAAAAAGATTACAAAGACAAAAATAACATTACACTTAAGGTCTTATATTGTAGGAACTAATTATAGAATAGTGATCACAATAGATATCAAGCTTTCAATGCAGACCTTGTGTAACATGCAAATAGCTACACAGCCCAACCCCAGGAGAAGGACTAATTAAAAATAACACCACTGAAGCGAGACAGAACCCCATCTTAAATTCGAAGAATCCTTGGAAAATTGGCTACTCCCATGTAGGCTCTCCATGCTTCCCCATGCATTTATATAATGAGTCCGCCTGTACACTGGTACATCACAAACACCCTCCAAATTATGGTTCTAATTTTGTTCACAGATGGGGCCTTAAGCTTCTTCCATCCTGCTATTATCCTAGCCTCTCATGTCCAAATAGATGTGGACCATAAATGTAATGCCTTTCTTATTAAAGACATTAGGCCTACACAATAAAGTGGACCATGGACCCAGAGGAATGGAAACATTAAAAAAAAACTTCCAGCATTTAATGTACTGACTCCCAAGGAACACTAATTCTCAGGCACTGCCACCACATACAGGAAGGGGTGAATTTGGCCACACCCTCATGTGTACTAAGGGGAGGAGGAAAGATGACTTAAGGGGTGTGAGATTCTACTGATGGCAAAGCTTAAATGCATTTGCCTTGATGACCACGCAAATGTAACTTTTCGCTACCACTGTGAAAATATCTTCCCATTCCTCTGGATCCAATTCTACTAAATTTACCAGGTTTATATGTTTATATATTTGAGAGATTAAGCCTTTTATAACCCCCATGGACATACATAGGTCCTTGAACTGTGTAAGGTTTGAATAGAGAGCTTTTGAGTTCGCAAACGCTTTTAGCTGAAGGAACAGGAAAATATTTAGATCTTGGTATTCTTGTGATTCCACTTCCACCCCAACACCTAAACTCCCGGGGTTGAGACCCGGGAAAAAGACCAAGTTATTATATAACAGCATCATGGGGGACCTTGCAGTTGTGAGTGCTTTAGCTTGGCCACGTCCCAGAGTTTTAACGAATGAAACACTGTGGAGAAGGAGAAATTTAATGTTGGCCTTGCTTGGTTAGGCAATCATAGCAGCATATTCAGGACTTCGTTTGGAAGGGACATGGATTCTATCTCCACCCACCTCTTTCTGTACTGGGGAAATGCCAAGAGACCAATTGGCTCAGATGTGTGAGTTTGGCAAAGCTGGACCCCCACAACTGGTTGATTGATATAGCAGAGTGCTCTTGACTCTGGGTTTGTTATTGGGACGGTAGGGGTAAATGTGACTGCTTTTAATAAGGGTCAAGCCCATCATTATCCCTACTTGTCAATAATACATCTCTATTATGTTATATGTGTATATGTATTTTGTAACCTGGTTCCAGCACTTCAGGGACAAGGGTGCATTTTATTTTCAGATGGACTGTTGCAAAGTGGTCTGTGACCTTCCCAAGTAAGGCTCTGCATATAACTGTGTTTGTGTTGCCCTTCCCCCACCAATCAGGGGCTTGGGTATATTGCAAGCACCTGGGGGAGATTCCTGGTGAGATAAAAGCAGCTATTTGTTAGCTGTGAGCTCAGAGTTTTTTAGTTGTGGAAGAGATTCTTAAGAAGAAGCAGCTTGGCAAGGAGCTGTAACAGAGAGATTCTGCAGAGGATTTTGTAGGAAAGGGAGCACAGGTTAAATCTCTTCAGGGATTTCCCTGCAACTACGTTTATAGGGTTGCCCAGTTTCCCAGTTGTGTGTGCTGATTTGCTGTAAATAGCTATGGATACTCCTTTTCCCAATAAATACATTTTTATAAACTCTGTGTTTCTGTCTGGTGAATTGATCCCTGGTATGTTAGTCCTGGTCTCCTGTGACAGGCTATTTTCTGGTGGCAAGTAGTGGGATCGATAGGCTCAGAATCTCAATTTTGCAGAGCACAGCACTTAGAGTTACAACTATTTCAGTACTCAGACACACACCCCTTTAACGTTCCCTGTAGCTTAGTTGACGTACTGACAAGACTACAAGGATGTCGGGCACGTATAGGTCCTGGACCAAGGACCAGATCGCACTCCGGTGTGAGGAGTGTGGAGTACCTATCGGGAACCGCAACAAGAAGTAGCTGATCGCCAACCTGGTAGCATAAGAAGCGCAGTGCACCGTGGTTAGAGCTGAGACATTGGCTAGCCCTAAGGTGGTTCCGGGCCCTTCCGGACTACAGGAATCGCATGCCAACTCCAGCAATGAGTCGGTGGAGGATTCGACAGGGCTACCTGTAGCAGAGGTGGACATGCTACCAGATGTCCAGCGTGCACTGGAAGTCCTGGCCACCGGGGCCACCGCTGTCGAGTGTGTTGCCATGCTCCAGCTCCTAGCTGCTCATGCACCCGTCCGATCGAGGTCCCAATAGTCCTCTGGGAGTCGGAGGTCCCGGGCCAGTCCTAGTCAAACTGTGGTGTTGTGGCTTTCACCAGTGCAATTGTTGCTTTCCTGCCTGGATGTGTAGCCCTTTAAATCTGGTCACTTCTGCACGTGATTCTTTGTTTTGTTGGTCAGGCTGTTTGCAGGAACTTATGCAGGCAAAATCACAAAATTCAAAGGCAGTCTCTGGGGCCCCTTTTAAATTAAAGGGCCACTTCTCATCCCAACTTCTGACACCATATGTAAGAGATGTGTGCAAAGGTACATATAATGGAGATCGATTTGGGTGACATTATATCTTGGCTTTATTGAGCCTGTTCCTTTATCCAGGCAAAACATACAAAAACAACAAAATAACAAACCCCTATCCCTTTGTAAAGGATAACTTACTTCCCCAGACCCTATCTGCAGGACTGGAGGGATATTCCCATTACCAGCCTATCACCCCAAAGTCTCAGGAAGTACCTTAAGCAGATGGCCCTCCATGTCAGTCCCCTGGGTCCTCTGTGTCCAGGAAATGTAGGTCTCTGGGTGACTGGGTGTCTTGATCTAGGCACAGCCTTTGTGCTAAAGACAGTGTGTTTGTGCAGGCATCTCTGCTCTCCTTCTGTCAGCTCAAATATGAGCTATGGAATCTCTCTCCTGTTTCTCACATCAGGCTTTTCTCAGAGTCAGGAAATTTGGAAAAAAGAGGCAGTGCACTGCCAAAAAAAGAAGGAGGAGGCTCACAAGTACAATCAGCCGATTTTATTCCATAAGTGGATCAGACATGACCCCCAGAACAGCAGCACAGGTAGCACACCTACACGTTTCAGGCCGTATGCCGTATCCCCATTTCTCATTTCTCAGAGTCATAATCAGTCAGGTGGAGTCGTATATTTGAGAGACCTACGTGTTAGACACTGACCACCATTGTTACCTATCAGTCCCTCCACTTTACAAAGGTTTAATATTAGACTATATCCCTTAGGGGAAAGTGTGGCCCATGTCCGGTACTAGCATTCTTATTTTAATTGTTTTTAGATGTTAGTGTGTGTTTGATATGTTGTTCATATACCGATTCAAATAAAATATATAAATGTTGTTATTGGAGTAGCTATATGGGATACTACTGTCCCACGGATTAAATATTTCCGACTACTAACCAATGTCAAAACTTGGTAAATCGAGTGCAGTCAGGTGTCTTTGGGTTGTTTCTCTCAACCTTTTTGTATATACAGTATCTGTTATCCCTTGTGCACCTCTTTACCACTCTTACTCTTTACATTTCCAATAGAAAAGGAGAGCATTAGGTACCCCCTCTTTTCTCCTATATTGTAGTTGTTCCGCCTGGATCTGTCTGTTTGTTCCCATGTGCAGCGATGCTAATTATTTTCCCACTTACCACGATTTATGGGCCTCCCATAAGATAAAAGGGGCGTCAGCATCCCAGTGTTATTATGAGAGTAAGTACTTAATTCAGTGTTTAACTCTAATAGTACCTCTGGGATTTTCAGAAGACATTTGTTCACTCTCCAAGCCCCTCTACTTGCCTTAACATATAGATTCCCTAATAAGATTTCCATTAGAGATGGTCAGATCGAGTTATCAAGTATATTTTTGCTTAGGTAATTTGCGGCAAAAGTCGTGAGTCAGTGCTGAATTACCCATGAGGCACATAACTAGAAGCCCCCATGGTTAGGGGTCCCATAGGTTGTGGTGGGTAGGTGCTGTGGCTCCCCAGCTCCCAATGCAGCAGCGTGGCAGGCAATGTTGGCCATACTCTCTTTCCTCCTGTCAGCACTGATATCCAACTTCTGCCCAACTGAAGAAGGGAGCTGGAGGAGATAGCTGCAGAGTTCCAGGGCCGCATACATGATAAGTAAGGTGTGGGGAGGGTTTGTCTAGAGATAGAAAGAGGGGTGTCTCTTACCTTCTCCAGAGAGGCCCATCTCCTGCAGCGTCATGGTGACACAACATCAAATGATGGCACAACGTCACATGGTGACACATTGCCATGACAACGTGAGTCACATTACACTGCAACGTCAAGATGCCGCAACGTGGTAGAAGGAAAGCCGCCTCTAGGAAAGGCACCCAAAGTCTTGGTGCCTAGGGACCCCAGTGCGTCTTAATCTGGATCTGCCAGGAAATGTAGTCAATCCTGGTGTAGATCTGGTGTGGAGTTGAGTAGAAGTAATAGTCCCACTGATGTGGGTGTGCCTCCCTCCATGTGTCCTTCAAACCCTCTCTAAGGATCCTCACTTTGCATTTCATATGAATTAGTTGGGAGCTCGAGGAAAGTCTAGATCTGTATTGTAATTGTGGTATTAAAATCACCTGCTACAATTATATGACATGATTTATGATGTTTATCAAGGACTCTAAAAAAAATTCTAAAGAATTAACATCTATTCTCATTAGGAGCATAAATGTTTGCAAAAGTGATGCTAGTGTCATTCAGTTCTTCTGAGATTACCAAGAATCAACCTTCCAGATAGCTCATTTTATGCAAAACAAACAGCCATGCTTAGAGATTTAAATCGCAACGCCTCTTTTGTATACTTCGGCCGAGGCCAAGAATATTTGAGGGAAGCCTTTGTCAAAATATTCTGGGGCTGAATTAGTACTAAAATAGGTTTCCTGAATAAAAATAATATCAGCGGTCAAGATTTAGTAGCTTGTGATTGCCACTTATCCCTTAATGGGGCTATTAAGCCCTCTTGCTTTGTGTGATATGAGTCTCAGACATGTTTTTGACATATATAGACCAAACGAAACCGTTCAAACAACAATGGACAACGACTGTATAAATGAGTGGAATACCACAGCATTCTCAAGCCCCATCACCAACATGTGTCAGGACTAGGACATGAGATGGTGCCCAGTCCGTGATATGCAGCGGGCCATATACAGTATTATGCACCATGTCCTAATAGGCAACATAACCACAGCTACTGGTAAACATGTATATTTTGGACAGTTTATACAATGTTACAGGAATCATACTTTCTAACCTATTCTGACATGGTCACCACCTCCCCTCCACCGCCTCAGAAAACCAGGTCCACAAGAGCCCGCTCATATTTGACGCTACATTTGGTCTCCCTAGTACCTCCAGCCTACCGGCTTGTTTGACTGACCCGTGTGTTTTTTTTGTTTGTTAACTGGGCCAATCCAATTTGGCGGGACTTCCCCATTGGGAATATTGGCCATGGGGCACAGCTATTTTGGGGAAAGGGGTTAAAAAGAAATTGTGGGGGAATGATAAGAAAACAAGGGCCAGATAAAATCACAACAATACAATTGTGTATGGACTTAAAGCAAAAAGTTCAATTAACACTAGGCCAGGGGGACCGTTAAACGAACCACCCTAAGCGAATTATGCTATAGGCAAGTCCCAACAAGCATTTAAAAGTCTAATGCTCCTTCTGCTGCTCTCTCCTGTCCGGTACCCGTCCTGGAGTCGGTCTTTCCCTCGCACCTCTCCGGCTGCCTTCCATGATGTTCCATTGTGGTCTCACAAGGGATATTATTTTCTGAGGTAGTGGGGGTACACAGCATTGTAGGCTTTTCCTACAGAGCCGTCATGCACTGATGTCCATAAACTCCTTTCCATTGTCAAGTTATCAGTAAGTATCTCATCGAGCTTCTGCTTCAGCTTGTCTGGGCGCTCTCCGATTTCATTGATGTCCACCTGAATTTCATTTAGGGTGCTGTGCATCTCTTGCTGGAGCAATATCTTTATATTACCAAGCAGTAATAACCCTCTTGGTTGAGGATTGGGTACCCTCCTAGTGATCAGACTTCTAATCCAACAGACCACAGTGCGAGACCGCGGCCCTGGGAGCCTGGGGAGCAGGATCTCTTTCTTTAAACAAGTCCGGAACCTCGTGCTGCTGGGTCTTCCTCTGTTGCTTTGGAACCATAGTTAGCCTAGTCGATTGCTACTTTAAGCACACAAAACTCCTTTGATTCACTTTAATAGCTTACTCATCACATGTCCATCCTCTGCCGCACATGCGCCCCCCAGTGATACCTTTTTTATTTGGACAAGCGCTATGTACACTAATGGCGCTATATAAATAAAGACATACAATACAATACAATACAAAAATTAATATTTTAGGACATGCTTTCAAAAGTTCTACTCTATTAATCAGGTCAAGAAATAAAATCACTTGTTAGTCCAAATGGTATCACATAACACTGAAGTACTCATTTATTTTTCACTATTGCAACTGTACCAACATGGCTACTTTTAACTACTTTAATATTGGGCAAAAGCTGTATTGACCATATTGTACATATATATTTATGTGTAGAAAGCAGAAAGAAACATCTATTTTATTTTTAATAGAAAGTGGAACAATTAGTCTGGTACGCACTGGTGTACCATAATTCATAGAACCATCAAACTTCAACCAAAAGAAAAAAATAAATTGAAATACTGTAGTCAGCGATCGCTTGTGTGAAGAAATATATACATGGTACAAAATAAACATTTTGGGATGTTGTTGAACTTTAGACTGTGGAACCCCCCCATAAAAGGGACTGCGTATGACCTGGTGTGGTACCGGTGTGTTGCATTCCTGCACAAAAGGGGTTAATGTTCAGTATGGGGCTAGACCATACTATATGTGACCACAGAGGTCAAGAAGGCTGTAAGGAAAAATGCAGAATGGAAGTAAATCTCCAGAGAAGCAAAATTATCTCCCAACTGTCCCTCCTTAGATGCTAAACCTGTAGGTATGTATTGACCCTTCTTAAATCCAGGACCGCTCTATACCCTCCAGAGGTCTTCTGGGAAAAGAGTTGAGTATATTCCTTTTTTCCTTATGCTCTGTGAATCTCTTACAATTACTTTGTTCTGTTGCAAATTCCTTAACACTTGCCCATTAGTCTCTCTTATTTTTCTGCTTCTTGAGGGTCTTGATATTAGAAATCGGTCTGTTTTTGGCACATAACAGAACTCCAAGAGGTATCCGATGGTAAGAATTTGAAGGACCCATCTGTCCTTATCGTTTGAGCCTAAAAATCCCTGAATGAAGCTAGTATTCCTTCTACTGGGGACTGTTGGACTTCAGAAGGGTCTTCCTCTAAACTACGTGCCTCTACTACTGAAGCTTTGAAAAAAGGCTTTTCTGACCTCCTCTCCAAGTAGTCTGTCGTGAAAAATGTCTTCCTGGCATCTTAAACCCTCCATTGCATCTTTAAATGAGATGGCGCCATCCACTGGGTGTGTCGTTCTCTTTGCTATCCTGGTAATTGCTGCATCAACTTTTGGCGGTGTCTCCAACGTCTTTGCATCCTTATCTGAAAAAGCGTACATCTTATAAAATTTCCTTAAAAAATATTTTTGGGGGCGAGCGGTTCCACTCTGATTCTAACATATCCTTGAGTACTTCATGGAGAGGAAATACTCTTATTTTCTTCTGTGTCTTTCAAGAGAGTCTAACCCTTTAGTATTTTTCTCCCGGATTCTCCATTTCTAATGCCTCTCGTAATGCCTTTATTAATGGCGCTATTAACTCCATGTCAAATAGTGCATCTTCCTCCTGAAAATGATCACGATCAGAGGAGTCCAAATGCTCCCCATCAGATAATATATGTACCTCTGAATCGTCAGATGAAGAGCCTCTTCTGTCCAGACTATTTTGTTACCTTGAACATTTTGAAGGTCCCTTATTTGCCTGTAATACTATCGTTTCCACAGTCTGTGACACTGTGTTCTTCATCCACTGGAGAAAAGTATTCATCTGATTCGGAGCCAGAACCGCTGCAGATTGTAAGCAGTCCTCGCACAACTTCTTCCCCTCTAATGCTGGCTTGTCGCATGCTGCACATATCTTTATATTTATTGATGTTTTTCTTTTTGAGATGCAATGCTTTCACTGTTTAATTTGATGTTCCCTCTTCTGGAAGTCCTGGAGAGGTACTTTATAACATAAAACACATCAGTAACTTCTATGAACCTTCTGTTCTCTCTTTGTTTATGCTTTGAGCTACAGTAGTATTCACTCAGAAGGTTTTGGCAGTGATCCCTTGGCTGTATTGCCCTCCATAGCTACAGCATACACTCCGCATCCTTCAGAGTTCAAAAGGAAGAGGGAAATAGGGAGAATGCTTTTTCAAGTGTGTATACAGTACTGGTGCTTTGGGAGAGATTATTTGTCTAGACCAGGGTGCTTGTCCTCATCACACTGAGGCAACACTGTACTATGTATCCTAATTGCGCGCCGTGCTATAAAATAAAGCTAAATCTACTTTGAGAAACATGTTCTTGTCAGACTCTACTTCCTTCAGATGTCATTTGGAGCGATAAAAAAATATTTGTAAAAAAATCTGTGAATGTGTCTGTGAATGTATTGGTGAGAACAATATAGTAAGAAAATACAGTTTTAACGGAGAGAAAAAAATTTGATTAATAATCCCATTCTAAAAAGAGTCGCAGAGTTAGTAGATGTTCATTCGAAAGGCTTGGCTCATTGAATCCAGGTTAAATAATTCAACCACTGTTGGTCCTTCTGATGTGACTTTTGGACATCTTTCATCCCGGTCGGTCGTTTGTCTGGGTTCCGCATTAGTACTAGTCTTTGGTTAATGGTAAGAGCCTGATAGAGCTTACCTGCACCCGAGAGTGCTTAGTCTTTTTTATCTAGCTATTAGGGCTTGAGTTATCTAGCTCTGGATCATGCAGACCTCCCTATCCCTCCACGTCACCTCACCCTTCTGCCTTCCGCTCTCATGAACATTTGAGCAGGACACTGCTGAGGTATTAACCTAAGCTGGTTTGAAGCTGACAAACTTATGGTACAGTCCCACAGCAGGCCACCCCTCTATTGTGTCTGAAGGGACAGTTGCGTGGTTTGAATATCAGGCTCAGATGCTAATTGTGTCTTCTGTCACACCAGATTCTAATGGTGTGTCTGATGCATCATCTGTTATAACAAAACATTGTCACTAAAAGCAAATCTCTACAGCGAGTGCTAAAAGGCACTCTACTTTTCTACACATACTTTAAAATACCATGTAGTTAGTGTTAAAGGTTGACACCTCAACACAGCAGACTTCACACATGTATGCCAATTAACTGTTGGACTAAATACAACTTGTCAAATAAGCAGTCTAAACTCTTCTATTCCTGAAATAAATGTCAAAAAGTGACACTCTGAAAACACTAGGTCAAACACATTGAGACCAACTGATCTAATTTGGCATTAATTGGCTGATTTAAACATCTGATAGTATTGATCAACCCATGCCATCATTCTCATCAATCACCCAACTAACAAGACAGTAATCTGTCAGGCCAACATATAATTTTCACAAGAGTTATTATCTATAGGGATTAAACCTAGATGAAATAAAACTTAATTCCAGGTATCTTTACTTAACTGGAAACATATTACTAAACCAATTAAAGGACACACACACCCTCTTTGGGGTAATTTTATTATTTTGTATTAACATTCAGGATATATGTACTGTACATGTAGCATTGCTTCCCCCACCCCCTGGGAGATCTTGCCTGGCTACAGGGTCTGTATGGTGCTCGGCAACTATTTGGCTCAGGAGATCCTGAGAGTTCCACGATGACATGGGGAAACAGGACAGGCTTACAGTACTTCTTGGTGTTCTTCTCCTTGGTGACAGTGCCTCCAGTCATAGTACTGGAGGCTTCAGCAGAGCTGAAAGCAGTTCCTACCATAACAGTCTTTACTCTCTTACTCCTGTCCAATAGACTGCCACTTAGCCAGAAGTATAAAAAGGGATGCTTTATTGTAGCAGCCATTGTTGATGTAATTACAGCGAATGCATTAGTTGTCAGGGTAAGTCCCAGGCTTGTAGATGGTGCTGGCAATCTTGAGGCCTTGCTATATTAGATCTTGCTGCACTCAGCCCATGAGGGGCTGAAAGCATGTCTCTCTCCCAGCTGGTAGGAGACTGTACGTCCTTACCCTATGAAGGGGGAATCTGGACTGACTCTCACTCCCCTCTAAGGGGCTGAGCTCTTTCCTATAATTTGGTCACTTCCTCCCTGAGGCTTAGAGGGGAGGGCACAGGATCTGCATCATGATAAGTTGCATACAGATTCCTATGTCACCTCCCTCCAGTCACTCAGGGAGTCAGTATGAGGAGGGGAAAAAACCCATAGGATAGCCTGTCACTGCCTGTAGCTACAAGGGCTTACGTGACAGGGAGGCAGAAAGATAGCCTGGACTAGCCACGGCTATATACATTATTGACAATAATGAACACGTGAGCGTTAATACTTTATTTTAAAGTACAATACAATAAAGGTTATATTTTATTGATTACCCATCATTTCATTGATTACTTCAGTACAGTACAGTACAGTACAATAAAGGTTATATTTTATTGATTACCCATCATTTCATTGATTACTTCAGTACAGTACAGTACAGTACAATAAAGGTTATATTTGATTGATTACCCATCATTTCATTGATTACTTCATACATAGTGGTGTGCACCATTTATAGCAGTTCTTTCTCGGTGTGTTCCTCTTTTCACACCTTTATATCAGCTACTAATGATAAACAGAGAAGTTTAATTATATGGTGGGGGGGGGGGCGGGAAGATACCAGATTATAGAAAGCTAAGGATGGGTAGCAATACCTGAGCCATCATTTGAGGTAAATATATTGTGACAGTTGTTGGGGAAAAGTGATAGAGGGGAGGTACGTAGAACCCAGAATCCTACACAGCCTTTTCCCTTTGTAGGTTCAGTCTAGAAACCACAGATCCCAGCAAACAAAAGATCAGATGCAGGATTGCTAATGGGACACACCTGACACTAATTCCCCTTCCTTCTTACAGCCTGTGAGAGCAGAGGGTTCCCAGCCAGCACAGGTTGACAAACAGGTGAGCACATACCCAGGAGCAGTTAGGCAAATCTAGGCACAAACCCAGCACTCCTATAGACCTTATCTGGGGTAGGTAAAGAAACCTGTGCCCTGATTATCTGGAGCAATTATAAACCAGTGTATGTCTAACTGCTAAGTGAAATAGCACCCAGAACAGTTAGGTTTAGCCAGAGCTCTATCGAAAGCTAGGATTTTTCTTGTTCTAACGTACAGTATTTGTTTATTTAAAATGCACCACTGTTTGTTTAAATAAAGACAAGCATTGAACCCGAAGTTTCTGTGATTGCTTACCTTGAAGACTGTGCTAAGAACCCTAAAACTGGTGACGTGTCACAATATCAATTAATGAATGGAACTAATTTCTTTGTTTCAATCTTTTTTTATTGTTTTCACAACACAGTAAGATCACTTTAGACATTGATCTTCGCATCACCGGGAATATGTTCAGTGTAACATTTGTAGAATTTTTAACATAATAAAAATCATGACAGTTCTAATACAGAGCGTAATACAGTTCTAATACAGAGCGTAATACAGTTCTAATACAGAGCGTGTACTATAGCAGCTTTGTGAACAAATCCTGTGGGGCGTGCTTATAGTACCTATAAAATAGGTAGAGTTAAAGAAGAGGTAAAGAAAGAAGGAAGAGGAGGACCTGAGGCGGTGGGAGGGGGGGAGAAAGGGGAAGCAACCTAATTACTCGATACTTAAGGTTTTTAGAAGGGATTCTCTTGGTATCGTTCCGTGAGGTTGTCTATACTTCGGACATCTATGCGTTATCTTATTTCTTTCTCTGGGATAGGGTATTTTACTCTAGGGACCAGGGTTCCCATATCTTGTCGAACTTGTCAAGGGAATGGTTTAATTGGGCTGATAGCTTTTCCATTAGTTTAACGTTGTTAACTCTTATGATTACAGTACGTCTCGATGGGGGGTTTATATCTTTCCACGCGGCTGCTATAGAGCAGCGAGCCGCTGTGAGTATAAATGATATAAATTTGCTTATTGGCGTTTGTAATTCCTCTATTGGTTTTGCTAATAGGAATGTCAGCGGGTCTATAGGTATCTCAGATCTGTGCTTTCGAATATCAGGCCTTGAATCATGGTCCAACATTTCTGTATTCGTGGGCAGTCCCACCAGATGTGAACCATGTCCCCTCTCATACCACATCCTCTCCAGCAGAGATCTGGTGTTCCTGGGAAGATCTGGCTCAATCTACTCGGGGTTAAGTGCCATTGAAATACAATTTTATATATATTTTCTTTCGTGACTGTACAAATTGATGTTTTAGATGCAGATTCCCAGATATCCCTCCAGTCATCATTATCTATTTCTATATTTAGGTCTTCAGCCCATTTCCGCATGTAATTGTGAGGTTGGGACGTTGCGTGAGATGCTATCCTCATGTATATTTCCGAGATTAAACCATCTCTATAGAGACCTTCCATACATAGTTTTTCAAAGTTCGACAGGGTATTAAATTTGGAATTCTGAGAAAACTTTTGGAGGAAGTGTCGGATCTGTAAATAGCTAAAGATTGAGAGGCTCTGTCTGTGGGGTTTTTGTTTTAGCTCCTGATATGAGAGAATCTCTCCTTCTTTGATAAGATCTTTTGCAGCTAGCATGTCCATACTTCTGAGTTGTTCCACATATTACGGGGGTACACCCCGGTGGGAATTTAGGATTATGGACAATCGGAACCAGCCTGGATGTGTGGGTGGAAAGGGAGTATCTTTTTTTGCTTCTGGACCAAATGTCCCATGTGCACCTCATCGCCTCAAGTTTAAATCTTCCCGTGGGGCTCTCCCCCTCCCCAGAGCTGCAAGGTTCCGCCGCTAGAGTGGAAGGGCCCACATAGGCAGACACGATCCCCAGCCAGCCACAAGTTGCTGGATCACAGTTCCACATCACTGCTTGTTTTAGGTGGGCCGCATGATAGTATTTGATAATATCAGGCACCCCCATACCCCCCCTGATCTCGGTGCTAGCATTACCGATCTTGCAACCCGTGGTCTTTTGTTCTTCCAAATAATTGTTTTGGATATTTTTGAGATCCCTAATCGGGACTTTTATTGGAAGGGTTTGGAAAAAGTACAACAGCCTAGGCAAAATATTCATTTTTACCGTTGTTATCCTTCCAATCCACGATATTTGATACTGTAGTCGTTCCAGGACTGAAGATCTTTTTTAATTTTTTCAAATAGGGGTGGGTAATAGTTATATTGGTATAATAAATTGTATGTGTTTGTTATGTAGATTCCTAGATATTTAATGTGTGTTCGGGACCATTTATATTTAAAGTTTGCTTGTAGAAGCTTGACCTCTTGGGCGGGGAGCGTTAAATTTAGTGCTTCAGATTTGTCGTTATTGATTTTGTATCCTGAGGCCTGTCCAAATTGGTTTAGTTGGGATTGCAAATTTGGCAGAGATACCAATGGATTGGATAGTGATAGTATTATATTATCTGCGAATAGTGAGATCTTACAGTTTATTTCGGCTATCCGGATACCCTGGATATTTATATCATCTCTGATTATTGCCGCCAGGGGTTCGATCAATAGTGCGAAGAGGAGGGAAGACAATGGGCATCCCTGTCTAGTTCCGTTTTTAATTTTTATGGGGTCTGAGTCTCCTTTTGGGAGTTTAACATAGGCAGTGGGCGTCCTGTAGAGGGTTCTAACACCCTGCAGGAATGGGCCTGAGAAACCAAATTTTAGCATTGTCTGATATAAAAATGCCCACTTAATTCTATCAAACGCTTTTTCAGCGTCTAGACTTAATAGAATTGCCTTTGATCCGGTCAGGTGCACATGGTCCACAATATCCATGATTCATGGTGTTGTCTGAAGCTTGTCTGTCCGAGAAAAAGCCCACTTGGTCCGAATGTATAAGTTTAGGGAGTATTGGGGTTAATCTATTCGCTAGAATTTTGCTGAATATTTTCAGATCTGAGTTTAACAGAGAAATAGTTCTATAACTCGCACATTGAAGAGGATCTCTGCCCTCTTTATGGATAATCGCTAAATTGGCCATTGAGATTGACGTCGGGATTTCCACACCCTCCAGGAAAGTGTTAAACATCTCAAGAACGTACGGGGACAGCACAGCTCTGAACTTTTTGTAATACAGGTTGGAAAAAACATCTGGGCCTGGTGTTTTATTAGTCTTAAGTTTGCTTATTACTTCTGCAAGTTCTTCCTGAGAGATTCTTTTGTTTAATATCTGCGTATCTGTCTCTGAGAGCTTTGGAAGATTGCATTTTTTAAAATATTTGGATATTGCCTCGGACCCTGTATGTCCTCCCCGGTTAGCTTCCAGATTATATAATTTGGCATAAAAATTTGAGAATTCTTTCGCTATTTCTTTATCTTTATATGTTGTGAATGGAACTAATTTCAATGTTAAAATATTGAAATTGGAGTACTGTAATTTTTGTCTTGGGTGAAACAAGTCTAAAAAATTGTGGTGTTCACATCTTGTTGTTAAAAGAACTGGACTTTATATTTGAGCAAAGGCGTCATATCATAATGTAAAATTTTTTTTTTTTTAAAGTGATATGACACCCTATAAAATAATTTATTACTTTATTTTTGTAACAAACGTGCTCGCCACAAACCAGGGCCGGACCGCGGGGCTGAGGTGGGGAATGTGTAAACACGACCTTAGACCACGAAGCCGGGTCAGGGTTGCGTAGTCCGTAGTTGTGCATAGCCAAGTTCAGGATAGGAGAAGGCAGCGTAGTCCGTAGGCCAGGTCAGGGCAGGCGGCACAGGATCGAAAGTCCAGGTAACAAGCAGAATTCGGCAACGGGAAATCTTTGGTGGAGTTGCTTCAGCATAGAAAGCAGGAAAGTGGAACAAGCTGCTTCAGCGTAGAGAGCAGGAAACTTGGAGCCAAGCCACTTCAGCGTAGAAAGCAGGGAACTGGAACGATGGGAGACACAGGAACAAGAAGCTTCAGCACAGGGGCTTCAGCACAGGAACAATCTCCGTTTGGAGGAGGCTAAGAACCAGAAGTCACAGCACTGGGGATCCAGCGCTTCAGCACGAGAACACAGGAAAAGGCTGAGGGAGAACAGGACGAAGGCACAAGGAGGCCAAGCCAGGCCAAACAGAGACGTCTGTGGCAAGCACAGTTACTTGCAGCAAGAATTGCAAAGTCTATGTCCTGCCATGAGGAAGTGAAAGAGCAGGGTTTAAACAGGAGAGATGCATGACTGGGATTGAGAGGCGGAGCGGAGGTGCGTCCTCTGCAGAGACTGAGATTGGCTGCAAGGCACAGGAGACAAGTCAGTGTACTTGCTTGCATCTGGGTAGGGTTCATCTGGAAACTCCACAGCTCTGCAAGGATGAGTTCCAGCCAAACCCAGGAGCGGATTCCTTACAATTTTATATAACGCTTTTCTCCCAATGGGACTCAAAGTGCTTCACAATTAGTGCGTGGGACACAGCATACAGGATTTTTGCAGATACGGTTATACAGGTACATAAGGTACTAAATATAGGTAGAAAGTATTATGGTTGTAAAATAACAAATCCCTTTTCACAGCTATTTTACACAGAATAAGGAAAGCAAAGTCAGATTGATTTATAGCTCTGTATCTTTGCTTTTATTAAATGAACATCTAATCTTTAAATGAGATGCCCCACTGGTAAATGAACAGTTTGGAAAATGTCTAAGTGCTTACAAATTATTATGCTCAGTGTATACTCCCAAATACATCTTCCCATGCTGTATCTATGTCAACTATTGTTGGACAAATTGGAAGCAATTGGCCAACCCTCTATCAACATTGCAAGTGTAAGGATGTGGTAGGAACCTCATATGTGTGTTCAGTGTGTGTTCAGTGTGTGTTCAGTGTGTGTTCAGTGTGTGTTCAGTGTGTGTTCAGTTGGTGTTTGACTCTGTTCAGTGAGAGGCTTGTTGTGTGTCTGCAACAGTGTTGCAGTGTGTTTAGAGCAGAGTCAGACAGGCAGTGGCTGATGCAATAGCTGAGCTGTGTGTCTGTGCAGATTAGGCAGAGAGGCTCCGTGGAGAAACTACAATTCCCATGAGCTCCTGGGCAGTCACCTGATGTGAAGAACCAATCAGAAGGCTAGGATGACAGGGGCAGGAAAGGGAAGCGTGGGGGAGAGGCCACGCTAGTGAGAGGGGTTCTGGAAGGTAAAGGAGGAGGGTGTATGCGTGCAGGGGATCAGTGACCCGCCTGCATAGGCTAGCTTTACCCCGCAGGCCCTTAGGAGAAACCTCTGAGCCACAGTAGGTTGCTGTGCTGCAGGGACGCCCATAGTGGTAGCGATCAGTCCCCTTACTGTGTAGACAGTTAGGGACAAGCGTGCGGAGCAGGTTTGCTGGTGAGCTGCTTGGGACCAGACAGCTGCACTGCAGACATCAAAGACAAGCAAGGATTCGGCTGATCCTTTTCGAAGCATTACCGGTCACCGCCGTGACCGGAAGGTATTTACGTTAAGAGCACCAACACCGGTCAACAGGCGCTGATCCCGCCTTAGGCGTAACTCTTTGAGGACACTAGTGAGTGACCAAAGGCCTAATACACTGAGTTATTCTAGCTACTAGCGCAAGGACACGGTGTGTGGGGCACGCGGTGGCGGGACCCGGACATACTCATTAAGAGCGTGGCTGAGCCACTACTGTACAGGACAATACTCATTAAGAGCGTGGCCGAGCCACTCAAGTTATAAGGACATTATCATTTAGCTGAGTTAATGTTATATTACGTTATAGGTTATGTGTTGGGTTATATGCTGTGTGTTAATATGATAGAGTGCTAAGGTTATTGTGCATATAATAAAGTTGGTTGCATCATACATGTGTGTGTATATGTTTCTTGCCCAGGGGAATCTCACATCACGGGGATCCTGGGTAAGTGGAGGCGCTGCGCTATAAGTGTTACCCCAGGCTCCCAGATAGCGGAGGCTCAGATCTCCTGGAGCCGCAGGTGCGTGCAGTTACCCGTAGTCGCTTTAGTGTGTCAGAAAAAGGGCTACACAAGTTATAACAGAAATGTGACTATATATTTAGAAAATAAGTACAAATTTAAATCACATGGATTTAATTAGCATCTCTGCTGTCTGTTGACCAGAGCTCTTGTATATATCCATGTAAAATATCTTAATGGCAGCTGAATTATGTGTACATATTGTATTATTATACATGTATACAGTATGTTTTCACTTAAGGTAACCCAATTACATTTAACCTATGAATTTCAAACATTATGACAGGACTGTCTAACTAACTAGCTGCGTGACAATCTGACCCACGCACTGGTAATAAGAAAGGAAATAGAGATGTATGGACTATTGAGGAAAGACGAGGTTTGCAAGGCTGCGCTTATAGTACCGGCGAGAGCGACGCAATGTTGCGTCAAAATAAATGTATTGACGCCATCGCGTGCGCTTGTAGTAGGAGCGACATGACAGCTTGGTCACGAACGCTGGAAGTCACTTCAATTTGATTTTTACAGGGACTGCAGCGTGACATCAGTGTCACCATCGCCAACACTATACTGTAAGCACAGCCTAACAGTGCAGAACGTAAGGAGAAAGGACAAGAAGGGTGTAGGAATTAACTACATGATAATATAGTTTGCTTGCTTTTCATACTCATACATAGTTTTCATGAGAACACGTAGAAACCAGTAGCATGGATAATAGACTGGGCCCTCACTTCTTTGAAGAGAAATGGAAAGAGCTGTCGGCAGATGAATGGTTATATGATATTGGTTCTAGTACTCTGTGAAGGGACCCAGCACAACATGATCAACAGTAAAGAACAGAGACACCAAATTAATACAAAACAAGAATGTATTGTTGGTACTGTACATACCACCAGCACCAAACACTTTTGGAAGAGGGGCAAATCCATTGAGGTATCACACAGTATCTATACTTAACCAAAGAACATGTTCTGTAAATTGAACTAAAGCATCAACTTATAAACCACAGGTTTTTTTGTAAAACATTATTATAAGTAGGATATAATTAATATATTAATCTAATAATATATAATATATTTCAATTTGTATGTTTTTGGTGCTAACCATAGCAGTGTGGTCATAATATTACCACGTGGAAACCTCTGTTGATCACTAATAACTATGATAGTTTACAGAACAACTACTAAAAGCCTTATTTTAAAAAAGCACAAAAAAACATGGATTCTAAAAAAAACAGTAATTATTTTTTTCATTAGAAGACTGGTCTCAAAATAACTATAGAAACATAACTAGAGCTGATCATTCCATATTTTCCTGGCAAACTGTGGTTTAAATTCATATTCTGTGGAAATAATAGGAAACAGCTAGAACGATATATATGAACAAAGTTACTTTCTCCTGATACAGGAAAAGACTCTTTCGCTGGCCTTTGGAAGGCCTTACAATGCAAAGCAGTGAACATGTAAGTTTAACGTTGCTCGTCTCAAGCAGAAAACAGACCCACATGGCTGAGGTAGGAAGGTGAAAGAACCGACCTGAGCCGAGGGACAGAGTCCTGATAGAGTAGTGAGTCATAAGCTGAAGGTCGGGGCTGGCAGCAGAGTTGCGTAGTCAGTTTGGATGCAGAGGTCAAGGCAGGCTGAAATCAAAGGTTAGTCGAGGTACGTGAGCCGGGTCTGGTAACGGGGAAGACAATAGGAAAGCGCGTTGCATGTACTCAGCATGAACTGAAACTTTGCTCGGTAACTTCCTGCTAACAGGGCTGCCCTTTTAAAGGAAGTTGCCAGGAGCAAAAAAAAGACGATCCAGCCACCGAGGGCGAGCAAGCGCAAAATCCTGAACCGGAATTCGAAAACCCGGAAAGGATTTGCCAAACCTCATAGAAAGATTCTGAGTTATGCAGGTGTCATATGTTCAGAATTGTTACAGATCATTTACCTGGGTTAGGTTGAAGATATTCTATTGATTTTGTCATTATTTCCATAACCGCTCTACTGGTCACATCAACTTTCTATAATAGAAGAGAAAATAAAAATGAATTAGAAACATATATACGTTTATAACACAACAAGAAAGTATCCTTATAATAAAGCACACGGGCATACCAGAGGTAGAATGATTATAACAAATTTATTATTATAAAAACAGGGGGAGAGAAATATTAAAGAGGAGGGGGACTCACAACTGACAATACAAATATACCATGAGGACAAAGGCACATAAATTGGTCAAAAGATCACCAATGGCTATTGTAATACATAGCCAATTGTGTTCAATCCAAAGAGTGGGTGGCTCTATAACAGGCACTATTCTGTAAAGTAACACATTCTGCAGAACAGTGTATTGTTGGTAAAAATATGCCTATAATATAACCCTAGATTCACATAGAGACAATATTGCCTAAAGTAAGGACAAGGAATCCAGGACAAGAGCATGTATCACAATGTTATGAAGTTATGATACATCACCAAAATCTGGCAGATTGATGAGACCAAAAAATGAGTTGCAGAGGCCTCTTGGGATGGAAAAAGTCAGGGGTCCCACTCCACAGACTCCCACTCCAACGCGTTTCGACAAACGGTCTTCTACGGGAAGTGGAGTTGTGGAGAGTGAGCCTAGCATTTACAATGGAGTCAGGGGGTGTAGCGTTCGAATTTCGCGCCAAAATTTAGTGAGGAACAGCTGAAGGGTATGAAGGGAATGAAAAGGGGAGTACTCACAATAATGGGACTGGCGTCAAGACGTCACCGCGTTTGAGCGTCATGACGTCAGTATCCCCTATTGTCTCAATCGGCAGCGTCAAATCACTGCTGCCGATGTTGTGCTCACATAGGAGGGGAAACAAGCAATAGGGGCAGCTGGACTACCATGCCTCTAGCTCCACACTGAATTTGGAAGCTAGGGCAGCCCGGATAATCGCGTGTTGACGTCACGACGGATGACGTCATGACGCAATAAGCGCAACGTCTATAGACAGGATTCAGCATATAGAGCAAAAATCTCAAATATATGCCAAGTAGCAATTTAAAGGCATCACATACAAGGAGCACCATTAATAAGAAATACCAGAGGCATGAGTGACATTGATATGATAAACAGGGAATAATATCATATATGAGGATTAGACCAGGTGAAAAATATATCACAATGAAAAAGCAACATTAATATTATTGCTAAAGATCCTAGTCTACAAGTGGACAATGGATGTATATGCAATCATAAATAAAGTTCCAATTATTAAAGTAGCAATAGCACAAAATATTCTGATATAGGGATCTCTTCCAATGTATCATCCTTCTTCTTTGTAATGTTTGGAATGTTCCAGGGCAGTTTTCTTAGAGTCATTGCTGTCCATAATCCACATCGATAGTTGTAAATTCTATAGTTGGTAGGTTGTCTAAATATCTTGAAGAGCAATCTTTTGAGACGGTCTCATAACCGGAATCGAATGGCAAGTTTGCCCGGCAAAAGGTGCTGGTCCAAGATATATATCGCTGAAGGGAAAAAAAGAGAAAACAGAGAACCATATATTAAGGCATCTTAGATAGTTATAAAGTGAACTAGAAACAGGGCATTAGAGGTACATGGCAAAGCCCAAATAATCATTGAGCCCCCGTGGCATCATGGTGCCCAACTGAACGATCCACCTACATTCCCTCCTCAACAGGGCCCTCTCCAAGTCACCACCACGGATACCTAGGGAGACCCTGTCGAATGCGAACTCAGTGAGAACCACACAGTCTGTCCCATGATGCTGTAAAAAATGGCGGGCCACCGATGTGATCTTTTTAAATGAATCCAGGTCACGTCTCGCATTTTTGATATTACGTGTGTGTTCAAGCACATGAAAGCGTACTTCCCTTGTGCTCATGCCCACATAGACAAGACCACAAGGGCAGGAGAGATGGTAGATCACTCCTTTACTCTTACAATTGAGAAAGGATAACACTTTGTACGTGCGTGACCTGGATGTATCAGTAAATGTAGTGGTTTGCTACAGGTCAATTCCACCTTCCTATCTAAACTTATTAAGCCAGGTTTCTTTAAATGTGGGGCCTGTTCAGCCTGTAGGTACATGCATCAAACCACTACATTTACTGATACATCCAGGTCACGCACGTACGAAGTGTTATCCTTTCTCAATTGTAAGAGTAAAGGAGTGATCTACCATCTCTCCTGCCCTTGTGGTCTTGTCTATGTGGGCATGACCACAAGGGAAGTACGCTTTCATGTGCTTGAACACACACATAACATCAAAAATGCGAGACGTGACCTGATTCATTTAAAAAGATCACATCGGTGACCCGCCATTTTTTACAGCATCATGGGTCCGACTGTGCGGTTCTCACTGCGTTCGCATTCGACAGGGTCTCCCTAGGTATCCGTGGTGGTGACTTGGAGAGGGCCCTGTTGAGGAGGGAATGTAGGTGGATCGTTCAGTTGGGCACCATGATGCCACGGGGGCTCAATGATTATTTGGGCTTTGCCATGTACCTCTAATGCCCTGTTTTCTAGTTCACTTTGTAACTATCTAAGATGCCTTAATATATGGTTCTCTCTTTTCTCTTTGTTTCCCTTCATCGTTATATATCTTGGACCAGCACCTTTTGCCGGACAAACTTGCCATTCGATTCCAGTTATGAGACCGTCTCAAAAGATTGCTCTTCAAGATATCTAGACAACCTACCAACTATAGAATTTACAACTATCGATGTGGATTATGAACAGCAATGACTCTAAGAAAACTGCCCTGGAACATTCCAAACATTACAAAGAGGAAGGATGATACATTGGAAGAGATCCCTATATCAGAATATTTTGTGCTATTGCTACTTTAATAATTGGAACTTTATTTATGATTGCATATACATCCATTGTCCACTTGCAGACTAGGATCTGTAGCAATAATATTAATGTTGCTTTTTCATTGTGATATATTTTTCACCTGGTCTAATACTCATATATGATATTATTCCCTGTTTAACATATCAATGTCACTCATGCCTCTGGTATTTCTTATTAATGGTGCTCCTTGTATGTGATGCCTTTAAATTGCTACTTGGCATATATTTGAGGTTTTTGCTCTATATGCTGAATCCTGTCTATAGACGTTGCGCTTATTGCGTCATGACGTCAGCCGTCGTGACGTCAACACGCGATTACCGGGGCTGCCCTAGCTTCCAAATTCAGTGTGGAGCTAGAGGCATGGTAGTCCAGCTGCCCCTATTGCTTGTTTCCCCTCCTATGTGAGCACCACATCGGCAGCAGTGATTTGACGCTGCCGATTGAGACAATAGGGGATACTGGCCTCATGACGCTCAAACGCAGTGACGTCATACGTTACGACACCAGTCGCATTATTGCGCACCAGTCGCATTATAGCGCACCAGTCGCATTATCCCCTTTCCATTCCCTTCATACCCTTCAGCTGTTTCTCACTAAATTTTGGCGCAAAATTCGAATGCTACACCCCCTGACTCCATTATAAATGCTAGGCTCACTCTCCACAACTCCACTCGCCCAAGAAGACCGTTTGTCAAAACGCGTTGGAGTGGGAGTCTGTGGAGTGGGACCCCTGACTTTTTCCATCACAAAAGGCCTCTGCAACTCGTTTTTTGGTCTCATCAATCTGCCAGATTTTGGTGATGTATCATAACTTCATAACATTGTGATACATGCTCTTGTCCTGGATTCCTTGTCCTTACTTTAGGCAATATTGTCTCTATGTGAATCTAGGGTTATATTATAGGCATATTTTTACCAACAATATACAGTTCTGCAGAATGTGTTACTTTACAGAATAGTGCCTGTTATAGAGCCACCCACTTTTTGGATTGAACACAATTGGCTATGTATTACAATAGCCAGTGTTCGACAATCCTATACATTTACTCGCCCGGGGCGGGTGGATTTAACCCCCGGGCGTGTAAATATTGGCCCAAGCAGCACGTGTGGTTTTTTTTAAAATTCCCCCGTTCGCGCTGAAATTTCCCTGCTCGCGCTAAAAAAAAAAAAAAAAACTCCCCCTACCTGACCGCTGATTGGCGCGCGCTCCCAAACTTTGTGGGCGCGCGGCCAGGCTCTATATGAGCCCACCCCCAACGAGCGGCCATTCTTTCTGCCTGGAGATCTGTTGGAGGGTAAGTACTCTCCATGCTGCGGCCCCTCTGCTCCTTCCCTGCGATCCCCCTGGTCCCCACATGGCTCCCTACTCCCCACCGCGGCAGCTCTCCTGTCCCCTGCTCCTGTCCCCTTCCCCTCCTCCTGTCCCCTGCTCCTTTCCCCTGCTCCTGTCCCCTGTCCCCTCCTCCTGCTCCTGTCCCCTTCCCCTCCTCCTGCTCCTGTCCCCTTCCCCTCCTCCTGTCCCCTTCCCCTCGATCCACCGATCGATGTCCGGGGCGGGAGGTCCCCACTGCTGCAGCTCGGTTGGCTTGCGGGGGGGGAGGGGGCTCGGCCCTCACCACGTGCCTCCCATGCACCAGCTACCTTCATGATGGCGCAGCCGCCGCATGAGGTGGGGGGATGTCAGCCTGGCCCCTCCCCCCCCCCCCCACGAGCTTCATGCCGCCGCGGGCTGGGGGGGAAGAAGCAGCCTGCAGCTTGGCCGTGCACTGTGACATGCCGGCGAGGGGAGCAGGGCAGTGGTGGCCACGGCGGGGCTGACTGTCACCTGGGGCGCCCAGTGGGGGATACCTCGCCACGTGCCTCCCACCCACCCTGCTGATTGGGGGGGGGAGGATGTCGGCCTGCCCCCCACACGAGCGGGAGATGGGCACGGGTGGGTGGGGGAGGAGCGTGGTGCTGGTCGCGGCCTTTCCTCCCCTGTGTGTGTGTGAGAATGTGTATGTGTGTGTGTGTGTGTGTGGGAGAATGTGTGTGTGTGTGTGTGTGTGTGTGTGTGTGTGTGTGTGTGTGTGTGTGTGTGTGTGTGTGTGTGTGTGTGTGTGTGTGTGTGTGTGTGTGTGTGTGTGTGTGTGTGAATGAATGTGTGTATGGGAGTATGTGTGTGTGTGACACCAGAGGTACCCCTCCAATCAGTAACCTCCCCCCCAATCAGTAACCTCCCCCCCAGTCAGTAACCCCCCCCAGTCTGTAACCCCCCCAGTCAGTAACCCCCCCTCAGTCAGTAACCCCCCCCCCAGTCAGTCACCCCCCTGTCAGTCACCCCCCAGTCAGTGTCAGTCACCCCCCACCCCCAGTCAGTGTCAGTCACCCCCCACCCCCAGTCAGTGTCAGTCACCCCCCACCCCCAGTCAGTGTCAGTCACCCCCCACCCCCAGTCAGTGTCAGTCACCCCTCCCCCCACCCCCAGTCAGTGTCAGTCACCCCCCACCCCCAGTCAGTGTCAGTCACCCCTCCACCCCCAGTCAGTGTCAGTCACTCACCCACCCACCCAGTCACCCCTGCCCCACCCAGCCACTCACCCAGCAAACCACTCACCCAGTCACTCACCCAGCCTCTCTCTCTCTGTGTATCACCCACCCTCTGTGTGTGTCACCCACCGTTTCTCTCCTCTGTCTCCCCCACACTCTCTCTCCCCCACACTCTCTCTCTCTCCCCCACACTCTCTCTCTATCTCCCCCCCACACTCTCTCTCCCTCACACTCTCTTTCTCTCCCCCACACTCTCTCTCTCTCCCCCACACTCTCTCTCCCCCCCCCACTCTCTCTCTCTCTCTCCCCCACACTCTCTATCCCCCCCACTCTCTCTCTCCCCCACACTCTCTCTCCCTCTCTCCCCCACACTCTCTCTCTCTCTCTCCCCCACACTCTCTCTCTCTCCCCACACTCTCTCTCTCTCTCTCCCCACACTCTCTCTCTCCCCACTCTCTCTCTCTCTCTCTCTCCCCCCACTCTCTCTCTCTCCCCCACACTCTCTCTCTCTCTCCCCCACACTCTCTCTCTCCCCCACACTCTCTCTCCCTCTCACCCACACTCTCTTTCCCCCACACTCTCTCTCCCCCACACTCTTTCTCTCCCCCACACTCTCTCTCTCCCCCACACTCTCTCTCTCCCCCACACTCTCTCTCTCCCCCACACTCTCTCTCTCTCCCCACACTCTCTCTCTCTCCCCACTCTCTCTCTCTCTCCCCCAAACTCTCTCTCTCCCCCACACTCTCTATCTCCCCCACACTCTCTCTCTCCCCTACACTCTCTCTCTCTCCCCTACACTCTCTCTCTCTCTCCCCTACACTCTCTCTCTCTCTCCCCCAGACTCTCTCTCTGTCACTCACACTCTGGATCTGGATCTCTTATTTACCCTATATATCTTAACTGCCCTATACAACACCGAAATCTTAACTACCCTATACGGCTTTCTTCCAGATCTGGCTCAAGCTTCACACGGAAGACATCGGAACCCCCCCCCTAACCCAGAAGACAGGTAGGGAACACCTCCCCAATGTATAACATTGCGGGAATGAGCGTACCTGGACATTGAGGGACTGCGGATCAGGTAAGATCCCAGGTGGGATTGCTGCTTAAGATATTGTGAAGCGGGGGCATCCAGACACTGGTTAAGGGGTTCAGGAAACTAGTCATTCACACCTGGCTTTTATTTCTAGATCCGACATTTACACACACACACACATGTAACAAGGACTAATTGTAGTATAATGTAATACAATAAATACATTTGTCAAAAACGAATGTTGTTCTGACTAGGAATTTAGTAAATGTATTTTATTTATATATTTTATTTTAAAGCGGGGTTGGGGGCGGGACTAGGGGCGGGGGTTGGGGGCGGGACTAGGTGGCGAGTAGATTTTTTGGTTGGGCGAGTAGATTTTTGGGTGATTTGTCGAACACTGACAATAGCCATCGGTGATCTTTTGACCAATTTATGTACCTTTGTCCTCACGGTATATTTGTATTGTCAGTTGTGAGTCCCCCTCCTCTTTAAGATTTCTCTCCCCCTGTTTTTATAATAATAAATTTGTTATAATCATTCTACCTCTGGTATGCCCGTGTGCTTTATTATAAGGATACTTTCTTGTTGTGTTATACATTAATTATCCTTGAGCACCACTGCCTTTTGACATTTCATCATAAATTCCGGACAGTTTTTGGGCCACCATTACCAATAGTGTTGATGCGATATACTTTGTGTTTTCTCCCATATATATATATATGTGTATATATATATATATGTGTATATATATATGTGTATATATATATATATAGATATATATATATATATATATATATATATATCTATATATATATATATATGATATAGATATAAGTGCAGATGTAGCACAATTCAATGCAGCAATTATAGCGGGTAGAACACAACCTAAGTGCTGCTGTGATGGCACTTGGCTACGCCCAGCGCAGAATGAATATCCCAGAAGCATTAACGCAGTGTGGGTCCCTGATTCAGGATGGGACTCCCGCAGCGTTAATCCAACCGGGTCACCACCCATCTAAGAGCTGTGCAGGGAGATGAGAGAGAAGCAGTCCTCTCTCTGTGTCTCACATTTTAACCTGGTCTGTAACTGTTTCATACGCCCATAATATATATTTTCTTTAACTGTGCACGCAATGTCTTGTATATAATGTATACCCTGTTCATTTATGTAACTGTACTTGTAACCATGTATTATTTGTTTTACTCTGTGCCCAGGACATACTTGAAAACGAGAGGTGACTCTCAATGTATTACTTCCTGGTAAAACATTTTATAAATAAATAAATAAATAAATTATACAGCAGATCCCACTGTTTATATTATTTTTAGTACATAGGATTGAAGCAGGGGGTCTCTGGAGCTGAACCGCTTTAATTTCAGGTCCGGGGACCCCTGCATCCCAAGGTACAGGCCTCCGTCTGGGGTGCCGGTATCTCATGTAAGTTTAAATCTCTGGCTTCACGGCCCACGTGACTGGGACATTTAAAAAGCCCAAAGATACCGGCACCACCATATGGAGGCCTGTATCTCGGGAAGCAGGGGGCTCTCAGACCTGAAATTAATGTTGTTCAACCACTAAGGTAATGAGCAGGTTAAACCCTCCCGCCGCTGCCCCTCTCCCCCCCCCCCCCCCTTCCCCTCCTGGTGACCAAAGCTCTGTAGCCCCCTCTAGACTAATGCCTAATATCCCTATTAGCCAAATGTGGCTAATAGTGGTTTGGACATTAACTAAACAAAATACATATATTGTAGTACAGTAATTACCAAAGCATGGATTTGTTTTTTTTATTTATTTAAATGCAAGTTGAGGATCATTGCTTAGAGTCAAGTGAGGATCATTGCTTCGTGGATCAAGTGGGGATCCTTGCTTCGTGGGTCAAGTGGGATTTGTGCTTTGTGTCAAGTGAGGTGATTGGTGCCGCAGTTGGGTGAGAAGCATGAGCCTTCATTCCAGCAAAGATAAGAAAGACATTTATGAAAATAGGGTACCCATTGATTGCCAATGTGGCTAACTGTGCCTCCCTTGAGGGCATAGGTAACCACAGTAACAATCAATGGATTGAATGGCTAGTACTATATTAGTTTTTATTGTATTGTGATTTGTACATTATTTAAAAAAAAAAATGTTGATGCTTCTCAATAGCAAAAGCGCTATTAGCCATAACTGGCTAATAGGGCTATTGCCATTACTGTGTGTGGTGGAGGAGGTTTTTTGGGGGGGTTAACCCCTTCATTATCTTAGCAGTTTGCCACTAGGTAATGAAGGGAGGGCTATTAATTTATTTTAATTCTTAATGTATTTTTTTTAATGACAGCTTATTATTTGTATTTTTAGTGCATCGGACTGAAGCAGGGAGTCTCCGATGCTGAACCGCGTTAATTTCAGGTCCAGAAACCCCTTGCTTACCAAAATACAGGCCTCCGTAGGGTGCCGGTATCTATTTTTAGCTCCGGGAAACCCCTGTGCCCAGACTATATACTGGTTTATTTGCTGGTTTTACTGTCTGGATTTCCAAAGATGGTGCCCATGGTCATCCAATAGGAAAATGCAACATCATCCCACAAGACCCACAGGATTTAGTGGCCATTTTGAGTTCCCTAGTGGGAGCAGAAAAACTGGCAACATCTCTAGAACAGAGGGTGTTCGCCGTAACTAAAAATAGCACAGCACAGCTACAGAAGACCGCCAGTTCAGATTATGTAAAAAAAAAAAATAGAGTGGATTTCTGGAACCTGTTGTAGAAATGCGAGTAAACATTAAAGGGTAACTCAATATAGTGCAAAGCAGTTGTACTCTCATGGAGTTCAATGTACTCTCATGGAGTTCAATGAGCATTTTCTTTTTTACAGCAATAATTGACTGATTGGTTGCTTCACACACTATTGAAAAATGCCCATAAAAAGATTAAAATAATACTACAAGTTAAAGCCTACTCATGTCTAGTGAATTCCTTAAAGACCTTTCTTCATAACACACAGGCTTAAACTGATTAATAATTTATGAAGTTCAATACATCCTCAATAATAAGAAATAGGTTAGACTGCACATTTTTACTTTACTAAAGTGCCTTTAGTCATTTATTAAAAGTCATCAGGAGGTCAAAACACAAGACAGCTGGCTGAAAGATTTATGCAAATTTAGTGCATGGTCTGCAGCAATTAATACATGGTGTAGTTTTATTTATTAATATAAATGAGGTGTTTTAAATGTAGGACCATATTCTGATTTTTAAAGGAAAATTGTGCTTTCCAATGTTTCTATAAATACAGCATAATAAAATTGTAAGTGTAATGCAGATGTCCTATTATACAGTATGGGAATGTGATGAAATGGTTCATTCTTTTAGCTCTAGGAAAAATAAATAATTATCAGCATCTTTGCAATAAGATTGTAAAAAAAAACAGCAACAAAGACATTCTAAAAAGTAAATCAAATAAATAATGTTAAATATTTGGATAAGTGTGCAATGGCCTTGTTTTTATACGTTTTGAAAATAATATAGATTAGGTCACAAATAGATATTGTATTATTAAAATACTATTAAATTATTGTATTATTTTCCTTTATATTACTTAGATGTTATCATTACATGGTATCAATTATTGGATTGTATTTCTTAGTAATAAAATTTAAATTTTTATACAGTATTTATCTTCTAGGTTGTCCTTATGATGTTCATGGTACATCATGGCACAAATGATCATTTTCTAGGAGATGATCGGCTAGCCACTCTATCGGAGAGGGAGACCCAATTGAAAGGGAAGTAGAGCTTCCTGCACTTCAGTTTACGTCAGCCAGGGGGCGGACACTACCATGTGATTGCTATAGAAGTGGTCACATGGCTGCAAATGCCAGAAATGTGATGGTCTAAAGAAAATTGAAGGAAGTAGCCTGTTTGCTTAATGTCTGCCCTGGGACAATGTATGTTTCTGAATTTACAACTTACTTTATATTTTATTAGTGCAAATGTTTTTTATCGACATAGGAAGGTCACTTCTTTTTCAAACAATCAGTAACATCATCTACTAGTAACATCATCAAAACTTATAGGAAGTGTTGTTTCAAGATAAAAAGTGGGCACAAAAAAAAGATAAACACAAGTAACCAAATGAGCATTTTTTATGTATATACTTATCACTGAACATAAATACAGCTACATCTTCACCGCAGCTGAAGCCGCATTCAGTATTTTCTTCTTGTATTCTTGGGGCTTTCAAAATTGGTTGGTTTATATATGGCAATATATTGGTGATGTATTGGCACAAAGTGTCAAACCAGTTAGTCAGCGCATAGTCAGGATATGCAGTATTAGGAAACCCGGCCTTCATTGGGAGCTTATTCTGGCTGCAGTATTGCAAGTGTCCACCAGACTTGAGACATAAGAGAATACTACAACTCCTACTGTAGATGCATTGAGATGTAACACTTTGCCACTTCCTGGTTGAGCCCTATTTAAAGTCCAATAAGTTACACTGTTCCTTGCATTGCAAATCTGCTCCTCGCTATAGTGCATGTTCCTGTTCCAGTCTCCTGCCAGCTAAGTATACGGCCTGCTTCTCTGTGTATATGCTCTGGACTTTGCCTTGCCTAACCCCTCAAGTTACCTTGCCTGATTCTCTGTGTATGACTTTGGATCTGTTCTAGACTTTGCCCTTGCCTAAACCCTCGAGTTATACAGCCTGATTTCCTGTGAATGACCCAGGATTATCTTTGATTCTGCCCTTTACCAATATCTTCCTGAGCCTCTTTCATCCCCAGTGTTCTCAGAGCTTGCAATGTAATTTTTTTGCTCCCGAGAAAACCAATACCCATGCACACCTCCAAACCTTCCCACAACCAGCTGCTCCCATGTCGCCAGCTGAAAATACCATGCATCTACAGTTACCAGAATGATTCAATGGGGACACAAACAGGTACAGTTTCAATTTAAACCTTTGATTTATTCCATGGATAGGTCTAAAATCTCCTTTATCATTAGGAACCTTACAGGAGATACTATGCTCTGGGCTTCACCACTATTAGTCAGAAACAGTTCTCTGCTTGATGATTATAGACCCTTCCTAATGAATTAAGGCAGACTTTTAAAGGAAAGACTCAAGGATTCTGCTGCTGACAGGCCAGGCCCTCTTGGATTTCGGGGCATCCAGCAACATTAGGGATTTCAGATTTGCACAGTATTTTGGTATTCATATGATTAAAAAAGAAACAGCAGAAATTCTACAAGCCATCGATGGTTTGTCTTTAAGGAGACATAACTCATGAAAAACACCTTTGCATGGAAACTGCTTAACATATTGATGACGTCCATTTTGATTTGATTAATGCGCCACATTTTATGTTGATCCTGGGACATTCCTGGTTAGAATGCAATAACCCATTGATTGACTTGTAAAAGAAAAAAATACATATTGACCCTGAACGCTGTCTCTGCAGGAATCATCTTGGTCCACCAGTTCAACAAATAGTGACCTGTTATTCTCAACTACCCAAAACGTACTCCACATTCCATGATGTGTTTGATCCCTGCAAAGCGGATATATTTCCACTGCACTGTTCATATTATTGTCCTATCGAGCTCCTACAGTACCTGGGATTGAAATTCGCTTTAAACAGGTCCACAAACTGTCAGATCCCGAACTATAAGTTCTGCGCCAGTATATTACTGAGAATCTTCAAAAGGGATTTATCCCCCTTTCAAAATCCCCAGCTGGAGCACCATTCATTTTTGTTCCCAAAAAGAAGGTACATTGTGACCCTGTATTGACTACAGAGCACTCAATTACATAACTTTCAAGAATCGCTATTCTTTGCCACTGATTTTCAAGTTATTGGACAGAGTTTGTACTGCCAAGCTATTTACTAAACTAGACTTAGAGGTGCTTATAACCTGGTCCACATCAGAGAAGGGGATTAATAGAAAATTTCATTTGGCACAAGGTTTGAATATTTGGTAAGACCCTTTGGAATATGTAATGCACTAGCAGCATTTCAGCATTTTTTCAATTACATTTATCAAGATCTGTTAGATGTCTATGACCAAATCTACCACAAAGACATCTTACTTTATTTAGAATTGGAAAACAAGCATATCCTCCATGTTCAAGAAGTACTCGTCAGGTTAACAATTCATCATCTTTCTGATAAATTGTAAAAATGTGCATTTCACCATATGGAAATAGAGAATTTGGGATACATTCTCTCTCCATCCACTATTCCCATTGACAATCGTAAGATCCAATCCATTTTAGACCGGCCTACACCTATATCCATAAAAGATGTACAAAGACTATTGGGGTTCACCAATTACTGTCGATGGTTCATTCAGGACTTCTCCTTAGTTGTCCGTTCATGGACTCAGCTTCTAAGAAAATTACTTCGAAAACCTTAAACCCGTACTTACTCAGCCTCAGTGTGACCAAGCATTCATTGTGGAAGTAGATGCATCTGACTTCATGTTAGGGGCTATTCTATCTCAACGGAATGTCCAAACTAATGTAGTTCGTCCTGTGGCCTATCACTCACGGATGCTGAAAAGAACTATACTATATGCGACAAGGAACTATTGGCCATTAAAACTGCATTCAAGAAATGGCATAATTTACTAGAGGGAGCTCATCAGGTTATGGAACTGATCATCACAACCTTCAATTTCTCCATTCAACTAAGTGTACCAATCCCAGATGGGCTCGATGGGTCTTAATATTCTAGTTCAAACTGACCTTTCAAACAGGGTATGCTAACAGCAAGGCAGATGCACTCTCTTGTAAAGATATCCGTGAACCATGGGTGCCTGACTCAAGTCTGATCTTACTTCATCTTGTGGCTAATATACAAACCACAGACTTTTATAATGCATTAAAAAGAGCTCTTCTTTCGGATCCATTTCTAGAAGAATTAAAGAAAAAAGAAAATGTTTACTTCCACGAGGGATGTTATTATCTCAATCAACGTCTATATGTGCCTGAAGAGTCTTTACCAGTTTAAGTCATGTAATGGTGTTAGGATCATCCTGGTATTCTTACAAAACCCCAAAAAATCCTGCAGTGATAGTTTTGGTGGCCTACAGTACATTGAATTTGGATATCGAGAAATATGTGGGATCCTGCAAAATCTGTTCTTCTCATAAGAATCCTCATACGTGCTCTGCGGGGCTCCTGTTACCCTTATCGGTGCCCCAAAACCATTTCACTTGACTTCATCATGGAATTATACCATCCAAGAATTATTCTACCATTCTAGTGGTAGTGTACTCATTAATGGCTCATTTCATTGGACTACCGAAACTAGCGACAGCTCAACAATTTGCACGTATTTTCATTGACTCAATTTTCCGTTTACAGTGGTGGCCGCCTTTAACCTCCTGTGGCCGTTTCCCCGCGATTTTTTAAATCGCGGGCAGATGTGGCATGTTTTCGGCTGTTTTGGACGCCGCGGGCGCTTTCAATGTTTAGCACCATTAGCGCTGTCTGGTGAATGTGGCTGACGCGCGGCAAAGTCCGTGACAAACGGAAAACATCCCCGAATTTTTCCGGGGATGTAGGAGGATGAAAGGGGCCATAACAGTACATGGATTACTAGATTCTACTGTCTCTGATCGAGGAGTGCAATTTACCTCTACATTTTGGAAGGCTGTTTATTTGGCACTTGGAATTCATCGTTCACTATCATCAGGATATCATCCCCAAAGTAATGGGCAGACTGAACGAGTGAATCAAACTCTGGAGTAGTATCTACGTTGCTCCTCCAATAAAAAGAAAAAAGATCCAGTACAAAAAATATCTAAAAAAAATATTGGAGAAGTGGAGAAAAAGGAAAATATATACAGTAGTGTAATATGTTTTTAAAATGTCTAGAATTTCTGCATAAATGGTAAATATTGCACTCACATGCAGGAATTGGTTTATAAGGTGAATCTCCTTTATCTGTTGTCACAGGAATTTTCTCACAGGAAACATACAGTATGAAAGATACTAAGAAACACAGGGCACACATAGCATAATATGCCAAGTACAGTATAACATTTACATTATCGGTCAAGGTAACTACAGAGTGCTCACAATGTAACAGTTTTTTTCAGCATTGATTTTCAATTTTTCATGGGACTGCCTTTGTACTGCAGGGGAGAATCTCCGTTCTCATGTGTGTGTATCTGGCCTGATATTTTGGGCATTTGATATCGCCTTGCAGTCTGTCGTGCTGATTCGGGTCTCACGGCGTCTCGCACTCACTACATCTCTCGCTTGTTCCTATAGATTCTCACTCTAAGGCCTCGGGCATGGTCAGCGCTTAGGCACTGACCCGTGCTGAGGCGCGCTGCTGCTCAGCAGTGAGCCCCTGCAGCCGCAATGATAGCGGCTTTAGCAGGGGCTTGCGCACGCTTCCGCAAGCGTGTGTCTTAGGAAAATTTTTGATTTTGTGCTCGCCGGAGCGCAGGGCCGGTCACGTGAGCGGTTCGCCCAATGAGGGCGTCACAGCCCCCCCCCCCGATACGCCCCTGGACGGCGCGCGGTCTAAGGCCAGGGAAAGCACTCGCTTTCCCTCAGCCTCCGCGCGCCTCCGCACGGCTGAAGTCTCTATGGAATCAGCCTAAGAATTTCACAAGCTGAATTTATAGAAATGTTAATAACATACTGTAACTATATCTTTTCCTCTCCCACCCTTTTTTTTTTTGCTTTTGTTCTCCGATATCTTTTTAGCTATTTTTTTGCGCTGGATCTTTTTTCTTTATTGTACAATCAAAATGGACTAAGGAACAGTGTTTTTATTCCAGCAGCATAGTTATTTAATTGTTTCAGATTGGTCACATTATATACATTAATATTATTATTATAGAGTGATTTTTAGCACTTTATATCTTGTAGATTGTTTGTATAGTTGCCTCTCTAATGTACACTAATCTGACTAGATGAACTATTTGGCAACAGCAGAATTTGCCTATAATAACTGTTTTCACCAGTCCATACAGAAGAGTCCAATTTTTCTGCACATACACCTATGATCCACAAATTTTTCAGGTCATTGTTTCTCCACCCCAGTACCCAGCTACACTTCTTGTGACAGAGCAATGAAGGGTACATAACCAGATTCCTCAAATACTACAGAAAGCCAAAAAAGACCAAAATCATAACCAGATTCCTCAAATACTACAGAAAGCCAAAAAAGACCAAAATAGATTTGCTGATCGTACACTGAAATCACGCCCCTGCATTTTATGTAGGACACTCGGTATGGTTGTCAACCTTCTCAGGGATGCCCAGCTAAATTGGCAGCTTGAGTCGTACGCAGAAGTGGACGGCGTACTCCACGTATGCGCAGAAGGGTCCGTCTGATTCTAAGCATGCGCTGAAGGACACACAAACACCCACACAGAAGGGGACGGACACACAGAAGGGGACACACACAGAAGGGGACACACAAACACCACTGTTACTAGAGGAATTCCAAGTGAGTATGAATATAGAAGTGCAAATAGCAAAAAATGTATAAATGTACCATTTATAATAAAAAAGGCAAAAGTGGAAAACATGCAAGGTGTGTACACATATAACACATGAATTGTACTGTATATAGATTAATATAATATAGTAACTGTAATGATTACAGTATGGGGCCAGGTCTCCCTTTTGGGCTTTCCACTCGGCCCCCTTAGTCTCTCTCCCTTACCTCCGTGGGTGATGCGGGTGACCCTTTTTCAAGAGAATATATTAGTATTTTACTGTGTATTTCTGTCATGTTGGATGTAGCATTGAGCTTCTCTGTCGTCTGTTTATACATATGCCACGCTCAATAGCACTCCTTTTTGACACTTATATATATATATATATATATATATATATATATATATTGTGGGAGCTCAGGGGTTCCCAATAAGAGCTTGCTGGGGTTTGGGGTTTTGTTAACTATTCTCAGCTGTTTCAGCTGTTGGAGGTTAGTGGCCCCTCCCCAAGTTAGTAGGTCCTTTAATTCTACTGAATAAAGATCCAATGTGGTCTTTCTCCCTCCTAATAGAGGTCAATGAGAATTTTAATCCTAATAGAGGTATATTAGTATTTTATCTGGTAGTGTTGGGCCTTGCGAACGGGTGTCTGCCTTGTCGTGGCTCGCAAGCGTACAACGCTTTGGTCAAAGGGTTAAACTAAATAACCCTTTTTCAAGAGAATATATAAGTATTTTACTGTGTATTTCTGTCATGTTGGATGTAGCATTGGGCTTCTCTGTCGTCTGTTGTATACATATGCCACGCTCAATAGCACTCCTATTTGAGACTTATATATATATATATATATATATATATTGTGGTGGCTCAGGGGTTCCCAAAAAGAGCTTGCTTTGGTTTTGTGTTTTGGTGCGGGTGCCGTCAGAGGCTGCGGTTAGACCGCCAAAGGTAGGGAGGTACAGGGAGATTGAGGCAGGGGCGTCCGGGTCGCCCAAGGTCTGCTGCGGCTCTTGTGCAGGGCACAACCATGATCTTTGTGCTCACGTAGTACTTTTGCGCATGCGCGGCCCATAAGAGGTACGGCGGCCATAACCAGAAGGCTTGCGCATGAGCAGTAGCATCCATAGTGGTGGCCATTACAGGGAAAGGCTCTGTGCAGGGACTACAAGTCCCTTAAGCCTTAGGGGGCTGATACCATGTGGCCCAGAGCAGCCAATAGGGCTGCCAGAATCCCCTGCAACAAGATAGATACTTTTGGCGCATCTGAGACCACGTGAGTCAGAGCTGGAAAAGGAAAGGGTGTGTGTGCAGGGTGTCTGTCCCTGCACTAGGCCAGAGACCCCCATAGGTCCCAGCAAGGCCCCGACTCCCCTAAGCTTGGGTTGCTGCAGGAACAGGCCCATTAGATAGGGACACTGCCCCTATAGTGCCAATTGTGAGGGACACATCCAGGATGCGGCGGCGAACTGGCAATCCGGTGGTCTGGGACTCGATCACCCCACAGATAAGAGACTCTCTTCATGGTGGGACGCTCCAGCTGGACTCACCCCACGTGGAGGCAGACTCATCGCTAACGACGACGGTGTGGGACCAGACAGCCCCTTTATCTTCAGTTGGCGGTACCGGGTGCTGGAGTACCCGGCAGGTATCACACCTACACATACACCTACAGGTGCACCAACTTTAACACGGGTTGTGGGCAGCGCTGTCGCACACATTGGGTGGGTTGACTCTTGTGGACACCAGGGTGGTTGGGTGCCCAGGAGCAACTCAGTACTTTGGGGAAATATCCCATCCAAGTGTGGACACTGTTTTGGAGGGCACTGTGGGGTTATGGCCGTGCGTGGCCTATTTGGTATGGGTGGTATATTGTTCTTCCTTTTTCATAAGCATGCAGTAAACTGATAGCAATATCAGTGTGTGTTTACATAGGGTCCTGTGATGGGGTTATCCAAAATAGTAGGATCCCGCACAGGTGGAGGCGCTATCACCAGACGGATCAGGCACACCGCAGGATCCCAGCAGCGGACATTCAGGCCTCAGGCCACAGATAACACACCCCACACATAGTAGCTGACATATCTCCCATAGGGTGGGGGAAACTGCGCTACAATTATATTTAAAAAAAAACAGTGAGTGTGTGCGAGCACACGCGTTCTACAGTAAGTCAAAATTCTTTGTGTTCTGTCACTGAAATTGTGTTTTGATTTTTATGATTTACATTGAATGAAAGACTTTTGAGAGTAACAGCATTTAGATACTTTACAATCCAAAATATATGCATCTTACTTTAGTTATCATAAGTCAATTATATCATGTATTCCAAGTGATAGTATGGAAATTTCAACACAAAAATAAATTATACTCTCAAATCTCTTTCATTGAATTAAAAACGTCACCATCGCAAATACAATTTCTGTGACAAAGCACAAAAAAGTTTCGCTTGCAATGCGCATACTCAGCACACAGAACGTTTTTTTTTCAAGACAAGATTTATTAAGACATGTCCTTGAGAAAGGTTGCTGTGACCATCGAAACGTTGGTTTGTTTGATGTCTTAGGATTTTTCTTCAAGAAAAGATTAATTAAGTGCCCATTCTTTCTCCATTTGACTGATGTACAAAGGACAGCAGCAGGTCTGATCAGATATCTGGAGCATACCTACTATACAGTATATTGTTTTTGTTAATATTTAAGGGCTCCAAACTCCTTTACAACTTTCTTGCAGTTGACATCTATCTTTCCAATACAATTGTGGCAGTATTCACTGTGTCAATGAGCTGCTTCCATCTCCATGCTGTACTAAATAAGTAACTTGCGGGTTTCCATATACATCAGTTAAAATCCTCATACAGATACAAAACCTTTTTATTGTTGTTGTAGATAGGGAGCAACACGTTACAATCACGCCTCCTGAGGACTGTACTTTTACTACCAGGATCACACATACTGTACTAGATGTTTGGTAAGAGAGTAGGAGTTTAAATTACATATTACAAAGCGGTATTATTGTGACTTCGTCTTTTTAAATACAGCATGCAGCAGAGAGAAAAGTGTTAGAAAAGTGTTATTGTGAAGCACCTGTGCTTTTGTATTACCCAGCAGGAAACATACTGTGGCGTTGTGTCGCATTCAATGGTTCTCATATCAAACAATTAAAATACAGCTTCCCACATTTCTTCTCTGCTGGTTGCTAGTGAGCTATAATGTGCTCCATCAAATCCCAAATTATTTCACAAACACTACTACAATCCTCGGATGTGTTATTGCCATGCTTTTATGTAAAAGCAGCAAGTTCCCGCTCTTTTTATTTTCACTGAGCAAGGAAGTATTCTTAAACAAATTAAAATTTTCAGATTCAGGCTTCAGGCAGATAAAAAATGTGGCAAACAAACAAATATAAACCCTCTACAAGCGCTAACCTACACTTAGAACTGTGTGAAAAATATATGAATATTAGTTATCAACCATAAGTGAAGTGATAATACAGACCGGCGCCGGTCTGTATTGTCTTCTTTGTCTATCACTAACTGTGTTTGGGTTAGTTTTCCTGGCAGCCTTGCCATATTGTTGTATATATTTATCACATTGTTGTAATATTCGCACTGTAATTGTATAATTTCATTTTTAGCGCTAATCACACCATCCTTTTTTCTAGTAACCATAAGTGAAGTGACAAACAATATTAGTGATAAACAATATTAGTGAAAAAGCAGCCTATGGGAACAACAAACAACAGATCATTCCAAATCTGATAAGACAATATGTAAACACAAAATAAGTGTCCCCGGCGCTAATGTGATCAGTGCAAGATACCGTAATCCAACAAAGATAGTCTGTAATACAAGGATACTTCTGGATGGGTTGATGGGCTGGTTGTTAAAAGTTCCAGATGGGAAGGGTCTCCTTAATGTGAAGTCCTCACTGATTCTGAAATAACAGAAAAAGAGCACACCAATTGCGCAGCATATAACAGCAACAAATCTATATCTAGAACTGCAGAATCCTACTCACAGAATAAAACCTTGCAAATCCAGGGGAGAGAATCTGTACACACTTCCCATCTACACACGACTTCCCACGGACCCCACGTGGTCTGGCTTGTGGAACCTTCCCTCAATAGGCGATGGTGATCATAGATGTTAACGATACAGCACCCCCATGGGTAAGGAAATAGGGAATAGGACAATGGTGGTGTAATACGTAACAGACTTTAATACAACAATTAAAAACACAAAAAGACCACACTCACAATGTATGGGGGTGAGTTGCAAAACTCGCGGATGCCGTCCGCAACTTGGTAGTCCCCCAATCCGCAACGGAGAGACTCACTGAACGCTACACCCGCTACCGGCAGATCGGGTGACGTCAGCAGTACAGGAAACTCTCCTAGCGTCAGGAACTACGGATGCCAGACCAGCTCAAAACACTAAGGAGGAGGAGCTAAGTGTAGATGGGAAGTGTGTACAGATTCTCTCCCCTGGATTTGCAAGTTTTTATTCTGTGAGTAGGATTCTGCAGTTCTAGATAGGGATTTGTTGCTGTTATATACTGCGCAATTGGTGTGCCCTTTTTCTGTTATTTCAGAACCAGTGAGGACTTCACATTAAGGAGACCCTTCCCATCTGGAACTTTTACCAACCAGCCCATCAACCCATCCAGAAGTATCCTTGTATTACAGACTATCTTTGTTGGATTAGGTATCTTGGACTGATCACATCAGCGCCGGGGACACTTATTTTGTGTTTACAGATAAAAAATGTGCACTAGGAAATTCCTTCCCTAATAGTCAATCAATGCTACAGACCTTCTGCTGAATTTTTGCACGGCATATGTGGGATATCTGTGTATTCACCAGACGAGTGCTGGCAGTAGAGGCAGATGCAGGCTTCAATGTAAGATCAGTGTAAACTTTATTTCACATGGTGGCATTCACAGGCATAGTATTCACAGCCATCTCTCTTGCTAGCAGTCCTACTCTGTCCCCCACTTTCCTACAGACTGCTTTAGTTCCCCTTGACCCTTAACCTAAAAATCCTGCTACGAATCAAATTCCTCTGTCTGTTACTAGACAGACCAGGGGCAACTGTACTGAACATTAAAGCAACAATGTTCATTCCACTGGCATCTCATTGTCTGGCACTGAAGGAAAATTGCTTGAGAACCTAATATATCACTGCATATTGTCATGTTAATTTCAGTATCTGTTAGCAGGAAGTAGAGATAAACAGACGGCACACTGCAAGCCTAACAGTACGACTCTTCTGTCTGTTTACTAATCTTGAGCATCTTCTACCCATAGCCTTCAGAAAAGGATTCGGGACAGTAAATATGATGGAACTGAGGCTTGGTATTATTTGATCAAATAATGTACACCAAAAGTCTCCTTTTATCTTATAGGTATTTACACCATACAAACACACACACATATATATATATATATATATATATATTCCCCATTGATTGCTATCCCAAAGGGAGAAGCGCAGGGATTCACTTTTTGTTTGGAACTAAGGATACGGAATGACAGTACTTTTTAATTTACAAACCAAACCACATTGTATTAACCTTTCTAAACTCAAGGGAATATTCTTGAAATCAGGTGCTGTAGCACTACCTTTTAAGGTGATGCAATTTTATAGCATTTATCCCTTCAATATTAAATATATATATTTTTTGCATGATCAGAACTGAGGGTCCCCCAGAGCTGCAACCACATTGTGTCTAGTTCTCGGGCCCCGGATTTCTAAAACAGGTACACAATCAATGAATTTTTTCTGGTATCTCCATGGCAGCGCATGACATGAGAAATATGTTCCTCCCAGCTGAGGTACGACACAAAACACCTGACTCTTTGAAACCTATATGTCCTCCTCCTTTGATCTCAGGTAAGTTGTACGTATAGCCAAGGTTTCTATTTACATACCAATATATCATCTCAAGATAAAAATAAATTATAGTAATAAAAATCTGTTAAAATATGTACCACAAAATCCTTCTTTAAATAAAACAATATGGTGGGAACAACCCATGCACTGCCATGGAGGAACCAGGAGCAAATAAATGACCGACAAGACATTTTTTACGTTTTCTCTCCTGTCCCTGCATGTCAGCGCATGACATGAGGGAATGTCCCATAGCAGATATCCCTGGTAATAAGGTTGGGTAAATTATAATGATACAGTCTTCTGGAGGACATTTCTCCCAAATGCTGCTACGGATGATGAAGAGACATCTATTTGATAATGTTTTGCAAGTTATGGATGGATAACCATGTGGCGGCTTTACAGACTTGTTCTGATGATGCATCCTGTTATACCATCCAAGATGTCGCCATTCCACTTGTGGAATGAGCTTTAATGAAGTGTTGGAAGCTTCCATGATCAGCATTTTGATTCATCATGATATTGTGGCCTTAGAGGCTGATTTACCTCTTTGAGGTCCTGTGAATAAGATGAAAAGGCTTCTAGTCATCCTGAACTCTCTATTCTGCAAATGTTGTTTTAATTCTCTGACTACATCCAATGTATGAAAAGACAGTTCCTTTGGATTCCTGAGGTTAGGGGAAAAAAGATGGAACGACTATCTCCTGATTAATGTGAAAAGGTAAAACCACCTTGGAACGGAAAGAAACTTTATCCTAATGAAAAATACAGAATAGCGGATCACATGAAAGAGATTATAGCTCGCTCACCCTTCTAGCTGATGCGATGGCTGTTAGGAAGATAGTCTTTAGTGTTATCCACTTAATGGACACTGGTTGTAGTGGTTAAAAAGGAAACTTCTGCAGTGCTTGAAAGACTACATTTTTATCCCAAGGGGGTACTGGATCCATGAAAAAAACCTGAATTTGATTTTCTATTTCCTAATTATCCAGTTGTACCAATATTGTACCATTTACCTAAATTATATAAGGATTGCATATGCCCTCCTGGTCGCCCTATAATTTCAAGGGTTAATTATCTAACTGCAAATCTATCATTTTGTGTTAACTCTTATTTACAAAACTTAGTGCCCAAACTACCTGCTTATATACAGAATACCACTGCTGTAATTAACACCTTACAGGATATCGTTTGGAACTCAAAATATACATTTGTTACATTAGATTCTTTATATATCTCTATCAGACATGTTGATGGTGGTAGGGAAGTATGACATTTTTTGATGAATGAAAGTTCTTTAGCACCTATACAAATTGAGTTCATTTTGAACTCTATTCAATTCATTTTGAATCACAATTATTTGCTTTTTGACCAGAAGTTCTTCCTACAAGTTGTTGGCATGGCTATGGGCACTCGATTTGCCAACCTCGTTGTAGGTTATTTTGAGTCAGTCTATTTGGCCAGTTGATGTATAGGCTGTGGCGGAGATACATCGATGATATTCTGATCATGTGGAATGGCGATCAGTCGACATGGTTGATTTTTGGACATAAAATCAATTCTAACAATCTCAAACTTAAATGTAAATACAATATTGGTACAGATTCTATCTGTTTCCTTGCTCTAGAGATTTATACAATTAAACAGACTATCTATAATGCCACTAATGTTAAGGTTAATACCGACTCCTACTTATACTCTTAAGAGTTACCATAATTAATCTTGGATAAATAATATACCCTGTGGGTAATTTCTAAGATTAAAAAGAAATTGCTCTGATCCCCAGGTGTTCAGTCGAAAAGTATCCATCAAAAAGGAGAAATTTAAAGAGAAAAGGTACAGTATGACCCCAAAAAAACAGAAAGTGTGTTTCTAAAAGCAGAACAGCAAGATAGGCAACATTTTTGAAATAGAAAAAAGATTTGAAGAAAAATCTAAATAAAGTTAGGAAGAAGGTCCAACCTTTTATAAATAAAGTTACTAAACAACAATACAATTAGAGGTCACGGTGGACAACTGGGAGATAAAAAACACTGATATACAATATTTGTTTAAAGGCATGATCTCCGATAGGCCAGCTATGATCCCGAGGAGAGCTTCTACTATAAAAAATAGAGAAACCCCCAGTGTTTTAAAACCGTTACATAAATCTTTAATTCCTGGTGCTAATCCCCCTAAAGGAGTCCACTAATGTGGTCTTTGTAAAGCATGTTCCTTTGGAACGAAGTCCCTTAATTTTAATTTGCAACTAATATCGAATATCCAATTAAGTATTTCATAACTTGTAGCTCTAAATTTATAATACAGTATCTAATTACCTGTGACTGAACTACAGTACCTAGGTAAAAATAAAAGGTGTTCTAAAGTCTGTATTCTTGAACACATACAGTAGGAATAAGAAGATTTCACAATCAGCAAAGTAGTGATATGAACCATAGCTGGTTCCACATGCATGTTGTTGATTGAAAGAATAGTGACCCTCCATGCTTTAGGTTTTCAGGCATTGAACTGATTATAAGATATATCTAATGATCGGGATTCAGCTCTTATTTGAAGACTTAAATCCGCATACACACAGTGGAACACAAAATACAGATGAAAAGACACGCTTATTGGGGGTCTGGGGTCAAAAACTAGACTTTCAAGTTGCAGGTGCAGGGCACTCTATTGGGAGAGTTTTACCCTGACAGGGACTTAGCCTGTGATCTCCTGGAACTCAAATCGGCATGAAATTCCAGACACCACCGCTACGTTCTTGTCCACAGAACTTGGTCCCTCCTGACCGCAAGTCAGCCTGAATCTGAGTCTCGGGGAACCCCTTCAGCTATGTGGGACTTTAGGTGAGGATCTTGGGGTTGAAACCTAGGGGTCTGGGAGACACTGTATGGTCCCAATGCAACTCACCCCAGGTACCCGAAAATAGTGCGAGTAAGCCGGGAAAAATTATAGGGCCACCAGTAATTTTGTCCCCAGACCTCCTGCAATCAAAATGACTTGCTTTTCCCCCCAAAACCCCAGGTAAGACTTAGACTCCCAAAGTTTGGAGTCTCTAGGGTACAAGGAACAGAAAAAATGTTGTCTCTTTATTTCTGTCTGCCTTATTTCCCCACACACTTTCCCTTTGACTATGTTTGGACTCTCAGAGTCCCCACAAACTTATGTACGGTTGGGCACCCACAAACCATATACTGTTTCTGGGTCACCTTGGCCCTAGCTGGCATACCCCCCTTAACCCAGGGATTCCCTCAGCTTAAGGGATACACATTTATCCCTGTGCCTCATTCTCCTTTCTGAGTTGTGCTGAAGCAGGGCGCCCTAGTGGTGTGTTGCGCTTACGTTTTCAAGGGGAAGTATTGCCGGGACAATGTGCCTACATGTATCTGAGAATCAAGCATGATTCCTGGACACATTTTCTGGGGAACCAGTAACTCTGGACCCCGACTTCCTAGGCTCATTTGGACAACGGTTCCTCCACAAAAACCCCATTGAAACTCATACACTAGCAATCCTTGCTTGATTGCATGGCTGGAAAGGGAAAAACACAAGGGAGGTTTATTACACAAAGTACAATGCAATAATACAATGTTACTTGGCCCAAGAGCTAACTCAGCTGGACCCTTATACTCAGGCCAGGGGTAACCAGGTGGGCTTGACCTTTTATTATGCAGCCTGGTCACCCCCTTGCGTCACAATATTAAAAAAGCTTAGCGGCTAGCCACTAAGGCAATAAAGGGGTTAAACCTCAGAAGCTTGTTTCTTGGGGAAGAGGGCATGGATGAAGGAGGTAGTAGTCCCAGGGTGGGTTATTAGGCCTGCCTGGAAGGTTGCGGGAGGAGCTAACCCCTTCACTAACATAGCGGAGGGAACCGCTATGGCAATGAAGGGATTAACCAGTCCCGCTAACCCCCAGAAGGCATAAACATCCAACCTTGGGGCTACTATCCCCTTCACCCAATCCCTCTACCCCCAAGAAACACAAACATAAACACAACCCTACTACCCACCTCCTCTACCCCTAACAACACTCCCCCCCTCCACCCCCCACCCCCCAACACATACAGTACAATAATGGGAAAAATTACTATTATCCAGATATGGATAATAGTGCATTTGCAAATTGTAAAATCAAACATTAGCCAGTCAGCATTAATAAAGTAAATAAAACGTTCAACTTACCCCTGCCATCATGAAGGTCGTCCTCATCAGCATACCCCATGTCCATGTCATCCGTTGCCAGAAAGAATAGAAGAAAAAATACAATCTAATGGCCCCTAACCCCTTTATCACCATAGCGGTTAATAACCACTATAGTAATTAAGGGGTAAACCCCCATCCCCTACTATCCACCTGGGAGGCCTAACCACCCACCCCGGACCCACTATACCCACCCTGTACCCATTGATTGGAACAGTGGTATATCATACCCATATAATATGGGCATGATAAGCCACTATATCACTCAATGGTCAACCTAATAAAAATAATTAATGCCATAAATACACAATAATCAAAGAAATACACGAGCACCTAAACACCCCAACAATAAAAGAACTAAATAGCCTAATAGTACACATCACAAATAATTATCTATCACCAAAATAGCAAAATGATGACAATTATGTTATTCCAAAACAATACAATTAAATAAAGAACTATCCAAGCAAACTATGAAACAAATTAAACCACTAGCCAACAAAACAATTAATTTTAACACAAGCCAACAAAACAAATAATTAATTTAAAACACTAACCAATCCTAAAATGTACTAAAAACAAGCCATCCAAATTCAAAACAATTTAATCCAAACAATAAATAGAAATAGAACAAATAACAATCAATAGAATACAAGCATTTGCCAAAAAATGCATTGGCTGTCACTGTATTTATCTGTACCCTGACACAGATTAATACATTATCAGTCAATGGGCAAGCAAATACATAAAAATAAATAGATACAATAAAAAACCTGAAAAACAATTTCATACATTCAATATTTTACTTACTTTTAGAAGTCTTCACCCTCCGAATCCCGGCGTATCTGCAAGCTCTCGTATCGCGACGTCATCACCCGCAATCCAACGCCATCCACCTTGAAGACCAGCATCAGGTAAAAAAAAATCTTCTTTCTTTAATCTTCTATCACCGTCTTCTATCTTCATCTGTAAGTTTTTTTTAGTCTTCTATCTTCTTCTTTAATCTTCTATCTTCTTCTTTCAATCCAAAGCCCCATGTTAAATCCACAACAGGATGTTGTCTCGTCGGCATCTTGAGGCAAGATGAGACGTACAGGCCTTATATACAGGCCTGTGAAGACATTTTTGTTTTTGTGAAGTCAAGCTTCATTTTAGGATCAGATGGTACAGCTCCAATCCGATTAGACACTGTATCATGTGCCCACCTCTTTTTTTTTTTAAGGCTGTGACGTCATCTCCAAGGGCGGTACATCACATCCTTAAAACCACATGGCTATATCACATGGTATTACAGCCAATGGGATTGAAGACAATCCCATTGATTGCTGTACCATGTGATAGGTTACATTAGTTCAAACGGATGTGACGTCATCCCTTAAAGTGATTCGGAGGGTGAAGACTTCTAAAGGCACAGAAAGTAAAATATTGAATGTATGAAATTGTTCAGGTTTTTTTATTGTATTTATTTATTTTTATGTATTTGCTTGCCCATTGACTGTGCAGGGTACATATAAATGCAGTGACAGCCAATTCATTTTTTGACAAATGTTTGTTTTCTATTAATTATTATTTTTTTGATTCCTGTTTATTGTTTGGATTAAATTGTTTTGAAATGGGATGGCTTGTTTTTAGTACATTTTAGGATTGGCTAACGGTTTAAATTAATTATTTGTTTTGTTGGCTATTGGTTTGAATTCATTAATTGTTTTGTTGGCTAGTGATTAAAATTAATTAATTGTTTTGTTGGTTAGTGCTTTTATTTCTTGAATTGATTTGTTGGCTAGTGCTTTTATTTATTTATTTAATTGGTTGGCTAGTGCGTTTATTTATTTAATTAGTTGGCTAGTGTTTTTATTTCTTTGGTTGGTTGGCTAGTGCTTTTATTTATTTAATTAGTTGGCTAGTGTTTTTATTTCTTTGGTTGGTTGGCTAGTGCTTTTATTTCTTGAATTGGGGTATTTAAGTGCTTGTATATATCTTTTATTATTGTGTATTTTTGGCATTCATGCTTTTTTATTAGGGTGACCATTGACTGCTATAGTGGCTTATCATGCCCATATTATATGGGTATGATGTACCACTATGTCAATCAATGGGTAGAGGGTGGGTATAGTTGTCACAGGGTGGGTGGTTAGGCCTCCCGGGTGAGTAGTGGGGGAGGGGGAGTTAACCCCTTAATTACTATAGCGGTTATTAATCGCTATGGTGATAAAGGTGTTTGGAGCCATTAGATTGTATTGTTTCTTGTATTCTTGCTGGCATCGGAGGACATGGACCTGGAGTATGCAGAAAAGGATGCCCTTCATCAGGGCTGGGGTAAGTTGAACGTGTTATTTACTTTATTAATGCTGGCTGGCTAAGGTTTGATTTTATAATGGGCAAATGCACTATTATCCATATCTGGATAATAGTAATTTTGCCCATTACTGTACTGCATTTGTTTGGGGGGAGGTGGGGTTTGGGGGTAAAGGAGGTGTGTAGTAGGGTTGTTGTGTGTATTTTTATTTATTGTAGGTAGAGGGATTGGGTGAAGGGGGTAGTGGCCCCAAGGATGGATGTTAAGGCCTTCCATGGTAGCGGGAGGGACTAACCCCTTCATTACCTTAGCGGTATTAACCGCTAAGGTAATGAAGGGGTTAACTCCACCTGCAACCCTCCACCCCCCCCCCGCAAGGCCTAAACACCCACCAAGGGGCAAATACCACCTTCATACCACCTTCACCCACCCCCGCTACCAACAATAAATCTGGCACTGGTAGTTAACCCCTTCATTGCCTTAGCGGTTAGCCGCTAAGGCAATGAAGGTTGCCTGTAAATGCATTTCTATTGCATGGGATTCATGCTGGGGCCTCCGGTGCTGATATTAATGGGTATCAGCTCCGGAGACTCCCGGCATCAATCCGAGTCAGGAAAAGAAAATAAATTCTAAGCTCACTCACCACCTTATCGCAGGTTCTCACCACCTTCACGCCAACTTTTTCTGTCGGGAGAATTTTCAGAGGAAATCGCCATTCTAGAGCTTCGATAAGCCCTGAGTGCCTACTTGAGGCTACAAGAATTGCACAAATGTGAAAAACCTGCCGATAAGTGGCTTATTGCGGCTCGCCTGGCGATTTTTTTTTTTGGAGAAAAAAAAATGCAGAAAAAGCCTTTTATCGGCCACTTATCGAGGATTACTGAATAGCAGTGGGCCTTTTTGGTGAAAAGGCCTTGATACGTGGCTTATCGAAGCTTATAGCATAGGCCCCTAAATATCCATCTGGATTTTGAAGTTTTTTTAAGTTAATTGTTTTTTGATTTTAATAATCTATTTGCTATGTTATTTATATATGAATGGTTTCTACCAGAAACAGATGAGCATTTTTGTAATATTTTTGTCATATGTTGTTGTACCATGTGTTTTTTTTCCCTAAAGTTATATGTCAAGTTTACTAATGAGAATTGCATGGTCACATAAATATCCCCAAAAATATACTGTATATATTTAATCACACAAATTCATTTATACGTATTTATTGTTTAGATATACTGTCTGGATTTTTACAAATTCATTTTCACATATATTCACTACATCACAATCACATAATTAAATTCACACATTTATTTATTTTTAATATATCTACCAATCACATCTTAAACTCTTCTTTTAAAAGAAGGTTTCTTTATTTCAAATGTATTAGTCACTTCACTTTATATCACCTTCATAAAATGATAGTTAAATTATTAGTTAAGATATTTGTATGTTTTGGTAAATATTATGGTGACTAATAGATTCATGCCTTTCCTCGCTTTGCTTTGAATATCTGCTATCCATTTGTTGTCTTGCTTATTTCCAGATTGGCCTACCTGTATTCGGCCAATCAGGACTACGCAAGACATACAAATGTGTTTGATCACTATTAAATCACGGCAGAAACACGACCCTCTGACAAAGCACCAGTGTTGTGTGAAAAGCATAGGGAATTCTGGGTAGCAGACGTAATTTCTGGCTCTCTGTTCATACCACTTGCCCGTTGGAGTTCCCTGTCCTCCATTTTTGTGGGGTCTGTTGGCTGGATGTGCCGGCTATCATCCAACGTTTAGTCCAGGGACTCCTGCCATTGCGGACTATGTCTGGAGTCAGCCTGTATTTACTTACTTACATGTAAGGGAGAATTGAATCGCTTGTATTATCAATACAAATCTGTTTATATTTACCTCTGTGTGCTTTTTTCTTTCATCTTTGTAGTGTTCATCCTAGAACCTGGGTCTTATCTTGCCAGTGGCTCTGGTGAACTCCTGAATATATTTATCATTGACCATTGGCTTTTGGAAAAATCTTCATAATGCAGCTATCTGAATCTTTAGGTAGGAGTGGCTGAGGTCCCTTTTTTAACCCTTCCTGCAGAAAATCCAGGATATCAAATGTAGAGACTGACTGATTCCTAGCGCACCATATCTTAAAGATCCTCCAGATTCTGTAGTATATTCTGCCTATTACCAGCTTTCTGACTTTGATCAGAATATCTGTCACTCTATGCGAAGCCCCTTGGTGCATTCGAATAACCCTCTCAGTCTACAAGCTATCAAATACATAATTTCCACATTTGGATGGAGAATTGGCCCTTGTGTCGGAAATTACAGCTTCATTGGGAGTGTTCATGGTGCTTCCACTGACATTTGTATCAGGTCTGTAAACCATGGTCTTCTTGGCCATGCTGGTGCAATCACAATCACTTCTAGTTTTTGATCCTTGAACCTTTCTTGAGTCTTCTGGATCAGTGGTATTGGTGGAAATTTGTAGACTAGATCATTTCAATCCAGTGCTAGACCATCTATTCAATGTTTCTCTACATTTCGGTGTCTTGAAATTATTTCTGACATTTGTTGTTGAATCTCGTTGCTATTAATCTCTATTGATGGTCTTCCCCAGTTGACTATGATCTGCTGTAATATCTCTTGATCCAGTGACCATTCTCATGGGTCTATAGTCTTGTGGTTCAAGTAATCCACGTAAGTATTGTTTTCCCCAGCAATATGTCCCATATGGGCTGGGACGTTAAGTTCCGACCATCCTTACCACCTCACTGGCCACCTGAAAAAAAATTTGTACCGCTCTTAGTTTCAATATTTTTATTTGGAGTCTGGACTCTGACTTAAACCATATCCCCTGTATGAACTGACTTTTCAGGCTGGCTGTCAATCCTGACGAACTTGTCTCCATTGTCAGCCGAGCCCAAATTCTAGGTATCAGCAATTGGTCTCAGGACAGATTTGGAATTGACTCTCACCATTTTAGGGAGATGTGTGTATAGGCCCCAGGACACTACCTCTAATGATGAGCCCCTGCTTTTCACCTTCTGTATAATGTACTCAATTTTGTCTGATGGTAACAATACCTTGGCAGAATCTATTGAAATCCATCCCTAAAAATCTGAGGCATTGGGAGAAAATGAACATGCTCTTCCTGTGGTTGATCAGCCATCTCTTTCTTTTTAGGGTCTGTTGTACTCAGCACGTGTGAAGAACTGCCTCTGATCTGGGGCTTGCCTTTATAAGGATGTAATTCAAATAAAGAACCAAGAATATCAGCTATTTTCGGATAGTGGCTACGGTCATTGACAGCACCTTTGTAAAAACCTGAGGGGCTTTACAAAGGTCAAAGGAAGAGCCTGGAACTGATAGTGACACCCCATCACTACAATCCTTAGGTATTTCTGAAAAGGGCTTTTCCCAAGAATGATGGATACCAACTTGTGTATTTGCTGCCATGGTTTCAGCCATAGAGCTCTGCATGTCCCCAGTTGATAGTGCTGATGACCTTGCTCATAGTCTTGTTGCATTAAGCGAGGTGTCACACAGGAAATCTATTGATTCAGATAAGATTGCTGAATTTTTCAGGATCTTCTGACGTGGGATTCCTGTGTCTACCATTTCCTGCAATTTGGAAAAACAAAGCAATAGTTTGCCTAACCCGGACCATGAAGATATCGCCTTGTATGTGGTTCCTAAAGTGGTGTATACGCTCTAGAAGAGGCCATCTATCCTCTTGTCCATCGGATCTCTTAACGACACTGCATCTTCCAGTGAAATAGTCTCCTGTCTGGTGAATCTGGCCACCGCTGCATCCACCCAGGGCAGATTTTCTCAGTCTATCTTATTTTTCACCTTGAACGGATCCTTGTGAATATGCTAGAAGAGTCTATCCTATCAAGATATTTATTCTCATTGAAACAAACAAGACGAGACCCCGGTACTGAGATGGGAATAGTAACAAACACCAGCCACAGGCACGGGGGCCACATCCAGAGTGTAGGATTGTCTTGGTAACCGAATCAGGGATATAGAGGATAGAGTAGTCATGATACTTGCCGAGTTCAACGTAGGAGAGATCGGAGCGTAGAAAGTACTTTGCCAAGGTCAGGATAGGAGAGGAGCGAAGAGTCAGATATTTATGCTTCAGACAAGAACTCCCTGTGGTCTAAATATAGAATGGAACCTGTCTCATTTTTTGCATAAATAAAAAATAAAAAATATTAACAGCACTATCCTCCCAGTACTATATTGTCCTTCTAATATGAGACATCCCTTAAGGATCTCGCCCGTTACCTTTCAACATCTTGAGAGCCCTTTAGAATCCATCAATCACATAGTATGAGTTAAAACATAAAATTATTGCACCCTCAGTTGTCAATGTGCAATCACCGATATGAATTAAGGATGACAATAAGAATCTGTATACATAAAAGTATATTACATTTGTTGTTCCTCAGCCTTGGGGACATTAAGGACAAGACATATCAACAAGTCTTGTTAAATGTCTTTATTGTTTTTAATATATATTTTGTATTTTTGATTTGTATTTTGGATATGTATATGTTTTTGAACTTAGTTTCAAGGTGCATATTGTATCATGCTAGTAGTAATTTTGTTTGTTTTAATAGAGTGTTATATGTACCAAAAAACACTTGGGTGTTAACCCGTTGAGTACCGAGTCTCCTAAACCACCGCACTATTGAGTCTGCATATGTCCCATAAAACTTGGAGCTGACACCACTGATAAGTAAGTTATACAGTCATTAGTGAGGAAAGCAGTGAGAATGCAGGCAGTGGGCTGGTCAATCCATAGAGATACAGCGGAGCCTCTTCAAAGAAAAGACCCCACAGTAAATCACAGTGCGGTGCCAAGTAGCCTCACAACTGCCTAAAACATAACTGCATATATTCTTGTGTACTCACGACACCCGTTCTGCACTGTAGCTACAAGAACGCTCCGGTGGCCATCTTTGTTCCTCGTGGTGTCGGCGTGCTCCTATCCGGATATGACGTGTAAGAGGGAGGATCTGGTAACCGCGGTCACAGCACTCCACACAACCAACGCTTGGAAAATTCAAAAAACTTTATTAAGCTCCACAGTGAGCATACATAGCACCACTCTGACGCGTTTCGTCTATAGAAAGACTTTTTCAAAGAGTGAAGATCCCCACACAGTACCGGATCTTATATAGGAAATGACGTGTACACTAGGCACCTCCCTAATTGGCAAGTGCCTCCCACATCTCAACACAGGGTCAGAGTTGGACGTCATCCTATTAAAGGGACCAAATACATATTACCCACATATATAAAACATAATAGACATACATAAACACCTATTACCAGTAAAAAGCTTGGGATTAAAAACAAAGACATTGTAATGCTCACATAGTACATAATCACATAATATATAATTAATAGAACAACACGAATTACATAATCTGTCATATTAGAATCGGATGATGTGGATCAACCGTCTCCTGATGGATTTATAAAGAAATAGCATATATCCTTATACACAAGGCATAACATATTCAGATCAAATAACAGTATAAATTGAAATGCGATGTGGCAGACATAATATATACACCAAAGCCAAACAAAACTTCCTAGATAGGACTTGTTCACACATAGCAATATTCCATAATTATAAATATACTGGAGTAACACCCCCCACACACACTCCCCCTCCACTCAGGCAGCCAGAAAGTGTTTAAGTTCCCACTCCTGGTTAATGCCAAGTGGGTGGAGAGTGCGCAAGGTGTATATCCAGTACATTTCACGCCGATTAAGCCACATCGCATTTCAATTTATACTGTTATTTTGATCTGAATATGTCATGCCTTGTGTATAAGGATATATGCTATTTCTTTATAAATCCATCAGGAGACGGTTGATCCACATCATCCGATTCTAATATGACAGATTATGTAATTCGTGTTGTTCTATTAATTATATATTATGTGATTATGTACTATGTGAGCATTACAATGTCTTTGTTTTTAATCCCAAGCTTTTTACTGGTAATAGGTGTTTATGTATGTCTATTATGTTTTATATATGTGGGTAATATGTATTTGGTCCCTTTAATAGGATGACGTCCAACTCTGACCCTGTGTTGAGATGTGGGAGGCACTTGCCAATTAGGGAGGTGCCTAGTGTACACGTCATTTCCTATATAAGATCCGGTACTGTGTGGGGATCTTCACTCTTTGAAAAAGTCTTTCTATAGACGAAACGCGTCAGAGTGGTGCTATGTATGCTCACTGTGGAGCTTAATAAAGTTTTTTGAATTTTCCAAGCGTTGGTTGTGTGGAGTGCTGTGACCGCGGTTACCAGATCCTCCCTGTTATATGTACCACATTGTATGTTTTGTTTAATATGGGATCAGTATGGATAAAGCCCATCATCTATGACAGGTAGACCTGAGAATTAGATCTTGTTTTTTCCCTGTCATACACAAAATTAGTTGTTCTTTGTTAATCCTAGCCTGTATGCTCCATGACTACCTCTAGTGTGAGCGCGGGGGGACCCGTTGTGATTGGTGTATTGTCGATGGTTCACCACTCTCATTGGTGGGCCAGCGACATGCACCGGCCTATGGGAGGCCCGCGATGACGTCACTACTGGCAGGAGCGGAGACACTGACTAGAGAAGTCTTGCCAGCCTCACGCTCCGATGTGAGCATGCACGGTCAGACACAGGGGGCGGTACTTACCCACAATCCCTCGGCTTGGTGGTGCGGCGCCTCAGGTGACGTCACGCGCATGCGCACTAGGTGGCGGCGGCGATTTTGCACAGACTTTTGAAATTTACCAATTATGAAGCAGGTACATAAGGGGCCTTATCCAAACACATCCCATACTCCTTGATAAAGGACCCCCAGGTCCGAAACGCGTAGGAGGTTCCTGTTTGTTACCCAAGGGGGTTGCCTGTCCTCCTGCATGCACAAATAAAGAATAGCAGTTTTATCCTACACCTGGCTCCCTGGCTGTGCGCCATTCGTCTTTCTTTTGCCTTCACCTGGACTGTGGATTCCTTCATGGCTGGCACGCCTGCACTACACCCCTGGAGATGACGTGAGTGGGTTTCTTTATGGGTTTAGACTGTCATGGTTAAGTTGGACAACTGTCATTATGCTTACAAAAGTCTATATTGTACCCACCCACTCCCACTGGTATCTCCAGGGTTTTGATTTATAGCTTTGATGGATTTCATCTGGGTTGAGCACCCTAATTTTTTCCACCGCTGCATCCACCCAGGGCAGATTTTCTCAGTCTATCTTATTTTTCACCTTGAACGGATCCTTGTGAATCCAGCCACAGGCACGGGGGCCACGTCCAGAGTGTAGGATTGTCTTGGTAACCGAATCAGGGATATAGAGGATAGAGTAGTCATGATACTTGCCGAGTTCAACGTAGGAGAGATCCGGAGCGTAGAAAGTACTTTGCCAAGGTCAGGATAGGAGAGGAGCGAAGAGTCAGAGGATAGCCAAGATCACGAGCCAGAAGTCAGAGTAGTCAGACAAGCCGGTTGGGTACACAAGGGGTAAATCTAGAAAAAGCAGCAGGACAGGAACAAGGCAGGAACAGCAAGGGTAAACACAGAGTAACATAAATCTATGCTCAGCCAATGTACCTGTGACATTGGTGAGCATATATAGGCAGGACAGCCAACCCCTAACGGGGTGGAGCGGGGTCACGGCCCCCGCGGCCGCCGTGATATGTCCAAGGCTTCCAAGAACAGGTGTAGCTGTTGTGTAGCCAATGAATGCTTCTATGAGCAGGTGCAGCTGTTTGTGCAGCTAAGAATGCTTCTATGAGCAGGTGTAGCTGTTTGGCAGCTAGTCGATCTTGACACGCAGCTTGGGGGCGTGGCGCACGTGTCACGTGCGAGCGCTGCACGCAGTTAGTGTGCGGCACGATCCGGGGGCGGAGCCCGAGTCTGCGGCGTCGGATGATGCCATTTTGGCGCGTATGCATGCTGCGCGCGTCTGGTAAGGAATGTGGTCCATAGGCACCCCACGCATGCGCGGTGGTGCTCGAGAGGATGCGCGGAGCGGCTGTACTTCGGTAATCCTTACAGTTATATTATAAAGGTTCTATTCTTCTTTTTGGCACCTTAATGAGCCTTTCTAACCCTTTCGGGTTGAAGCTAGTAGATTCCTCCTTAGTCTCCTCTTCATCTGATGAGGAGTGCAAGTAGATATCTTATGTATATTCTATATCAGATCTGCTCCTGAAAAATCTGACTCTGCTTCCTGTGAAGGGCGCTTGCCTGTGCATTAAAAAGACTATTCCTTCAAAGCTTTGAATTACTTAGAAGTCTTGAACCATGTGAAGAACTCTGCCATCATGAAGGCCACATGGGTACGCAATGATGGCATCAAGTGCACCGCATATGTGACACCGCTACACCAAAGTGTGGGGCTCCAGGTTTGCTGTAAGTCAGGCGCAATGATGCACGGCACTGCTTCAGGATTGGCTAATGCCACCATGCCAGTCCACATGAACGCAGAGCTTATCTGAGGCACAAAAGACTTGCCATGGGAAATTCTGCAAGAGTTACTCAAGTCCCCAAATTGTGGTCAGTGGTTCCTGGGTGAGAGTAGGGTGCTGCGAGGGCTTCATCACCAGAGGAGACAGTGAGTGGCTCCCTAGGTAAACGTTTTTTTATCCACCTGCAGCATGACACAGAACAACTGACATGAGACCAAATAAAAAGGGCTAAAATAGGTCTCAAAGCGTCAGGTATCTAAACTCAGCTGAGAAGAGCATATCCCTTACAGAAAGGTACTTTAAGCCACAGCCATTCACCGAGGAACACTTGGTCAAGGCCGTTTAGCCTTCAGCAGTTTCGGCCCTGAGATAGATGGTTAGGATTGGGGGTTAAACATTTTAGCATAAGGGGTTATGGGTTAACGTTAAGGTTTTTATGGTAAGGGATTAAGGTTTTTTTACGGTATGGGGATACATTACCTGCGGTGGCCAAATGTCCTAGGGGTGAGACAGCCACAGCTGAATAGTCACGGCTAATAGTTCCAGCGCATGAAGGGCTGACATGAACAGGAGAGACAGGAGAGAAATCAAAGTGGCTGCAAGGGTTGTCCATTAGGAAGCTGCCATATCATTCCCTGTTAGCATTGTGGCTTCCCATTGGTCTGTGCGAGTGAGACTTGCCTGGCAACCCTATTTATTTCCCAAACTGGACCAGGAACACTAGCACATAAAAAGAGAAATATCTTTGGAACTGTGATTGGAGCTAAATAATATCATTGTTCAACACAAAGGACCTACTGAGTACAATACTCATTTTTCTAAGTCCTGGAGTGGCGTCATGTCCCTGTATTCCAGTCCCTAGTGGTTTTCACAAAGGCAGGATACTACATTCAGTGGAGGAGTGCAAGGGAGCGCAATCTTTTTCCCCTGCGCCCCCCAGCTGGCTTTTCCCCCTCTCCTCACGCCCCCCCCCCACTCTTACCTTGATTCAGACGTCCTGGCGTCATGACGTCACATTGTCATGGCAACGCGACGTCACATGACCCTGCTGCGTAATGTGACGCCGCGTTGCCATGGCGTATGCGTCACCAGGAGCGTCTGAATCAAGTTAAGTAAGGCCGTGCCTATAGTGCCGTCGTTGGCGACGGTGACACGGCGGGTGACGTCACCCATCGCCACTGGCGAAAGTTATGTTTCGCCGGGTGGCCGGGTTGCAGGATTCCAGCAATTTGATTTGTTCAAGGGCCGTCACGTGACGCGACGGCCCTTGAAAAATCAAATTTTGCTGGCTTCAGGTTTTCGCGACGGCGACATCGCTCGTCGCTGTCGCGTGCAATATAAGCGCACGCGGCGGCAATGTATTTGTTTTCGGGCGACGTCGCGTCGCCGGCACTATAAGCGCGGCCTTAGGTTTAGAGAGGCCCTGCAGCTCCCCCCGGCATTAATTGAAATGCATTCGGGAAGCGTGCGGGGGCCTCTGTAAACCCTGCGGCTCCCCCCCCACAGCGAATCTCGCGCCCCCATTTTGCGCACCGCTGGAGTAGTGGCTATACAAGGACAAGCCATAAGGTACTCTGTGTATATAACACCACACTGTTTATACTACAGTTCCCACAGCGTATGGACACTGCAGCTCCTAGCTGATGGGCGCGCTCACAAGAGTTGCTCCCGGATCAGTCCAACTTGAAGCCTTAGTTCATATTAGCAATACATCATTTTGGGACTGTTTATGTGCTGGATACTTTGGCGTTTGTATACTTATACACTCGCCACCCTAGGAGGACTTTGGAATAAATTCTATCACATGCACAGCTCCATCCGTATTTACCACAAGTTTAAGATTATAGATCCTCATTTGTGCAGTATTTTTCTGTGACCAACTTTTTAATCTTTTGTACTGTTTTTATTTATATTTTTATTTCATTGTTTATCTTTTTCCCACTATCAGTGGATATATATTATATGTCTGCATTATATGAAATATATTATTATTATATACTAATAGGAGTGTGCGCTCATCTTTTTGGTCTTTTCACATGTGGTATAGGAATTGGTTATTCCTTGATGAGCAGCCTTTCCCTATTAGTATAACATTATCACCCACGCCACCGTAGCCCATCTTCGGTCACTTCATTATTATTTTATACACTGATTTTTTTATATGTCATATATTATAATTGTTATATTATTTGTGCGCTGGTCTTGTTTTGTGTTTTCATATATATATATATATATATATATATATATATATATATATATATATATATATATATATATATCAAAACAGAACAAAAAAACGAAGTAGCGCCTCTTTTGTAACCTAACAAACTGTGATTAAGTACACCTAACTGTGAAATACAACCAATGGGGTGGCAAAGATAGGTATATATATAAAAAAAACCTATGTATTCTAAAGATTTTACGTTTATAAAATAAAAAGCAATGTACTAATACTTTAATAATAAAAAATATAATAAAAAATATTTAAAAATTAAATGAATAAAAACCAATGGATTGAAACCGTTAAAAAAACTTAAAAAACACAGAGTCCTGTTCCAAAATGACGCATCCAGGTAAAAGGCAGCCCGTTTCAAAGGGATCACTACTCCCTGTTGATACCTATGAAAAAGAAAAGAAAAAAACAGGCGCACACCTGGTGCATTAAAGTATAACAATGTCGTTTATAGAACAATTAAAACAGTCAAATGCCCACTCACAAGTGTACACGGTAAATAAGCAGGTATGAGATAGGCTCTCATAAGCCAATACTGCCGTCCAACTCAGCAATGGTGTCCTTCTCCTGTGTGCTCTCCGCGTGGTTTCCTGCAACCGGAAGTGACATCCACCCGGTCGAGTGCCCCGCACAGGAAATCCCTCCGGGAACCAGCACCTTCAGCTCCCTGCTTCTGGTCGCTGCACCACCGGGGGAAAAAGGGATCCAAACTTCTGCTTTGCCTCTCACAGCCTGCAATAGTTCTCAAACCGCAGTGATGGTCTCCGTGGGAAAATGACTCCTCTGTCTTAGCCACGCCCTACATGTTTCGTCATCTAGATGACGACCGGGTGGATGTCACTTACGGTTGCAGGAAACCACGCGGAGAGCACACAGGAGCAGGACACCATTGCTGAGTCGGACGGCAGTATTGGCTTATGAGAGCCTATCTCATACCTGCTTATTTACCGTGTACACTTGTGAGTGGGCATTTGACTGTTTTTATTGTTCTATAAACTACATTGTTATACTTTAATGCACTAGGTGTGCGCCTGTTTTTTTCTTTTCTTTTTCATATATATATATATATATATATATAGAGAGAGATCGATAGATAGGTAGATAGATAGGTAGGTACAGTAGATATAAAATGTTGCTTTTAGTATTTCTCTCTCATTTTCAATCCACCATGTGTTGTTTTTACAAATATTGTTGAAAAGAAAACGTTTAGGCCAATATATTAGACACAGTATTTGGACGTGACATGCGTAGTGTGAGAAGTTTATTTTTTGTCCTGGAAACTCCCCTCTAGAAATTCTGGGTTTGCCGCTGAATACCTAAAGAATTAGAAAATTAAAGCAATAATCTTAATTGGTCTACTTAATTCCCCAGTCACTAATCTTTTCCAGAGAAGTTGTGTATACTAAAAGACTTGTACAGACTTTAAGTCAAGTCTGTAGAGGTTTTAAAGTTGGCTTTGTCACTTGTATGCTTTCCTGTGTTCCTGGTGTTCCTACAAGAACAACTCATATGAAGTTTTTAAATACCCACAGCCATTCTGTTAAATACCCTGCTTTAGGAAAAAACGTTGGGGAGCTATTAAACATTCACTAACATTATGTTTGTCTTCCAAATAAAGCAGTACACTTCTATACGATGAATTACAATAACTGTGCAATACTTTACATATTGCAATTGACACATTTTATTCTGATGCCTAGCAGCCTTTTCCCAGCTTCCTTATAGGACATAGCTGCTTCCACAGCCTCCATAATACATACCTCAGTACTTAGTCGAGACACTTGGGACAATTAAAAAACTACTAATTTTTGTTTTCTCTCCTCGGTTCTACTTTCCTCATGAAAAAAGTGGAGTAAATTAGTAACGCTATTATAATGCAGTGCTGCATGACTACTGTATGTTTTGATGCTGAAGTGGATTCCTTTTTCCGTTTGGTGAAGTAAAGTAAGCACATCTCAGAGTCCCTCGAATATCCACGGTGGATATAAGAATTGGGGCTGTGGAATGATTACCGAATGCATTTGTAAGAAATATTCTTGCTATACATTCTGTGCATTGAATTAATCCTTCCACTCGTGTTACCCTTCCCATCCAAGTCCCTGTTTATTACAGTTCAACTTTAATCTGCTGGGGTAATTGGACAGTAGTCTGTATGGAGATTTTACTGGAAGGTGACTAACCACATGTGAAGGACCATATTTTTTACTGTGTTATTGGGTCCACACATTTCTATTGACAGGCTTGAGTAAGGTGGCCACATGTAGACAGGGCTTATATTTTTTAGTGACAATCCTTGTAACAATGAGAGTATATAATAATTATTCATGCAAAATCTAGATGCAGTACTTACCCTCTCCATTTCTTTAAAGTCTTCATCTAGCTTGGTACCTTCAGCTCCTCCAACTTTCTCACTCACTTTCTGTAATAAAACAATAAAAGAGAAACATTGAATGCAATAAAATACATAAAACACAACGAGGCACCATACCTCATGCTAAAGGGAGCACTTAAAAAAAAAAGTCCTACCAATAAAAACAACTGCTGGGCCTCTAAACTCATTTTAATCAGACCCTGTACATTTATCTATTAGTTGTGTATGTATAAAGGCAAGTTTTTAAAGTAAAGAGAGGCTTTTCATCTTGTGCCTCCTAACATCAAATCAGCCAAGGTATTTTGCCCAAGATGACTTTGAGTGCATCACTTTGTGATTTGTATGCCAATAAGAGAAGTTATGGGTGAGTTACAGGATGTAAGAATAGATGATCTAAGGCACTGCGGATTTTCCAAAAGATTTAGTGTGTCAGAACAGCACAACGTTTCAGCCTTCTACGAGGTCTTTTTCAAGTAACTTGAGAAAGACCTCGTAGATGGTTGAAACATCGTGCTGTTCTGACACAATACATCTTTTGGAAAATCCACAGTGCCTTGGATCATCTATTCACACTCAAGTATAGGATTTGTTTAGACAAGTTTCTCTGAACCAGGAGCACCGGTTATTGCAAGTATCTTTACTTTATTTATTTTGTGTGCAGCATTACTACCTACTGTATTGTTCTGAGTTACAGGATGGACATGTTACAATGGGATATCTTTCAATTCTATATAATTTTGTCTCCCTTTTTACTGCATCACCGCAGGTCTGAAGCAAACCTTGCAGACTAACATTCTGCACCAAATGTAAATCATCTTAATAACAAAGTTTCTTATCAGTGACAGTACAAATTGTGCAATGCATCAAAGCGTCTCTCTGTGTTTATACATAGACACCCTTTTACATAAAAAATATCACTTGGTAAATCAATAGGTTGCAATATTTCTAGATATGCCAGTGGTCTTCTGTAAACTAAGTTTCAATACAAAAATATGTATTGGAAGTCACACATGGGCATTATGAAATGAGTCTTTTATATTGCACCCTCTCTATTAATGGAACAAGCAGTTTGGCATCAACTTTCCTCCAATTGTGCCAGTTAGCAATACAGATGCACAGGTCGTTGTTGTACCTGTAAACATGTTAGAAGATCAGAGATTAGCACAATTTACATTATGACTTTCGGCGTGCTTATGTATGTTTGAAAATAGTCACCCCGAAATATTGTGTTATGGATTTCGCACCAAAACGCATTGTTAGGTACAATAATGCCTGCTACATATGTATGCAGAGCTGGTATCAGAGCAGCTTGTGTCTGTAACTACTGTGATTTTTCCTTTTACTTGTGTCCATTTCATTTGCTAGGTCAGGGTCAGCTCAATCCCGTTAACTGAAATTTGATGGTAGTTAACGCGCGATCCAACTCTGATACTCCTTATAGGGGCTTAGTGAATCTAACTGCATTTGTCAACTTGACACATACACCAAATGCAGATGCAATACAGTGAAAGCACTAATAACAGTTTTGTTATATGTAACCCCTCTTTGGGATTCCCAAGGCTTTAAGGGGTTAACTGTGTAATCCCACAGAGTAACACCCCTTTCCCATTACATTATGCTGTGGGTGATTTAGCAGATGTTAAGTCCCGCCCACTTCTGCCTGGAGACAGTGACGTCACAGGATATATACAGTACATAAAGAGGGGGGAAGCTTTTGAAAGCGAGATTCCTGGAGTAGACACAGTGGAGGGATATCACTGTATATAGTATGTATGTGTTCAATGTATATATAGGATAGGATCCCCTCGTTTATTGTTTGACAGTTAGGAAAAGTGTCCCGATTATATAAAGGCCTTAGGAATGGTTTCATGCTACTCTCTGAGTCCATATCGTGGCAACCTATGCCCTGAGGGGGCTCTACATTGCACAGCCCCATGGCATAGTTGGACCAGCCCCACCAGAGGTTCCATAGTTGGCCCTACTCTAGATCGCTACAAGATAGCATGCAGTTCATGTGAGAGGGACACTGATTACCCACAGAGGGAGAGAAGCACAAGGGCCGACAGGGGTCCTAAAGAGATGAAGCTCTACAAAGGCAGGCCACAAGAGGACTCTATTAGGTAACAATGGGGACCAAGCCTCAGCACCTCCACAGTGGGCGAGATAGGGGCAGCTAGGGAAGTAAGTTCAGACAATCTGAAAGATAGATTGGCTCCTGATGTCTTCAAAGAAAAAACTACAGAACAAATTCTATCCATTTGTTACTTGAAAAGCCTAAGGGTTTCTATGGCTGTAAGAGATGTAAAGGTTGTAAGTTTGGCACTCATAAGGTTAATTGTTTTAACTCTAGAAAATATGTCCAAAGCTATACCATGTCATCCTTAGCCAACGGCAAAACAAATTATGTAGTCTAGCTTTTGGAATGCCCTTGCAAGCTCCAATATGTGAGCAGAAGTATAAGATCCCTTAGAATTAGAATATTGGAACATTGTATGTACATTTCAATTAGCTTAGAGACACAATCTGTTTCCCTACATTTAAAAAAAAATACCCTAAGGGGTTAACCTTTAGGGGAATAGATTGGGTTCCTCCCCATTGGAGAGAGGGAAATAGAGTACAACATCTATCCCAAATGGAAACCTATTGGATATTTAGAGCTTCACAAGAGACAACCAGGCCAGTTGGTGGATGATTGGAACTTTTGGGGAATCAAGATTGATTAAATATTGTTATAAAACATTCACTGATCCAGTACACTACATTTTGCTTGTACTGTACTGTACAATACAATCCCTATTTGCCACAACCTCTGTAATATAATTTCCAATGTACACTATGTTGTATGGCTGCAGCAATAGGCTCAGAACACATTGAATTTAGCTTACCTACACATTAGCCTTACCTATCATTAATTGAAAAAACTACGGAAGCTGCAAGACACCACTGGGCAGCCATGGTCATCATGGGGTCGTGAAATGCAATGAAGTGCCATGTATTTCACTTGTATACAGAAACAGTAAGTCTGGCTGCATCTGTATGCTAAAGAAATCCCTATTTTGTGATGTGTATTCATTGATTTTCCTCTGTTTAAGCTCAGAGTTTGTAGGGTGTGATTAATGTATTTAGCCAATCCACATGTACCTGCTTATTGAGAGTGTCCCAAGAGCTAAAATGAATGCGGTTCAGCTCCAGAGTTCACTCCTGTATAAAAAATGTAAAAATAAATGCTTGGATTGCCTCTTTAAAAATTGAAACAAATTATGAAATTGAAGATGGTATGGTACATTAAAGCTAGTTGTACAGTATAGTAAAAAAAAATACTTTTATACACTGGCGACACACTTTATTCGAGCTCGGCTAGTCCCACGAATTCGGGTATACCCGGGTGTATTGAGGTTTGTGACTGTTTTCTGCCCGAGTGCATTGAGGTATTTTCTAGGCAGGGATTGAAGCATTTTATTCCCACTGGCTGCAATACTGCACAGTATATATATATATACTGCATTACAATTCATTAATTTATGCCATCTGGTAGACACACGAAGCATTGCAGCCTATTAAATCCTAATCATTACAATTTAACAGATCAGCCGCCCGTCAGCCAGGCATGAACCCAGGCTGGGAAGGCAAACACAACGGGGCTTGTCAGAGGTGAGGAGTGGCGCATTCCAGGTATCTGCCAGGTACAAACTGGGCATTTGCTCGAATAAAGTGTGTCAGTGCAGTATTAGTTTGAACTTAAGAGACATATATATATATATATATATATATATATATATATATATATATATATATATTATATTTCATTTGCGTAGCTTTAACACCATGGATCCAAATTATTTCAGATTATGTATTAAAATATACATCAAAAGTTTAATTTGCGTTTAACCTCCAAAAAAGTAAGCAGTATGAATGACATATAGTAAGTACTGTACATTTGTTATCCAATACAAATGATTTCACAGAAAAATATATTTTTTTTTAAAAAGAGAACAACAGTACATATCCAATGAGTCCCCATCTCTCAAATCAATATGCTCTCCGCACTTTATTTACTACATTAAGTACATAAATATATTAGTTGCATCTTCATTCTATTATTCTGTTGTAACTGTTTATTGCATTAATGTGGACAATTACAGCACAACGTTAACATCAGCCTGGCGGGAAATGAAAATACAACCACATACTATGTCAATTTGCTGAGATACACTGTCTAATAATAACAACAATGGATATGTCTGAATTCCTTGGTAAATGTTACAGCAACCGAATAAATGATCCATGTACAAGAGAAAGCTGGGAGTAGTGGGAATAAATTTCCTCACAGAGAAGAATTTGTTAATTTGTTATTTTGTTATTTTAGTGATATATGTGTAACGGTGTTTCCCCCCATCCAGTGGGAGATTTGGCCATTACTGTTCGTGTGGTGCATGATAGCTGCTGGTAACAGGAGCGCTGAGTCGTCCGCCGGTGGTAGTGGGGACAAAGGACTAGGCTTCTGGGGTTCATACCCTACATATCTCTTTAGCAGTGTAGCGCCTCCATCTGCCGTAGGCTCCAGGAACTGAAGGTGATCTCCCACGGTAGAACAATTACCGCTCCCCCCAGTATGGTCACGCACCAGGCAGGAGGTATAACAACAGGAACAGTTTATTATCTCTCCTGTACATCACAGTATACGGCAGGTTCTCCCCAATGCAGCAACTATCAGCTACCACTGAAGGATGGTCCCTGGACAGTCACTACAGGCCAAGGGCACCCGCAGGCATACTAGCTCTTCCCTGCCTCCCTAGCAAAGACAGAGGTATGGTCCACACTCACTCTCCCTTGGAGGGAAGAGGACTGAAGAAGGCCCAATAATCAGCCTCTCTAATGTATGACCTGCCTTCCTCAAGTGGGGAAAGGCGCTAACAAATTTGGGGCGGCACTGTCCTTAAGTACAGCCAGGAGGAGGGCACCAGGTCTGTCTCATGATTGTTCATGCCCAGGCCTAATGACACTGCCTCCTGCCATCACTCAAGTGCAGCTCCTAGGAGGGGGAAAACCCCATATCAACTACTGGCAAGGCATGCTTGTACCAGGGAGGGGGTGTGCACACAAATCAGTAACCATAAGCAAACGAAACAAGGTAGTTCAGATTAGAATTGAGGAGTGATACGAGATGGTGGCTTTTGCACCAAAGAGGGCCCCGCCCTTCAGTGTGAATTACTGTAATACAATATTCGCTTTGGACATCCTCCATAAACTCATTAAAGAGTTTCAGTAGATATGGGTCTAATTAGTGGATGTACTTTTTATAATAGATGTTTAGGAGGCCACCTGGACCTGATACTTTAGAAGATTTCAGTGATTTTATTACTTCTCTCAATTTAGAATCAGTGATTTTGGAACTTAAGTGTGTGAGGTCTTTTGGGTTAGGGTTGGCAGATCACACCCCGCTAGATATTTTTTTATCTTGGTTTTTAAGTGCATAGGTTGTGAGCTGCCCTTCTCTAAGTTATAAGTTTGGAGTAATAATTTGTTAATTCCTATGCTATCATCTCTGGGTTATATGTGACCTCTCCTTTTTTTTGTCTCAATAGCAGAGATATTTGATTTAGTTTTCAACCCCTTCAATTTATTGGCCAACAACCTGTCTGCCTTATTGCCTTTATCATAGAACTTTTGCTTTGTTCACTTCAAGGCTTTTTCTGCGTCATCTAATTGTAATTTATTGAGGTCTCTACATAAGTGCAAGGGAAGTTTTTGTGGGCTTTCTAATTTGTTATTTCCTCTGTGACGGTTTTAATTATGTGTCGTTTTCCCATAATGAGGCAATTGAGATGAAGGTGCCTCTTATATGTGCCTTATGGGTCACCCATAAAGAGGCTGGGGGATTCACACCCGGATAATCGTTTAGGCGCTGTAAGATTTCCATTCATATTATTATTATTATATTGTAATTATTGTAAATTTTATGAAACAGATGCCACACATGAACCATTCGGACAAGCAAAGAATCTTCCATAGATGTTGTTACATAGGAGAGTATGCTACAATTGGTAAGCTGATGTAGTAATTTCTCTAATATAAGTAGTTCCTTATATGTACATAAGGAGGTATGGCATTGTGTCAGATTGACAGGCGCTACAGGATTATTCTGGAAGAACACATGACATGTTCGGTCATGGTGTTGGGCGTAAGGAAAACTGACTAGGGGAATAGTTTCTGGATAAATGCTGGTATGTTTAGCTAGGGAATGGGAAGCCAGGATAACATCAAAAGAAAAGGATACTTGCAAGATAAGACAGAACAGATTTCACCAAGAGAAAGAAATTATGCAATCTCTTTGAAAAAAATATAACTTATTTGATGTCACCATTTATCTGCTATTTGTGAATGTAACTACAGTACTACTCAGGATAATAAACATTTCTGTTGTGTGCTAAAAGCTGGAATGTAGAGTTTTTTATGTCGCCGTGAAAATACAAAGACATTTTACATTTTACAAGTGCCAATTATATAGTATCATTAGTGGTGTTTTCAGCAGTGTTTGGATGGGAGCGTGATCCAACCATGTGATAGGGCCTATTTCTGCATGACCTACTGCTGCATTAATATTTGACTAATAAAGAGGCAGGCTATCCTAGAGTAGGAGTTATGTGGTGGCGAAAAGAAAGTAAAATCTTTATGACTCAGTACCTTCAGGTTTATAACTCTTCTCCCAAAGTAACCAAAAATTGCAAGAAGTCCGAAATTGCATGCATTTGCATACTATTTAAACCAAGAAAACTATAACATTTTAATGATAACATCAACTTTCAGCTAAATAGAGCACACACAGATTATCACTGGTTATATTAATCTTGCACAGCATTCTATTATATTATAAAATTGTTATTTTTATTGAACAGGCTTTTAAACTAGTAAAGTTGAATGTGTCAGTTTTTTATTTGAACTTTTGAGCACGGTAATGACTTTTTTCAATTTCTGCTGCTTATAGAGACGTCAGAAAAAAAGCTCTTTAAAGATGCAGTGCCACATACCCAAATAAGAATTTATTTTCTTTGTACAAATTGCTTTTCCCAATCGCCTTCAAAAAGCCATGCTGTGAAATAATCCAATTGTATTCTATTACTGTATGGCAAAAATACTGATGTCAACACATTTTCTTCCGTGCCAAGTAAGTAAGTCTGCCATTATGATTTTATAAAATCTACCTCATAGCTCAGTCATGTATGTATGTATGTATGTCTTTATTTATATAGCGCCATTAATGTACATAGCGCTTCACAGCAGTAATACAGTACATGTGACAATCATATAAATAACAAATAACACATGATGGGAAGAAGTGCTTCAGACATAGAAGTAACATTTAGGAAAAGGAGTCCCTGCTCTGAAGAGCTTACAATCTAATTGGTTGGTAGGAAGAACGTACAGAGACAGTATGAGAGCGTTCTGATAAGTGCTTCTGCAAGGGGCCAAGGTTAATGTATGAGGTATAAATTATTAGCGATGGAGCTACTCATACAGTATGCTTCGTTAAGCAGGTTTGTTGTAAGGTGGGTAAGGTGGATAGAGAGGGTGCTGGTCGGATAGAGGGGAAGCGCATTCCAGAAGTGTGGGGCAGTCATAATAACAAACTTTGAAAGCTTTGCTGCACTCTTTTCTGTCATAGTCGCAGCCATTCATTCCGTGACATATGGCTGCCAGGACAGTTCGGCGTTGCAGGTAATGTATCTCCTAAGCCATTAACGTAAAAACCCAAACCTTAACATTTTACCCGTAAAAACCCAAACCTTAACCCCTTACGCTAAAAACCTTAACCCTTAACCCTTTTCCCTAAAAACCCTAATCTTAACCTCTTCCCCTAAAAACCTTAACCCCTTACTTTAAAAACCTTAACCCCTTATCATAAAAACCCTAACCCCCTACTCTAAAAACTTTAACCTCTTATCCTAAAAACCCTAGTCTTAACCATCTACTCTAAAAACCTTAACCTCTAACACTAAAACCCTTAATCCCTTTACCCTAAAAACCTTAATCCCTAATTATAATGCTAATTGCCCTAGACACAACACCTGCCTCAGGGTGAAATCAGCAGCAGCCAATTTATCTATAGAAAGGTCATTCGCATCTTGTTTCAGGATCTTTAAATTCCAGTACATTAATTTCGCTGCCGTTCTCCTCACACCTCACTATTACCTGTGGCCTCTCTTTATAGTGTTGTGCGTCTTTCCCTTGCAAAGACGAGTGGAAAACCACTGTTGCATCACTAGGGGCATGATCACAGATACAGTTCTGTTTCCTTCTACCTAAAGACTGGATCTTTATAGCGGCTGTTTTCATCTGGTTTGGGCCACGTGAGCATGGTAGCATGACTGGATTTGTATTGTACTTCCCAGTCCTAAATCTGTTCTTCTTTCCTGGATTTTGTGGAAAGCCGATTGTAGCACTAAGACGATATTGCAGAAACTCACAGCTTGCTTGGTTGTGATGTAGGACCTAGCGATACAGCGCCATTTACTGTCACATTTTTCTTGCGAGTGATGTGTAAGTGACACAATCATTTTTTTGGCCGTTGGTGCAGACCCACGAATGCATCGCGTCCGTGAAAATTGAGTTTTAGTGTTCGTTGCAATACTCCACATAAATGATAGGCGCTAGTGTGCTAGTGCAGGGAGCGCAATCTTTTTCCCCTGCGCCCCTGCCAGCTGTCCCCTTATCCACACGCCCCCCTCCTTACCTTGACTCAGACGTGCTGGCGTCATGACGTCACGTTGCCATGGCAATGTGACGTCACATGACCCCGCTGCATAATTTGACACCACGTTGCCATAGCGACTTATCAGAAGACATCTGAACCAAGGTAAGAGAGAGTTACAGAGGCCTTCGCCTCTTCCCTGGCATTTAATTTAAATGCCTTCGGTATGCGTGCGGGGCCTCTGTAATCCCCGCGCCGCATGGAGATAATCTCACGCCCCCCCAATGGGGGGCATGCCCCCCACCCTGGTTTGCATACGCCTGTGCTAGTGTGGCTTCAAAATCTGAATGCAATGTAACCCATGCCTTATGCCTGTTCATTTCATATGATACGATATGATATATGTAATGGTATTTAAATGCAACCCACCACTTATTCCCCTAAAAACATCAGATGACTAAAAAGTATTTTAAAATATGAAATATTTTTTTATTACATTACAGTAAATGACTTTATGAAAAATACAATAATTCAAATTTCTTCGCTCTTCTTCCAAATGTACAATCTTTTTCAATTGACATCTTCTTCGGGCTGGCTCTTGGACATTTCCCCCCCGTAAAGAGAATATGTTGTATATAAATAATCAAGAAGAAATACAGTAGCATAGTGCATGAATTACGTTGTGTGGTACGCGTGAGTTTCTTTGGGACCTGGTTTAAACACATATGTGCGTCATTGGATTTCTGCGCATACGAGTTTCTATGGAACCTGGTTGAAATACATACGAGTGTCATTGAATTTTGGGTTATTGTCAAAACAAAAAATAGATGCATGAACTACAGTACATAACATTACCTGACAGTATCGCTGGATGTGTTTCCTGCATGACCACGGTGTTGATCAGCCTGCCAAACCTGCAAAACATGAATAAAACAAGAATTACAGTAAACAATGCCTACAATAGGAATGTTTTCATTTTGGAAGCACTATAATAATACAATAATGCATCTTCTTCAACCGCTAACTGACACCTTGCTCTTCAAACATCTCTTTTACATGTTCAAATGTTAAATAATTGTGAGATTGTTTTTTTAGAGAAGAAAACACTGTAAAAGTACATTACATGTGCTTCCTGCGTGAACACAGTGTTGTAATCAACCCGCCAAACCTGCAAAACAAGAATGGAAAAAAGAATTAAACAGTAACTACAATAAAGTTCTTAATTAAAAACATTTTCTGTAAAACTATATTTATTAGATTAAAAACATTTAATAAAAAACTTTATTTATTTAGTTAATAAAGTGACTTCTTTGCCCGGAGCACTCCAGTCCAGAGCCCTATGATACCTCAAAATGTCACTGATGCTGTCTTTGATGGTCATGAATAGTGCAATGCTCATTTTAAACTATTTCCTTAGTTTGTCTATAATGACTCTCCTTAATTTAGTGTGAATCACACTTTTCCCCCTCGAGCTGTAAAAGTTCACTTGTTTGCAGCACTGGGAATATTGCTCAAAACTGACATGGTGCTTGAAAATTAGCACAGTAAATCGATGCAGCTGCCTACATAGTTTGCTGCATATCTTGACAATGTTTCGTTAGTATAATGGAAAGCGGGATGTCATCTACTGCATTCCCACAGATCATCTGTGGTCTTTGCCTCTGTGGTGTCGCAGGTGTGCTTTAGAAAGCAAGCATAGCTAACTAATCGGGGATGACGCTTTCATGCAGGTCTCTCCCTCAGTCATGGGGGCTTGTAACCAAAATGTCCTCCTCATCTGTGATGTTCTGTAAAATCAGGGTATTGCACAGAGACACGGGGGTGGTGAGGTTGTCTCCAGATGTCTTGCACTCTCCTGCTGCTGTGGGTCTAGAATAGAATAGAGACCCACAATGTCCCTCTCTCTGCCTCTCTAAAATCAGGTCCAACTTTGCTTCCACTCTGTCCCTGTATAGCTGCATTGGGACAGGTGTTCCACATCCACCCGATAGTTCCAACATGCGTCTGACCAAGCTGGATCGGGTAGGAACTGGGACTGCCGGTACTGGCTTGGGCAGTGCTGGATCCACGGCAAGGTGAGTAGTGGTTGGGTTGGGCTTTGCTGGATCTAGGGCGAGGTCAGCAGTGGTCGGGTTGGGCAGTGCTGGATCCAGGGTGAGGTGGTGGTGGTGAGCAAAGATCAGATTGGGCTTTTCTGGATCCAGGGCGAGTTGAGCAGGGGTCTGCTGAGACTGTGCTGGATCCAGGACTAAGTGAGCAGGGGTTGGATTGTACTGTTCTGGATCCAGGGCTAGGTGAGCAGGGGTCGGATTGGGCTTTGCTGGATCCAGGGCTAGGTGAGCAGGGGTTGGATTGTACTGTTCTGGATCCAGGGCTAGGTGAGCAGGGGTCGGATTGGGCTTTGCTGGATCCAGGGCGAGGTGAGCAGGGATCAGATTAGGCTGTGCTGGATCTAGGGCGAGGTGAGAAGGGATAGAGTTCTTCTGTGCTGGATCCAGGGCGAGGTGAGCAGGGGTTGGGTTGGACTATGCTGGATCCAGGGCGAGGCGAGTAGGGTCCAGAGCTGGGAGCCATGGGGATGGTTGCCGGGTGCAGCCCCAGGTACCTCGTCCCAAAAATCTTAAGTGGAAATGCTTTTGGCCATCTTCTTTCTCCATGGCAGTCCCGGATTCTTGACCTTAGGAGTTTTGAGTGCTACTTGTTTTCTTTTCTCACTTTTTGTTCCTGGGGGTCACGGGTACAGCTGCTGTCTTTCTCTTTCTCAGGATTTTGACTGGGACGGCAGCAGAAAGCAGGTTCTTACGTCCGTAGAAGCGTGATTGATCCATTGTTAAGCACAAGATACAGTATCTGAAAACAAAAAAGAGAACAAGTGTTAGATCTGATCAAGATCAGTGAGTGTGGTTATGCAGTTTCTGTGAGCGTTTATGTACAGTACAGCTGACGTCACAGCTGTTAAAAGTAGGCATATACCTGTACCTGCCACTTTACCTTTTAAATACAGCATAATGTATAACGAAGTTGCAATTCACATTGAAAATGCATTTAATTTTTCTTTGTGGTTCAGGCCTTCTGAAAATCAGCAATGAGCAAAAAAATGTTAAAGGAATATAGCATGGCGATAATGGGCATGTACAAGAAGGGATACAGAATAATGCACATCCAATGGTGGCTACAGGAAGCGGGCATCCATGTGTCAATAAACTGTGTTCGTAATCATGCCCATCGGAAGACTAAGATTTGTATAAGGGTCCGCAGGGTCAGAACCGACTGAGTACAGTACTGTATACACTTCTGCTCCAAAAAAATTCTTTTCACAGTCACACAGTATGCCTATGCATCTGCACTCTTTTAATCTTTATCATGTTACTTATTTTCACAGGGAAGCGATGCGGCTGGTGGATGAGATCAGCCATGAAAATGATGAGCGCTCAGCTGCAGAGGTTCAGGATATTCTGCAGAAGACGCATGGTCTTACAGTGTGTAATACCAGCATCAGGCAAATGAGATGCGATTTGGGCTGGACCGATAGACATGTCAGGTAAAATAAATTACTGTACAAAAATACTGTATGACTTATTTTGGGAAGTACAGTACTTTCCTTATAATCACATTTCTGGGTATGCTACCTGTCTATGGTAGCCAAATCTGCTGTAAATCACTACATACAGTACTGTAGTAGAAAGATACTGTAGTATTAATATAACCCATTCTTTCTTATAATTGCAGTATGTTTCCCATGATAAGGGAGGCTAATAAGATAAAAATAGTTGACCACGCACGTGCGTGTATTGAGAGTGGAGAAAGGTTTGATGATGTTATATTTTCGGATGAGACAGTCGTCCTTGAAAGATTTGCCACTATGGTATTCAGGGAAAAAAAACATTTGTCCTAGAAACCTCAGCCTAAGCATCCATTCAAGCTGCATGTGTGTGGGACAATGTCGAGACGTGGACCAAGACCTATAATTATATTTGAAGGTAAGTCCCTGTGTTGAGAGTGTAAACCTCTTTCAGAGAGATTCCCAGCTCTGTACTGAGACTGACAGCCTCTTCCAAGAGACTTCCAGCTCTGCCTGAGCCTCCTCATACTTTTGCTTCCAGTCATCAACAATTTTGCCTGAGTGGCTCTGATTCTTGTCAATGGTGGTAATAATAGCGTTCACCATCTTTAGCTCAGTCATTAGTTGCTCGAAGTCACTACGCAAGTTACGGTCTGTGATCTTCAAAGTACCAGACTCAAAGGAGACTGTGAACAGATCACAGTGTAGCTCTGCGTTAGCTTCTATCTCCTTTTTTAATCGTTCACGGAGCGGATCACGTCATGTCTGGCATTTTGTAGTGCCCCTTTAGGGCTGGTCAAGGGATTGTCACTTATTTGTTCTGGCTCTGCTTCCCTGGTATTGTTTGTTGAGGGTTTCTCACTGTCAGAACCGGACAGACACTTATGCATAGGACACGACTTCTGCCCTTGGCCCTCTGGAGACTTCTGCATTCCCAGGATGCATCTTCCATTCACTGTAGGCTGCAGGTCATCTCGGCCCCTTTCTGATCTCGCAAGGTCATTTGTGCACTTCTGCAACTTCCACGGTAAGCTAAGAACCTCTTTTCTTTTTCTTCTCTTCCTCGTTACTTTGTAAGACTGTGGCATATCAGGGCTACTGAGGTCCCCTTCTTTGTTTGAAACATCTGCAGTCTCACTGCACCCACCATGCTTTTGTTGCAGTAGCAGGCAGAACTATTCGGCAATCAGCTGGTCCTGCCCTTGCTGCCGACGTTCATGTTCCAGGACGTAGAGACACAACTCCTCCGTGTGCCTAGGGTCCAGGAATCCCCAACATCCTTTGGGTGTTTCGCTGGTGTGTCTCATTACCCAGACATATAAGTGACATCCTCACCAACATCATATTGCCTGAAGGGACACTCTTTCCTGTAGCTTTGTTAATTACAGAACAAACACATTTTCCCTCCATTCTGGCACTTTCAGGTGTATACTTCACACTGACCTTGGGAGGCGCTATCGCATCAATATTCTCTGTGTATGCTAGGACTGCAGTTGTTGGTCATACAGGTGGGGCAGACTTCACTTTCCGAGTTCGTAGCTCTCGCAGGCGTCTATGTAGACTTTTTATTTTTGCTCAGCGGCCATTTTAAAAACCCATATATATTTTTTCCTCACACATAATGGAGTAGATTTCCTTCACAGAATCCATACCTTGTGTGGGTTACCATCTGTAGCAGTCCCCCGAGTCCGACTGTGGCATGTGTGGCTTTATCAGCATCGTGTAGCTTGGTTTTGTGCCTAGATTTCTAGCTCTTTATTGCTGGTCATCTCTGCACGTGTTTACTCAGTCTTAGTTCTGTTGTGCAAGCCATTGCACGGCTGTTGACAAAAAAAAAAAACACCCCCAAAAAATCCTCTTTATCTAAACACACTTTTTCGAGAGCATAGGCGCCCAAATGGGTCTAATCTCTAGAATAACGATTACCCCTGACAATGGTGTCTACATCCCCCGAAACAAGTCGGGCTCTATTTTGATATACAATGGTATATAATAAAGATAGTTTTTAGAATTTTTGGAGACCTGTTTAGCAGTTTTTTATTTCTGATCTGAGTATGTGTCATCTTCACTCACTGACATTGAACGAGCGACCGATCCTCCTTGGAAATGAAGGAGACTGGAGTTTCCCCGGACTGACTAATTGAGTGCTTGCTTTTTATTTACCTACATTTTAGGGGATATTATTTTGAGATCAGACTAACCCCATGCTCAAACCATACTGATTCAATCACAAATTCAATTATACTGGAAAGAGATATTTTTCTTCTTTTCCTTCCTTCCTCATAATATTTTCTACACTATTATGATATTACCATAATGATTTTATTACTGCTTATCCAATTTATTGTAAGTATAATTTAAATTTAAAAAAAGGTTAATTATAATACACAATGTACAGTAGAATCATTGTATAATTATACAGTAGATTTGAATATTATAGTATCACGCATTGTTAATGTCTTATATCTTCCAGTCCTACAAAAAGTCAGAAATGCAAAAAGGTTGCGTAAGCCCTTTATATTTTATACACACTAATCAGTAAAGAATAGCCTAATAAGGTTTCAACTGAGAAAAAAATATCTGCCTGATGCGAAAACTGGAGTATGTTAATATTCAACCTAAAACAGGTAAAATGTAATTACTTGCTGTACGTCAAATATTGCATAGTGATGTATGACCCATAGCAAGGTAATGACTCCCCTGCAGTTAGAAGTCGTAATAAAACCGAGCAGTTAACATAAATAGGCAATTTTTGCTCATTTGTAAAGAGCTAATTTATAATCTAAAGAAATATCGAGTTTGTATGTCAGGCCCATTCATTAGACGTGAATACCTGTCAAAATGCTTTGCCATACTATCATTTCCATGACAAGTAATGGAACACAGCCTGCTAAAAAGAAGCAAAGATGCTGATTATTTTCTAGTGAAAGGGATGATTTGCTATAATTGGTGCTACAGCATCACCTTCTCGTATTCAAAGTATTGAAAGCTGTCTCACTTTTGTTTCACAGAGAACTTCCTTTCCTGGCTCATTGGTGGTTATCCACGTCTGGTTTTATGCAGATATGGAGTCTGTTCCGAAATTCATATCGCAACTTTAAAAAGTCAGCAACACCCGATTCCTAAAATGTTAATATGTGGTTGCATTTTCCTTTTTAACACTCCCTGAAAAATTACTGTCACGTTTTATAGTAAAAGTAATTGATAAAACAATAGTGATTTCAAAACTACTAGAGATGTGTAAATGTCTCATGTTTCAGTTTGCAAAGAATCTAGTGATTATTCAAAGAAATTCAGATACCCGAGAAAGTTCTGAAAAGGGTTTCGGCCCTTTTTGCATTGAAAGTTCGCCATTTTTATGAAACGTGCACAAATATAGTGTATGAGCATACTGTATGTAAGAGCTAGAGAAAGTTCAGCATCCATTCCCTGTTTCCAGTTCTGCGGAATCTGCTGGCGTACCCTGCCCTAGTTCCCAAGGGGTTGTATCCATTTTTGAATTGTTGAAAGTCTATTGTTACAAGGGCTTAAAATGAAGATGATCAGATCCGGTTGTAAATAACTACTGGGGATACGTTCCATTCTTTTCTTGATTTAAAGTTTTTAAGACTTAACAAATGAATACAAATAATGCAGACGTTCGCGAATAGCGAAGGTTTAAAATTCGTCTGTATCATAAACTGGTGCAGAAAAAAATGTGTACCCCTGAAAAAAAAATTGCTCTAAAATATAGCTAAATATTCTGTAAATGCAAACACAAAGTACTGTGTAATATCATGATGATGTGCAAATGTAGAGACGTTCAGCCCTCATTTCACTTAGAACAAAAACATCAATGAAAACAGCCCTGATGCAGAGAACACTAGTTGGAAGTAAGCACAGAGGCCACTCCCCGGAATATTAGTAGGACTTGTCAGCATCAGCAGCTGCAATGATTGCAGGCTTATGTAGCCATGTTTGGTTTTGGCTATTTCCCTGCCCTGCCTGCCAGGTAAGTCCTAGTACAGTGCAGGCTGTGTTAGGTCCAATCTGGGTTGTCCCCAGCAATGAGCAGCTCCCTTGAGTGACAAGGGGATGCAGGACAAGGCTTGTGTTTTGCCCAATCCTGGACTCAGACCTTGGACCTTTGCCCTTGGTACTTAAGGGGCTGCACTTCCTAAATTGAGTGAATTGTCTCTCCCATGAGAGAGTCTCACAGGAGAGGTGTGCAGAGCTCTGTCACCTATCCCCTCCCTTAGGGTAGTGGGAGAGAGAACCATACCTCCTGCTCCATCAGGGTGCAGGGGAAGAGCTAGGACTGACCTCTGGGGCGGCTCATGACTGGGGGTAGAGTCCAGGGACCATCCTAAGGCTGAAGACCAGTGTTAGTGTGTGCAGTTGCAGACTATGCTATATTCTGTGTGGAGAGAATAAAGACTGTTCCTGTTACAAAATATATTCCTGCCTGAGATTGCAGTCTATCAGGGGGAGTATGAGACAGTTCTTCCGCAGGGGCTGCCTCCAGCACTCCTGGAGCCTGCAACATTTGGAGGCGCTGACCCAAGAATGAAGGGGAACCAGATATCACCCCCAAAGCCTGTCCTGTTTCCCCAACAACATCGGCGGGATCTCAGACCTTCTGTGAGCCAACAGGTACTCAGCATCACTACACACCTGGTAACAGGGGAATCTCCCAGAGGGTGGGGGAAACACTATTACACTCAGAATGTTGTATATTCGCTGTATATTCCATAATGGAAAAATAAAAGCTTTTGAAATACAGTCATCCTTCATAGTCCAGATTGCAGGACATTTGTTTTCAGGTTGGAGATTTGTACCAAACATGACAAAATCTCTTTCAAACAAAAATGAAGTAGAAAAGAAGATATTGAAACTGGAGGCAAGTTGGATCATTAATTGCACAGCATCGAGTCATTTGGTATTTAAAAAAAATTACATTAACGTTGAAGGTAATATACTGTACGGCTATTATTTTAAGGGTGTACAGTAGATGTAATTATGTATTATTAACTACTAATAAAAAGCATTTTTTTATATTCTATTAAGTACAGTATCTTACACTGTACTGTTTTATATTCTAGTGGGCCAATAATATAATTGCAAGAAGACTTTTTAAGCCATTTAAATGTTGATAACGGCACAGAGTTGACTGGAAAGCTACAAGGGAAAGCTACAATGAACACAGAGATCGTGTACAGGTTATTCAATGTACTGATGCAGCGGCCGTTATTTGAACACTTCACGCGTCATGTGCATCGGAATCCCGATTTGAAACCGCGGGATGAATTCCAGCCTCCCCGCACTAAGATGCAAGCGCGGCGAGTGCAGAAAAACTAATTTTAGTGTTCTGGCTTTTAAAAACATGAAATTGGCACAGTAGCACAGTACTGTACACATTACAATTCATCCATTTTATTGCAAACGAAGAAACAGAATCCATGAAATTCAAACAAAACATCCGCGATAAGCGCGGGTGCCTGGGGCTATTGGCCGCGTTCATGCTGCGTGGGGAACAGCAGAGAGCTCAAAATCGGCGCTGCGATGTGTTCGAATAACGGCCGCTCCATCAGTATTTTCAATGTCATAATATCATTTTCTCAATATGTGGTTTAAGCAATACCTTCTTTGAACCATTGAATAATGTAGTCATTTTTACAGCAGGGGAGCGCAATCTTTTTCCCCTGCGCCCCCCTGCCGGCTGTCCCCCCCTCCCCTTACCTTGGTTCCAGCGTTCTGGCCGTCATGACGTCACTTTGCAATAGCAACACGTCTCCACAAGCCGTCTGAACCAAGGTAAGTGCAGTTTACAGAAGCCTTTGCCGCTCCCTCTGCATTTAATTTAAGTGCCTTCGCGATGCGCGCGGGGCCTCTGTAAACCCTGCGCACCCCACTTTGCGCACCCTTGGTTTACAGTATAGTCAAGGCCACCACCAGCTTTCCCGGGGCTCAGGACTAAACCTTTCACCAACATCTCCACCACTCCCCAACCCCCTCTTTCATACCTCCTCGCTATTACTATACCATATAGCAGTGTTGCCACGATTTATTGGGGCTTATTCCCTAGGTGGGATATGGAGATTGCTCCATATCCCACCCAGGGAATGGTGTTATGGTCTTGTATTTGTTTTTAATTATTAATAGATACCTATTTTTGTTAAATTGTATGTCTTTTTTTATATACCTGCATTAATGTACATAGCGCTTCACAGTAGTAATACATGTGACAATCATATAAATAACAATGGTGACGCATCGCCGAAGAAAAGGGATGTTGCAGAGGCCTCACGTGATCCCCGGCATTTCATTTAAATGCCTCGGGGATGAGCGCCACCCTCTTCAACCACTGCGCCCCCCCTCAGTTTGCGCACCCCTGCCTTAGGCTATAAAAATTGTATTAAATTGTGTTGCTCTTGTTCTTGGACGTTCTTTGCAGTTGTTTTAAAGATTCAATGATATATGTTAGAGACTGAGAAAAAAATGTGTTCGTGGGTAAGAAGACTGTACAGGTATATGAAGAAGGAAAAACAGCAAGAGGCAGAAATAGTCTTGAGTCGAACAAAGAAAGTAAAAAAAAAAAGCATTGCAGACCCCCTAACAGCAGAGGGGTTATATAATGTCCTAATCTAGGAAGGCCAGGTTGTGTTATAAGACAGTCCATTAACAGCAAAATGACATGAATAAAATTAAACATCATTCAGGTCTTCAATGCATTCACCAGGGCAAAAAACAGAATGTTTAGAAAGGAAAAATGAAGCCCCAGCAATCCCTTTCTCCCCTTCATGTTTAATGACAAATCTGCAGCTATAGCATTGCCCAGAGATCCTACACTACATGGAAGTTTGCTTGTGGATGTTTTTGATCAATACCCTGAGGGCATGTCAATGCCTTTTATGAGCAAAGTAGTGAAAAGAGAGGCATAATCTTAAAGCATACACTATATAGTGTGTGATGCGTCTGGTTAAGTGCTTGTGTAACGGTGTACCTTTGATACCAAAAATTAACTATCAGAGACTGTGGAAGTTGTATGGCACTTAATTGATGATGGGAATTAAAAAAGAGATATGCTGGCTCTTTCTTTTACTATTGATGTTGATAGAGTGCAAAGGAACAGAACGCTGGTAAGTACCAATCCTATACTTCTTCAATAAGGTGTAATTTTCATGTGGATATCTATACAATATCTGTGTGTATTCTTGATCAGTGTTTCCAAACTGGGCCCCTGCGGCAGTCTGGCGTTCCCTGAGAAGACTGAGGGGTGTTGCGGGATTTCCCTGTGCTCCCAGAGAAATCAAGGCAGTTGCTGGGGGGGAGGGGGGGAAGGCTGGGCAGTTTCCTCCATCATGATTGGCTGCTGCTGGGTAATCCAGCCAATCAGGAAGTGGTGCCAGCAGCCTGAAGGGTGTGGCCAAGCAGAGGAGGAAGCAGCATGGGAAGGAGAGGGGTGAGACTGTCGTGGAACAGGATTTTACATTTCTCTGTCTCCCTTTGCAGCTCATAGGATTCATGTCTCCCCAGTTTAACTGCCTGCTATTTTCCCTGTCCCAGCAGCTAGCTGCATGTGAAAGGGCAACATTATTGTTACATGTTGTTTACACAGTCCTAGTCAGTGTTTGTTGCCTGCAATCTCCTACTGTATTCCCCTAGCTTAGAGTGGACTATTCCAACCCCCCTTTCCTTGCTAGTTAGTATAGTCTCACTTCACTTCTAGTGTCACCCTTGCCCCTCACTTCCTTTTCACCCTGGACTCTAAGTGAGTACCTGCCTGCTATTTGCCCCAGCAAGGCCTTTCTGTTTTTACACTGCCTTATCTTGATACACTGCACTTCAGAGAGAGAAGCACTCTCTACCCACACTACATCTGCAAGTACCTTTCTTCCTGTGATGTTCCCTCAATAAAACTAAGAAAGACAAAAGGACTTGTTGTGCTTTGGAAGAGGGAAGGCATGAGTTAAGCTAACTGAATTATTCATACATCATTCGTAACCCTGGTTCCAGGATAGACTGTGTCTCTGTCTGTCCTGTTGTGTGTGTTTGTTCTGTCCTCTTGTGTGTGTGTCTTCTGTGACCATCTCTGCCCCCTCGCTCTACTCTGGACTCTCTGCCCCCCTGGGTCTCGTGTGACTCTCTGCCCCCCTGGGTCTCGTGTGACTCTCTGCCCCCCTGGGTCTCGTGTGACTCTCTGCCCCCCTGGGTCTCGTTTGACTCTTGGCCCCCCTTCGGTCTCGTTACTCTCTGCCCGCCTCGGTCTTGTGTGGCTCTGCCTCCCTGGGTCTCGTGTGACTCTGCCCCCTCGGTCTCGTGTGACTCTCTGCTCCCTCCGTCTCCTGTGACTCTGTTTTGTTTCTGATCTATGTCTCCTGACTATCTTGTATGGGGCACCTTAGCAACTCAGCACTGAGAGAAAAGAGGTTGAAAACCACTGTTATAGGTGTTGGAATTTGCAATACTGTCAATCTACTGTAAATCAATAAACAGAATGTCCTACTGCTCACATAGCAGCTAGCAAGAACAGAGTGGGTAGTGACAGTATTTTTCTGAAATTCCCAACATTTCTAACTTCAGATTACAATACTAAACAAATATATTAAAGAAGTCAATTAAGTACCTGTTTTAGAAAAAATAAAGTATTTGTTTTAGGAGAAAAAAAGAAGTAAAAAAAGATTGGGGGAGAGGGGCAGAGAAAGGTGGGGCGGGGGGGGGGGTATAGTTTAATTCAGGACCAAGTCTAGCTTGTGAAAAATTTAAAAATAACAAACATATGGATGTGCCACACAATACATAGTGGTCTGTGCTACAATCCTTTATAAATATAGAAGATACAGTACAATGATATTGCTTCCCTTCCAAAACATTTGTATGGATAAGGTATACAAACTGCATTCACTTTACCGGTGTCCACAGGAGCCAAGCCGATCCCAAAGTGTGTGGAGTAGCGCTACCCACAGAGTGTGTGTGGGCGTTGGTGCACTTGTAGATGACGTTACCTTCGTGGATACTCCAGTACCAGGGTACCGCCGGCTGATGAAAGGATATGTCTGATCCAACTAAGATCGTCACCTGCATTCTCCCGCAGCGCCGCTGTAGCCTCCTCCTGCTCTGCTCCCACATTGGAGGTAAGGGAGGGACTGGGGGACCTGGCTACATGTGTTTTGCTAAATACTGTAAGAAACCCTCCATTACAAGAAGCAAACAAAACAAGGTACAGTAGAGGAGCAAGGGAGAATGTAGACAATAAAGGAAGACTATGGCCCTGCTTCAATATGATGTGAAGCTACTTCACAATGCAGAAGACGAGTTTAGCTCCATTTAAAATACATGAAACTGAAATCTCCAGATATAGGACTACAGGAAGGAACTCAGCACTATCTTGGACTTTTTAAAACAATTTATAAATTCCACGAGTGCTGATTTCCTCCCACTAGTTATATATCTAATTTATTTTCCCACTAGTTATATCACTGACCTCTAGTGCAATGTTTCTTCAAATCTCTTCTTGGGGACCATAAGCTACACCAGGTGTAAAGCAAAACCAATGCACACAGGTGAGTGCTCCTCTTGCATTTGAAAAGAATGTTGGGTGGTTGTCACAGACACCGGGTCTAGCTCAGGGCCCTGAGGAGAGGTTTTAGAATCACAGAGCTTTAGGGAGTGGTTCCCAACCCTCTCCTTTGGATCCCATTCAGAAACCCCAGGCCACCCCAGTCAAGACTGGCTAAATCTCCTGGAATTAATGTGTCTCTTGATCTGGCTACAGGGAAAGTCTGTTTGCTCTGTGCCGATGAGTAAATGTATGTAGAAGTTTATTCATCTATGAATGTATGTTTGTAGGAGTGCACACATGTAAGGGTATACTGTATGTATGTATGCAAGAGTGAATGCTTGCATAAACTTGTGTATGTATGCATGTGTGGGTTGAAGTCATGTTATAGCTTTTATATGGCCCTTTAATGAGCCCCCATAATCTCCCTCCAACTGTGTGCCCTTAATGCCCAGTGCGACAAGCCTGTGCAATTTAGGCTTACTAAAGCAGCAATAACCCCCCATTTTAGTTGCCAGTATAATTATAGAAATTCAAAGATGGCCAATAGGATTATGGAATTCGTCTTGTCCAATAGGAAGCTACAATGTCATGACCCTGATGATGATACTGCTTCATATATGCCCTCATGATCTAAAGTGACTTGGCCATATTGATTTCCTTAATGGACGATGAAACACCTGGCTAAGGTTAAGTATCTTGAGAATTTGGGGGATCTGTGAAGCTAAAAATAGCCACGTTGAGCTCTGGAAAAACCCGTGTTTGAATCTTGTAAAAAAAAAAAAAAATGGAAAAAAAGACAGAGTATGGATGATTTGTGTTTTAATAAACAGATGCAGCTTATGTTGATATATCACTGCATAGGACAAAATTATTTAAAAAAATTCCCTGAGGGCCGTTGTGCTGATCTGTAGTACTTGGAAAATACACCACCCATTCAGAGGCCAATAATTAATTTCCAGAAAAACAAAATGTAATTCTTTATAAAAGGCTGTTTTCCCACACCTGCCATGTAGGATTGCACCCCTTACTAAAGGAAGTACAAAAAATAAAAAAATATCCCTGGAGATCCTAGGATTCACAAACAGTGCTTGTAGGAAAGCATTTAGTTACCTTTGAATAATTTACCGGTTTAGGACTGAGGGTATTTGTACCCAAGTGCTGAAGAAGTGTTGATGTTTTTGGTGCTAGCAATGTTGATAACCAGTTACATGAATGGCAGACGCACACACAAAGATTTTGATGCTGCTTTTTTTTATTCAATCAGTGCAGGTGGGCACACAATATTGAATAGAACTGGTTCTGTACATACAGTATGAGGATACCGGCAGGATGCCTTTACAGACCAGCGCCAGGAGGAAGAAGTGGCTGGGCTAAGGAATATTATCCTATCGAGTGTGTTAGTCGACCTGGGGAAATCTAACAATATTCAAGTCTAAATGAAAATAATTGCTGGTGTATACTAAATATAGGGAGGGACATATCTTGTTGCCTAGGCAGCACTTCATTGTTTTGTTTTGTTCCATTTGACATCATTCCACTAAAAAATATTCTTAATATTAATAGTTGTCCTCATCTCGTCCTATTTATTGTGAATTTACTGTGAATACAATCGGTCTCCAGAAAGTACAAAAATAATATATAACCTCACTGTGACAAGTAGCAGATAATTCATGTTGTCCTCAATGTTCCAAAGTAACCTCATACGAGACATGTGTACACCTAGACGGTTCTCCTAAATTTGACTTTGGTAATTACTTAGATAGAGTTATTAAGCATTTTATACGTCGTCATTAAATATTGTAATAAAATTATTCCCTTCTCCCAGACCCCAGGTCATAAAACTGTCGAATAGCTACAGATGCAGTCAGATTTATTTAGCAGTATTCAGCAAGGAAACTTAAGATGAAAGGCTGCCTGTCCACATCCAGACCCCGGAGTCTCCACGGCCAGACAAATTGCCCATCGGGATTAACAGTGATAGTGACAGACGACTGGGAGGACTCTCCCCTACAGGACAGGAAGGGATCTGGAGTCCTTAAAAAAACAAAATCGAACAGAAATTGGGTATTATGATTCAGGTCTGAAACTTAGAACCTGTAGTCAGAACTACTCACAGGCTCCGTAAAATAAAATGGCAAAATCCATACTGTGGTATCGTCAATAGGAATATTTGTGAGAGGTGTTGTAGTATTCAGCTGACTTAGGAGCAAAAGGGAGGAAATACTGTACAATAGAGCAGATCAAAAAAAAAAAAAATCAATAACATCTTACAGAATACGCCCTCATGCTGACTTATCTTAAGTACAGACTGTAGGAGATCGTAGCGGATACATATCACATCTCACCGCCTCCCCACTGCTACTGTACATACACATGTCTCGGCGTCCCACGTGACTGCTGGTATCCCGAATGTGCAGGAGATTCAAGATGATCAGACGTGGAGAAGGAAATCGCTGCTCAGTCTCTGTCCAGAACTCTACTTATTTCCCCAGGAGTCAATCATGATTGACTCCTAATGAAGTCTTCTTGGTGAAACAAATAGAGTTTCACAAGGAAGGCTATAAGATTTTATTGATTTCATTATAAAACTATTTTTGCACCTACCGTCTGCACTGTCAGCTGAATACTTGAACACCTCTTAGAAATATTCCTGTTGATGTTGCCACAGTATGGATGATTTTGTGTAGTTCTGACTACATTTTCATGGATTTAACCCCTGAGTGAAAACTGTGTTCTCTTGTTTTTCTCTTCGGGTTGATACTGCGCCCCCCTTTGTTGAACCCTATCTACAAACAGAAGAACCAAAGAAACAGTTCTATTTTGGGGTTTGAGCAGCAGTATCACTGATATTTAATATTGTCACTTGCACTTTTTATTCACATTTTGATTTATGCCACATACACTTTTTTAGTTAGCACATTTTTGTGCAGTGATCTTATTTCTATTTAAAGTAGTTAACAATGTTATCATTATTATTCATATTTGTTATTAATCACTTAAGAGGAGCCCATAATTGCATAATTTGTGTATATTCTGAAATTTAGAAATTAGGTTTATCTAGAGTGTCAGTTGGGGAAGAGAGAGTATCAGTGGGGGTGAGAGAGTGTGTCGGAGAGTGGGGGAGAGAGTGTGTCAGTGGGGGGAGAGAGTGTCTGGGAGATTAGGGGAGGAAGAAATTAAGAAAGTTCAAGCAATATCCTACATGTGTGTGTTTTTTTTTTTAATAAATCAGTTCTGTACTATGAGAAAATACTTGTAGCATTTTAAAAAAATGTTTTAAAGACATTTCTAATGTAAGAAGCATTTCCAAAGTGACAGCCCCCTTCCCCCTCTGGCTCTTGAGCCCCACCCTCTCTCTAGCAGTGCACCCTTTGTATCTAGTAACTGCCCAGTCAATCATAATCCAGGACTACATTGCCCAAAATGCTGTGCAAGAACTGAATTAAATAACCCGGAGCAAGCGATCGATTACAGGAGAGCGGATCAATGTGCAGCTTAGCTAATCACTTGTCAGTGTGCAGGTTGTATTGAAGCACATATTGAATGGGGAATATATATATATATTTATTTATTTTTTAAACGGCAGCTTGATCTGCAGCTTTAATTGGTTGAGGAGGGAGGGGAGCGGCGCAAGGCTAAAGGTTTGCCTAATGCAGGGGAGCGCAAACTTTTAATGCGGCGTCCCCCTGCCTGGCCTCCCCCGGTCTTGCGCCCCCTCTCCTGCCTGGCAGCAGCGTCAAATGACGCTCCGGGGTCACGTGACTTCCGGCATAATTTGACGCCAGTGATGTCACATGCCCCCCAGTTTGCGCACCGCTGGCCTAGGGCACCGAATACCCTTGCAATGGCCCAGAATCATACAATTTTACTAATCACAACAAAACACAGTGGAGAAAAAGTGGAGCTGTATTTACCAAGCATACAACCCAACACACACTTGAGCATTCATATAGCTTACTGTGCCCACAGAGAAAGAGACATGGAAAATAGAGCTACTGTATACTAATAAAGCATGTACTGTGACTGCACCCAGAATTGAGGCTTCTGTACAAATAAAGGTTTGGAAAGCAGTTTCCTTTGTGTAGTAGTGAGGCCAAGTGAGTCACATTGTGGATGCTGATTAGCTATAGCTGGACTATGTAGTAAACCTCCTCATGCATAATGCACAACATGGATCTCCACGACCATATTTCCACATATTTTATTCAGTTTGAATGCAGCCAGCTCTGAAGATGCCTGTTTCCTACAGTAGCACATGTACCGTTCAATTCACAGATCTTATATGATCCCAGCTGCCCTTAAAGATGCTTTTAACAACACAGGCAGTGTGGTGCAAGCAGAATTAGATTAGAAGGAGCTATCATTCTTTAATTAAAAAAAACAACTTAATTTCAGGAATGTGTTATGTTCATTTTGAGATTGATAAATCAATTAATCTTGCAAATAAAAGCATGACTTGAAGACATTTCTTTAAGGAGTTGGTGATTTATATAGCAAATAGAAATCAATAAAGATGGAACATAAAAGATCAGAATATTTTTTATCATTATATGTAAATGTTCAAAACAGATATGTAGCTCTCTGAGCTTTAATGAAGAGGGCTTAGCTGCGATGATGTTGCCCGTGGCAACAAAGAGGGTGTGACTTGAAATTGGGCAAGGTAGGGATAGATGGGTAGCTAAGGAGTATTAGATTAGAATGGGCTCAATTTGTAAGGGTGATAGCAATGGTAAGGCTGCGGTCCCAGTCATGCCTGTGACATGTGCACCCGGCGGGGGGGGGGAGGGGCGGCGCGTGCACAGCGCTAACCGCGATCTGCGGTCTCCAGGGCGCGTGCACAGCGCTAACCGCAATCTGCGGTCTCCAGGAGAGAGGGAAGCTTGCGACAGGAGGGGGCGTGGTCGGGGTTTTGTGGGGGCGTGGCCATTACGTCACGCGGCTGGTTCGCCCTCATTGGGTGAGCCGCCGGTGGGGGCGTGGCCACGTCTCCGTCGCAAGGTTTGAACTCAATTTCATTGAGTTGAAAAAACCTTGCAGCACGGCTCGGCTGCACCTTCAGCGTGAAGGTGACTACCGGATCCAGCCCCATTGAGGGGCGGTGCTTACACGAACAGCGCATGCCGATCCGTGCGCTGTGGCAGTTACTGGGACCGCAGCCTATCACTGCAGAACATTAAGCATGTGTAGGTGTGCTCCTAGTTTAGGGTTCTATTCCTTTGTCACTGGTTAGGTTAAGGTGGCTTTAGATTTTTATTTTAGGTAGAACTGATTTTGTACCTACTTGCAGACATGGAGGCAGATGGTAGCTTAGATAAACTTCACAGGCTCTCTTGAGGCTGTAAGAAAGGTTGGGAAATATTTAGAACCATTGTTGAGGGGAGCGTGGGAGGGTGTTTTGGAGGACAGAGGATCATAGTTGTGGGAAGTGTTAAGGTTTGTTGAGAGTGGCGGTTGTCAGTGTGGAGGCATCACGAACTGAGCAGGAGGGTGAAGTGGAGGTGATCAGACCTGGAGCCTGATGCTCCTGACAGCCATCTTAGGCTGCGTCCATAGAAACGCTGACGCTCGCCTGCCCGGTCAGGAGCGATCCCATGGACTGGCAGGCGAGCCAGTGTGCGCGATTGGGAGGCGGGGCAGTGACGTAGCTGGGCCAATAGCCAACGACGCGGCAACATCACGGCGCCATGACGTGACGCTGCTTTGCAGTGATTGGAGGTTTTTAGCCGATAGCATGCTGAAAAACAGCTTAGACTGTCGGCTGAAAATCCCAACTCCTCAGCACGCCTGCAGACGCTCGCGTGAGCCCCCTCTCAAGACATCCTCATTGAGGATGCCGGGGCTCATCGCGGAGCGTCCGCACGGTGCAGCGCTGCCTGTCCATCCATGGACGCAGCCTTAGTCAGAGCCCACACCCCGCGAGCCCAAAGTGGAGGCGATCAAGAGGAGAATGAGGGGCCAGTAGGGCTGTAAATAATGGCACATGGACTTGCAGAGGTCATTTGCACCAGGCCTAAACACATGCTTGAGGAGCATGGTCTACAGGTGCATAGAGGACACAGGTTGGACCGCAGCCACCCACCATCCCCCTCCAGCAGCAATCCACCGGCCGCCTCCCGCAGCCCCACCCCCACAGCCATTTCCTGCATCCATCAGAAATGCATTGATGAGGAAATACATTGATGAGGATGTATCTATTGAGGTTGTGCTTAGACCTAGTGTGAAGAAATTAGATGTGAGGGTGTATTAAAGCAGGAGTCTGAGATACTGTGCCCCAGTATTAAAGGCTGTGAGAGGGACAGAGATTTTTCTTCAGGTCTGAAATAAGCAGTTCCTGAGGCTAATGTTATAGGTGAGGATCCCTTGTGCTGGGTGCTGCCAAGACAAGCCGGTACTACCAACCTAGCACAGCGGACAAAGTTCTCATACAAAAAAATAGGCTTCAAAGTGGTGATTTTCAGCAATTGCCAGCACCCTTAATGCTTAAGGATAATGTATGTGCAGAGTTGCAGAGTGCTCTTTGTATACTGATTACAGAATTATCTGTGATCAGTAAAATTGTCCCTGATTGCAAATGGTGGGAGCCAGGAAAATAACCTACAGTATGTGTTCATTACCAGATAAGGCCCCACTAGTCTGGGGGGGATAGTTAGGAAGCACTATCCTGTTACCATGTATATGCTTCAGCCCCTGGTATGCGGCTGTATACGTTGGTTCTTAGTGAAGGGACCTGTTATGTAATGTGATGTTGTACCTTTGTATTATGGATCTGTATTTTTATTATATAACTGTGCCCTGTTGGTATGTTCTGTTGATGCTTTGCCAAACGTTGCCTCGCGCGCGGCCGGCCAGATTATTTGCCTAGGGAGAGTGCAGCCTCCTGCTAAAACCAGGCCCGTTTTAGCATGCAGGCCTGGGCAGCCCACTGGCAGTGTAGGGGTTAAATTCATTACACATGGTTCTGCCTCTGAGCTGGCTCAGAGATAGGCTACAATGTTGCAGATCCCAGGCACATGAGGCATGACTCAGAGGTAGGAAAGTTCTGGTAGGCCATGTGACCGGTGGGGTGACAGATTGCTACAGCATGTTTTACCCAGAGACAGAGAAGGGTAAAGGTTGACACTCCCTGGGTATAAGAGGTGGGGACCCACCCTAGAGAGAGAGAGTGTGCTAGGGCAGACTGTGCTACAGTAAATGCCTGGTGCAACAAAGGTTCTCATGCTGCAGGGAGCAGGGCTGTGGTCCAGATCTTTGCAGGGATCTGGGGCTGAGCCTGCTTCATCCTTAGCCAGGGTCAGTCCTGGGAGGAACTGCAGGCAGAGGGGGAACTTCTGCAAGAGATACATGCTGAAAACCTGTCCTGTCTGTGCTGTGTGATATGCTGATCCTGCTGACAATAAAAGCAAGCATCCTGTTTTAAAAGTTCCTGGCGCCCTTTTCTACTTACTCTACTCCTCACTACAGCCTTGGCCTGGATCCACTGGAGAAGCCCTGAGACAAAGGTAAAACTGGCTGAGCTACACTATGCTGAAGCAGGTAGAAATCCTGTTTGCAGTGCAAGAGAGAGACTGATTGCATGTACACCCTATCTTCTGCAGCCGAGTGGGGATAGGGGAGTCAGACAGGAAGAGACAAAAATGTATTTCATTTTAGTCTCAAATCTAACAGTGCAAATTGTTCGCTCATAACTGCAATCTGTTGCATATTTAGTTTCACAAGAGTACAAAACAATAATTTTTCTCTACTACACAATGTTATCAGGCCATCTGCAATGAAATTATCTGTAATTATAAAGCTAATCAGGGAGATTAAATGGCAGACACAGAGTAATGAAGCAGCTCAAACAAGAAGTGTGATCGCAAGCTCATTTATTTGCTGCTGAGATCTCCCCCATGCCTACTTGCTGTGGTTACGTAGTGAGGCCCGGGGAGATGGTATGTGGTGGCGGCCCCCGGTGTTAAAGGATTAGCAAACCGGTTAAAGAATCAGCATCAGAATCAGAGGCAAAGCAGGACAGCGCGTAGTGAGGAGTGCGTTCTAGCAGCAGACACCGGAAGTAAGGCTGCGGCCAGGCAGTGAGCAAGCGTGCTGGAGCTCGTGCATGGTGACGTCACGCGCACTGCTCGGCCGGGCGATTTGTGGCATGCTAGGTGCGCATGCGGGGGGCGCAGCCATGGCGTCCTGATAGGTGGTTCGCCCTCATTGGGCGAGCTGCTCATGTGATGCGCCAGAGAGTGCGCAAATCAAATTTGCTTGCTCTGAAAGCAGCTAAGTTCCGTGCATGCGCGGGCGCTCGCTCACGCTAGCCACACACATTACAGCAATGTGTTTCATTGTGGCCAGCGCGAGCGAGAGCGCCCGCTCAGCGCCACCCTGGATGAGGTCTAAGAAAGACTTCGAGGTTAGACTACAAGAGAGCGCTCCTCCCCTGCCATCCTGCTCTGCCTCAAGTGATGAATGTTCTACCTGCTTGCTTATCCTTTAACGCCGGGGGCCCGCTTTGGGACTGGGGTCAAAAATTAGACTTTCCTAGGTGCAGGGAATTCTGTTGGGAGAGGTTTACCCTTTTTCCCGGAATCTCCTGGAACCCAAATCAGCATAAAGTTCCATACGCCACCACTACGTTCTCTTCTGAGATCTTGGTCCCTTCTGACCGCGAGTTAGTCCAAATCTCCTGGAACTCAATTCGGCATAAAATCACAGCCGCGTTGCTACGACCGTTTCTGAGAACTAGGAAAAGTCGGGACTTTGATTCTGGCGGGCAGTCTTTTCAGGCTTGAAATCGAAGCCGGTTGCTCTACTATTCACACAGAAGCAAATTTGAAAAGCCCGTCCATGCTCTTACTACCAGAGACTACGAACCTGATTGGCTCAGCGATTCTTATAGTATTCTCAGCTTCATTCACAAAACTGAGCAGCCAATCAAGGCATGGGAACTTTCCCAAGCAACCAATCAGAGACAAGCCGCTAGAAAAGCCGGATCAGCAGGAAATCTGAAATAGCCAAGAGACATGCGCAATCCTGCCACCTCTCTCCCTGGCTATCTGCTGGGCAGGCTCCACCAGGTCTGGCAGAGCAAGTGGCATCCTGAAGGACTGCCATTGATCTTCGGACCTGGTACTCTCCCTTTCCCCGCTGACCAAATGCTATCCACACCTCTGGGCATCCTCTGGCTGCTTTAAACTCCAATGTCCAGCAGACTTACCGGAGCCTATGGGTTAGCTTGGGCAGCCTGTTTGGACATAGGTTCCGAATGTAAAAAGCAAATTACATTGTTAAAGTATATTTTGCTATACTTCTGAGTCTTGGGGGACGTGGGACATAAAAGGAAAAATATTCTAGTATTATTTCTATCTGCCTTATTCCCCACACACTCTCTCTCGGACTCAGTTTGGACTCTCAGAGTCCTCCCTCAACCTTATATATGGTTGGGGCACCCACAAACCCTATACTGGTTGTGGGTCACCTTGGCACCAGCTGGGATACCCCCTTAACCTAGAGATTCCTCAGCCACAGAATACATGTTTTATCCCTGTGCCTCATTTTGCTTTCTGGGCTGTTCTGAAGCAGGGTACCCTAGTGGTGAGTCGCACTTGCATTTTCAAGGGGAGATATTGCCGGGACAATGTGCCTACATGTATCGGAGAATCAGGCATGATTACCGGGTACATTTATGGGGGAACTGACAACTCCGGACATCAACCTCCTAGGCACATTCTGTCAACGTTTCCTCTGCAAAAAAAAAACCTTGAAACTCACACCCTAGCAGTCCCTGCTTGATTGCATGCCCGAAAGAGAAAACACAAAAAATACTTTAAATGGTACAATGTAACTGGGCCCAAGAGCTAATTCTCTTGGACTCTTATACACGGATCAGGGGTAACCAAAATGGGCTTGACCTTTATTAAAGAGCATGGTTACCCCCTCCTGTCACACCTCCCCGCTTAAGATGAAGGCTCTGAGGCAGTCACCTCATCAGGTGGCTCCACAAGCCTGGAGGTCCTTTAAGCTTTTGGGTCGCTGGGATGTCCTGTCGGGAGAGTCCATCGGCATTACCATTCTCACTACCCTTCTAGTGCATTATGGTAAAGCCAAATTCCTGAAGGGCAAGGCTCCAGCGAAGTAACTTGCCATTCTCCCCCGACACCTTGTGCAACCAGCTGAGGGGATTGTGATCAGTGACCACAGTGAATGACCTGCCATACAAATAGGGCTACAGTTTCTTGAGTGCCCATACAATGGCCAGGCATTTTTTTTTTCAATAGTGGTATAAGCCACTTCTCTGGGCAGCAGCTTCCTGCTCAGATAGACAATGGGGTGTTCACCCCCCTCCTCCGATAACATAGTCGGAGGCATCGGTTTGTACAAGGAAATGCTTGGTGTAATCTGGTGCTGCCAGAATGGGAGCACTAGCCAGTGCTGTCTTCAGTGCCTGGAATGCTTCCTCACAGGCAGGAGATCAGGCTGCCAGAACCGAGAGTTGTTTCTGTGTTAAGTCAGTCAGGGGTTTGGCAAGGCCATCATACTGTGGGACAAACTTCCTATAATAACCAGTGGTGCCTAAAAAAGCCATGACCTGTTTCTTAATTCAGGGCACGGCCACTGAATGATGGCTTCTACCGTAGCCGGCTCCGGCTTGAGATGCCCTCCACCCACTAGACACTTGGTAGGTTTAAGTTTTAGCCCTGCTTCCTTTATTCTCTTCAGCACCGCTGCCTCATGCACTGAGTATCCCAGGAATTACTAAACACAGCTATATCATCCATTTATGCTCTTGCAAAACTTTGCATCCTTTCCAGTAACCTATTGACCAGGCATTGGAAGGTAGCCGGGGCAGTCTTCATCCCGAATGGCATAACCAGGAATTCATATATACCACTTGGAGTAATGAATGCTGACTTTCTGTGCCTCATGGGTCAGAGGGATTTGCCAATACCATTTAGACAAATCCATAGTGGTCAGATACAGACCTTGATGTTGAGGAGTGATATACGCGCTCTCAGATAATTAGAATGAGAGGTAATACTTGTGATTGCTGGAACTATCAAAAGATTATCTGATAATATACTGTGTGCAAAAGAATATTACTCCAAATGCATTTCTTTATTACTAACATTTTCAATAACGTACAGCAGACCTTTCCCAAGGTGAATGTGTGTTTTCCAATTTTAGTAAATACCGAATCATTATTTTTTCAGGAGTGACGATATAAAATATATATATATATATTTTTTTTTTCAGAAACAAACATTTTTGTTTGTTAGTTAAACAGAATTCCACCATATTGGTAGAATTGTAGACTATTCTATTGCAAACTTGTACAATTTGTGAGATATTTGACTTAAAATTGCATTTGATATATTCAGAAATACTGAAAGGGGTGGAGAGCTGGGACAACTGTTTCGGGCCCGACAGCTGCGCCATCCCCGGAAGTTGGGCCTAACTTCTGCATCCGGCTGCCAGGCCTCTGATAGCTGCCGAGCCTCAGCTCTCCCCAGCAGCTATGGGGACTCCTCCCTTCCCCCCGCTCGCCCACGCCAAAAGTTGGGCCCAACTTCTGCACCCAGAATTGTGTGTATATTGTGCTTGGGATGGGGGGGAATTGCATGTATATTGTGGTGGCCGAGGGGAAATTGTGTGTATTGTGTGGGTGGGCGGGTCGGGGTAAGAATTGTGTATGGGGTTGGTAATTATGTGTAGGAGGTGCGAATTGTATGTAGGGGTAGGGGGCGGGAATTATGTGTAGGGGTGTGGGGCAGGAATTGTGTGTGGTGGTGAGGGGCGGGAATTGTGTGTGTGTGTGTCTGTATGTAATTGTTTGGGGGGAATTGTGTTAGGAGCGAGGGTTGAGGGAATGGAATTAAGTGTAATGGAGGGTGCTGAGGGAGTGGGATTGAGGAGAGAAGGGTGGAGAGGGTGAGAGGAGGGGGGAGAGTGAGAGCGAGAGAGAGGAGGGAACAGTGTAAAATAGGGAGAGGGATAGAGGGGAGATTGATATAGAAGGGAGGAGAGTGAGCAAGGGGGGAATATAGGAGGTAAGAGCGAGGAGGTATCATAAAAATACAACAGTAATTGTGTATGTACATGGTTGTTTCAGTATTATATAGATTTAAAATGGAGGTTAAAATTAATTGAAAACGTTATTAATATAGTTCATAGTATACTGTAAGCAACGATAAATCATCATTAGTAATGACATTTCTTTACGTACGGTAATGTAAAAATGTCCACTCTTATGAAAGAAACAGTATGTGAAACTCCAATGACTGAAAAAAGTATGTTTGGGAAATTCTTGAAATGTCCTTTTAATGAAAAAATTGTGCTATCCATTGCATCAGAAAAACATCTGCGACACTATAAGATATTGTTTTGTGTTGTCCCCTTATTTTTCTCTGAATGCTTTCCTCTGTACACTATCATTAAGGACTCAAGTGGAAGTCTTCGTCATGGACAGCAGCACAGAGAGAGCCATCTATTTTTATAACAATGGGGTTGAGGACTTGGTACATTTAAGCCACAGCTTTGTTTTTTCTATATCATTTTATTTTTTATTAACCTTATGATTTTTTTGACCTTTTTTTGGCCCTCCTTTTTTTTTTTGTTTTACATGTATGGGAAGCAAGGGGTCTCAGGAGCTGAACCTCGTTAATTTCATCTTTGGGGACCACCTGGTACACAACATACTTACCGCGTAAGTGTTACCGGTTCAATATAAGTTACTGTATGCGGGCCAACAGGAAGCCGTAACGTTATCCGTTGCAGTTTCCTATTGGCCAGCATACAGCAGGCATTTAAACAACCAGGAAGTAGCTGACGACACCTTCCAGGGTAAGAATCTCGGGAACCAGGGGATCCGCAGAGTTAAAAATAAACCATGGTTCAACTCCGGAGACCAGTTTTGGAAAATAACGTCTTGAAAGTTAGTATTATTTAACAGACATTAGGAACAAGGAGTGTCTGTTTATACCCTTTTCACATACAGTAAATGTCTACAATTGCTGGTAGAGTTGTGACATCAACTAATAAAAATTAATCATTAGACATTTGTCAGACAGAGAGCAGGTGTCACATTCTTAGACGAGGTACAGTACACTTAGGGGCTGAGACTGTTGCCAAGGACACAAACTGAAGATGAATTCTCCCATTTTGTTATGTCACAATGAAAGCCTAAAAGACCATGTACCACATACATTATACAGGTAGTTAAATAAAATGACCTTCAGTTTTATTGACATCTAAGGCTGAGTCCATGCTGTGGGAGACCGCGCAGAGGCGTCCGCACGGGGCACAATCAGATTTCCTTAAGGCATTAATAGCGCCTATAGACCGTGCAGGTGCACGCGGACGGAGACAGGAGGGGGCGCGCTCTGCGCAAGAAATCAGTTGAAACTGATTTCTGAGCGCGACACGCAGGTCACGTGAGCGGTTCGCCCAATGAGGGGGAACAAGCTCCTTGACGCCCCTAGTAACGCCCTGTCGACCATGGCCAAGGAAAGCACACGCTTTTCCACAGCCTCCGCACCCCTCAGCGTGGGCATCATGGCCCGGGCCTAAGATGATAGTAATTTATAAGCAAAGGAAGGAGCATAGCGTAGTAATATGTGTAGATATGTGTACCCCAAAGCAATAATGAGTTATGCACAAGAGTCCTACAACTTTTTTGCTACTCGGCCATGTTCTAAATAGAAAGCTCTTTGTGAGTACTTTCTAAGAAATCTATACAGTTTTCCAAAAAAAGGGAACATCAAAATATTGTTAAAACTGTTCTAGGGCATTATTGGACTATATATCTGTTTCAACCACAAATCCCCACTGAAGTCAAAGGGGATTTTTGTTCAAAATGCCTGAACAAATTCTTCGAACTACTGTATATGTACTGTATGTATGTCTTTATTTATATAGCGCCATTAATGTACATAGCGCTTCACAGTAATAATACACGTGACAATCATATAAATAACAAATAATACAAATAACAGGTCATGGAAATAAGTGCTTCAGACATAAAAGTACAATTTCGGAAGTCCCTGGTCTGAGGAGCTTACAATCTATTTGGTCGGTAGGAAGAACGTACAGAGACAGTAGGAGGGCGTTCTGGAAAGTGCATCTGCAGGGGGCCAAGCTTTATTTATCATGTGTATAGTATTAGCCACGGTGCTACTCATATGCTTCTTTAAGCAGGTGTGTCTTAAGGTGGGTCTATAGAATATAGAATATGCCCCTTAGTCTTTATTCTCCCATCACAGGGATGTGTTGTTTTTCCAAATGACCCTACCTCCTCCGGAAGTTTTATACTGTAAACTACTTGGAAGATTACAATTTAAAATAATTCAATATTACATTCTACAAACTACAGGCCATTCATCAGAAATCTTTATCATCGTGCAGTTTATTTGCATTAATAGCAGTGCCACGCACATGTACGGGATGTATGTTAACATGTTAAGGCTACCGCAGTTGGTTGCAGAGTGATGATGGTACTAGGAGGTATGGAGTACCAATTCTTTATCATTTACTATCCTAGGCTATCAGTATTTTTTTTTATTGACAGGCTAAACGGTTCCACTTTCCATTTAAAGAAACAGTGATTTATTTTAGGAAGTATCTCCAGCTTTCTATCTATAAATGTTGTATAACTGTACTGCTGTATGGCTAGACTTGCTTTTCCTCAAATGTTAAATTTAAATAACACTTTTTAGCTACTTTGAATCGGGGCCCAGTATTTTAATAATAAAACCAAAAAGGGAACTTCAATAACTTATGGGTTGCGGGCAATTTTCTTGTCCGCTACAAAATATTAAAATATTAAAGTAAAAGAAGGTGCCCTTCAAGTGCTGGAGAAGAGACCCGTCTAATTCAAATGAGTAGGGCTTAAAGGAGCCCCAGCACATCACATTGAATAGTGGCTGTAGGACTGAGTCTGAGTTTCAAACTGAGTCTTTCACTCAGTGGCCACTGTTTGAAACCCAAATTTACCAAGTAGTTCTACATTATCTTTACTTAGGCCAGTTCTTTAGTGCGTGTGCTACGCGGTGCGCGGCAGTTTTCGTTGGCTGAGGTTAGTCAGCCATTCTATACTGGTGCTGCGCACGGCAGGGAGCGTGGAACCGGCCGACAGAGGGGAAGATGAGAAAAAGAAAGAACGTGCTGCTACCGCCGCTGAAAATGTAAGTATATGTGTGTGTGTGTGTGTGTGTGTGTGTGTGTGTGTGTGTGTGTGTGTGTGTGTGTGTGTGTGTGTGTGTGTGTGTGTGTGTGTGTGTGTGTGTGTGTGTGTGTGCGTGTGTACAATGTTATTAAAAAATATTATTAAGGGATTTATTTATTTGAAAACGCATTTAAACACACACATACACACACAGTACCTTACACTCACGCACAGTATACACACAAAACGTGTGCGCGCACGGCCGCACACAGTATATTACAGCCCTTAGAGGTAAATGAAGGCACGCAACCACAAAAGAGTGCCAAGCTTTAGCACACCTCAGCTCCTAGTCATATGAGTGGGAGTAAAGGCGTGCACAGCTTAGCTTTGTGAATCTGGATCTGGGTCCACCCTTTCTCAGAAAGACAGACTAACTTAACTACAGAAATGTATAGCAGGCACACCAAGAGTTTTGTCCAATGTTTAAAAATGTATTGAAACGTGTTTCCAAATCATTTCACGATAACTATTTTATAGAAGCTGTCTGACAGACAAAGCTTTTCATAAGTAGCCTTGTTTACTTGCTGGTGTTCATTTGGATCATTTATTCAAATGACAGCATTGTTAGCGCTGAAATAGTTGCTGTTTCCCGAGGCGATTCACCAAATGCAGAGCTACTTCTACGAAAAGAAAACGAAATGATCTCCTCTTGTATAAGATAAATAAACGTACAGCTATAAATGAGTTAGAGGATTTTATATTATTTGACAAACATACAAAATAGTTGTGACTTATGCAGATTTTAAGCACACTAATTAAAATGAAGCACCATGAATAAAGAATGATGTGATTAGTTTACAATGACAGACTGACTAGGTTGTTCTGTCAGGTACTGTAGTAGCTGGCAGTAAAATTCATACTTTACCCCCTAGCCATGCGGCACAAACCGTGGTCGGCATAGTAAAACAAGGTTAGGAACTAACTGAAACAAGAAAGAATGGGACAGTTGGTCTTAAGAAGGATACATTAATAACTACAGTACACATGACAAAAGGGAACTAATCTAAATGTCAGTCCATAAACAGGGATGTATTGTGCCACAATTGAGAACTCCTATCCCAACTTATATTAAGGGGACAACCCCCACTGCTTGATGTTATTTTTACCCCTCCCCCTTTTTATTTTTTATTTACATGGAAGGGAAGCAAGGGGTTCCAGGAGCTGAACTGCGTTAATGTCAACTCTTTGGCCCCACTGATTCTTGATGCATACGTGTAAAGGTAGCGCCAGTACTAGGTTTCGGTGATAATAGAAAAAATCCCATGGTAACGATATTAATACATTTATCGGGATAACAATACATATCGCGATAAGTATTTGATTTTTTTTATTTTAATCCAAAAATGTTCTAGTAAATCTAAATAAAGTGTTCAAAAGAAATACATTTTCTTTAGATTTACTAGAGCTAAAGGCCCTTTATTTCCAGGAAGTCCCACAGGCAGGGAAGAAGGGGTTGTGATGACCTGTATTCCTGCTGCCTTTCTGCTCTCACTCGCACACCTCCTTCTGCCCCCACCTGGCCGGGAGGAGAGAGTGAGAGCAGCGTGTGAGTCTGCAGCTCCGATCTCGCACAGCAGGCAAGTTCCAATCTTCTGATACAATGCAGACTTCATGGTTGTGCCAATGATGACAAGCCGTCCAGGTCCTGAGGCAGCAAAGCAGCACCAAACCATCACACTCCCACCACCATGCTTGACGGTTGGGATGAGGTTCTTCTGTTCGAATGCAGTGTTTGGTTTTCGCCAAACAGAACTTTTCTGATTCAGGCCAACAATTTCTACCTTTGACTCATTTGCCCAGAGAACATTGTCTTTAGCAACTTCAAATGGGCAGCAATGTTCTTTTTAGAGAATGTTCTTCTCCTTACCCTCACTTGGATGGTTGCAGCCATCTTGGTTCCTGGCAGCCTTCTATTTAAGGCTGCACTTCCTAAAGGATGTTGCTGAGCAAGGTTCCTGTTTCAATTGCAGTCCCAGCTGTGTTTCTCCATATTCTCTGTCCTTTTGCCTCTGGATTCCCTGTTGCTGACTCTCCGCCTGTCACCCAGACTTTGCACCTCTTCTACCTGCCTTGATCCTCTGCCTGCAACCCGACTATGTTTACTCTTAACAGTAATCTGTCCCCTGGCTCTGGTCGGTGAATATATACCCCTACCATAGGGGGCTATGCACTAAGCTCAATGGCTTTGCGTTCTGATTTTCCAAAAAAGCAGGTTCGTTAAAAAGTGAGGCTGGGGACGCGATTCACTAAGGCCTTGAAGCCATTTTTTAACGTACCTGCTCAAAATAGCTCAGAACAGCCACAGCGTACGTGTTGGTTTTTTTTCCCCTGCCAGCGTTCTTAAATTTTACGTACGCTAGCTGATAGAAAAAAAAGCCGCATGTAACATTTGCATGGAGATTTGCCATCTCCATGCAAGACTGTTACAGGCGATCGTACACTAAATAAATACATTTTAATAATAGTGTACATGTGCTGGGGGTCTCAGGACCTGAACCGCATTGGTTTCCGGTCCGAGGACCCCCTACTTCAGGAGATACAGGCCCCGTTATGGGGTGCCGGTATCCCCTGCACTTTAAAGCTCCCGCGTCACGTGACGGGGACATTTAAATTCTGCAGAGGGATACCGGTACCCCATAAAGGGGCCTGTATCTCCTGAAGTAGGGGGTCCCGAGGCTGAAACCAATGCGGTTCAGCTCAGGAGACCCCATGCACATCTACACTAGTATTAAAACACACATAACAATAAATAATAATTCCTTACCGTAGCGGCTATCCGCTATGGTAATGAAGCTGCATTAATGTACATTGTAATAATAGTGTGCGGAAGCAGGGGGTCCCCTGAGCTGAACCGCATTGATTTCTGCCTCAGAGACCCCCTGCTTCCCGAGTTACAGGCCCCGGTATGAGGCATCGAGTGCCAGTGTCGCCGCCATCTTTATAGCGTCCAAGACGCGACGTGGGCTCTATAAAGATGGCGGCGACACTGGCACCGATGCCCCAAACCGGGGCCTGTAACTCGGGAAGCAGGGGGTCCCTGAGGCAGAAATCAATGCGGTTCAGCTCGGGACCCCCTGCTCCCACACACTATTAATAAAAATACATTAAAGTAGTTTCATTACCATAGCGGTTATCCGCTAAGGCAATGAAGGGGTTAAGGCACAATAGCATGTTTATTGGGGACAATTGCCCCCAATAAACAACACACATCCCCCCCGCCCCCTAACACATACAGTACAGTAATGGGCAAAAAGACTATTATCCACATATGGATAATAATGCATTTGCCCATTTTAAATACATATAAATTACAATAAATACAGTCTATATATTACACTTACCTTTTACAGGCACCCACGATGAAGGCCGTCTTAATCCTCATCTTCATCCTGCCCATGTCCCTCCGACGCTGCAAAACATACACAAGAATAAAAACATCCAATGTACTACAGTAGGGTGCTCGGGCCACAGTTACTTGTCTCAGTTTCTGGACCTTCTTGTGCTCCCTCTTGTACCGAGTCACCTGGCCTCTAAGCTTGACCTTTAGCGATGCTCTGGTGATGCTCAAGGTAGCCTTCAGTCTCTCGTGCTGCTTTGCGGGGACACACTGGGTAATCAGATGTTCCTGCAGCACTTGTATTTCTTTAGCAGCCTGCAGATTCTCTTCCTGCAGAATTCGCTGCTTCTCCCCGGCATTCTTGAGGTCTGTACGCAGACCTTGCAGTTGGTGCTCTGCTTCAAACTTTTCATCTTCCAAAAGTTTCTTTATTTTTTCTTGACGTGGTCTGTCAAATCAGAATTTTCTCCTTTCAGTCTTAAATTTTCTCTTTTTGCAGTCTAATATTCAGGGCCTCCTTGTAGTCCTCCTTCCATTTACGCACATCTGCTTTGAGAATGACAGTCTCCTGACGTGAGACTTCCATCTCTAAGTTGAGGGTCTGAATCTCCTTCTGAGAGACTTTGAGATCCATATTAAGACTGAGAATAGTTTTTTGAGAGATGTCCAGCTCCTCAGTGAGACTGTGAAGTTCCTTTTCAGAAACTTCCAGTTCTGTGCGGTAACTGCGGATCTCTTGGTGTGAGGCATCCAGTGCTGTGCGGAGTGTATGAACCTCCTTCTGGGATATGTCCACCTCTGTCCGGACACTGTTGACCTCCTGGTGTGAGGAATTCAGTTTAATGCGGAGAGTGTGAACCTCATTCTGAGAGACTTCCACCACTCTATGGCACTTGCGAACTTCTTGCTGAAAGACTGTAATCTCCTTCAGTGCCTCTTCATACTTCTGCTTCAGATTAGCAATCATTCTATCAGATTTGCTCTGTTTTTTATCCATGGCGATAATAGTCGCATTTGCAGTATCTAGCTCAGTCTTGAGATCATCAAATTCTGTCCTGGCCAAAGAGTAAATTGTGAGCACATTCTTCTGTAGCTCCACGTTATTTTTCTGTAGCTCTGCGTAATCATCTTTCTTCAGTTTCAATTGTTCACAGAGCATATCACAGTCATGCCTGGCAGTTTTCAGGACAGCTTCAGGGCTGGTCAAGGGATCGTCACTCATTGGTTCTGGCTCCGCTTCCCTGGTATGGTTGGTTGAGGGTTTCTCAGTATTAGCACCGAACAGACACTTTGGGGTACACGACTTCTGCCTTGGGCCCTCTGGATATTCGGTCATGCGCGGGACAAATTCTCCAGTTTCTCTAGGCTGCAGGGCATCTCGGTCCACCTTTTCCTCCGCGGGATCTGCGGGCATGTCTGTTCCTTCCACGGTAAGTGAAGACCCGCTTTTCTTTTTCCGCCTTTTTATTTTGGATGACTCCGTCCCATCAGGGATATTGGGGGTCTCCATCTTTATTTGAAACTTCAGCAGCTTCACGGTATCCGCCATGTTTTCCTTGCAGTTGCGTTAGGTGGTGTAAATATTCAGAGATCTGCTGCTCACGCTCTTGCTCCTGTCGATCACCTTCGTCATCATAGAGCAGTCTTTTTGGTTCGTACCAAGTTCAGGCACCCCCACCACTCTTGGGGCTATTTTGTGGGTGTGACTCAGTTCAGGTTCCCCATAAGAGATGTCTTTCTCCTTATTGGACTGGAAGGGCCACTCGTCCGTGGGGTAGGGTTCATTATAGGAACGCCGCATCTTGTCCTCCATTTTGGGGCTATCATGTGTATTTTTCTTCCTGACCTCAGGAGGCGCTATTGCAGCTGTTATCACTGTATTTGCTAGAAACCCAAATTGTGGTTGTCCTACAGGTGGGCAGACTTTGCTTGTAGAGTTTGTAGCTCTCACAAGCGTCTCTGTAGACTTTTTCTTCTTCTTTACTTTAGTATGTTTTACAACATCAGCAGTTCTGTGCACAAAGTCTTTCTCATCAGTGATACTGGATGTGCAGTTGCTATGTAAAACTTCTGTACCTTCCTTGGGTCCACAGCGCACTGCTTGCTGCTGTACTTCCTTGGCGCATTGAAAAAAATAGTCCTCTGGCTGCTGCCCTTTTTCTGGGGCCACGTAGGGGCCATCCTCATCGTCTGAATAAGGCCTGAAGGGACACTGCTCCGTGTGGCTGGGCTCTTTACACCAGGAACACATTTTCTTCCCCCTTTTTTTTTTAAAGTCTGTATTGGACTTCAGCTGGACGGCCATTTTAAATTCCCAGGGTTTTTTTTTTTTTTCGTTTTTTTTTTCTTTCACCAGTGGTGGGGTAGACTCTGGTCACAGCATCAGTCCCTTGTGTGGGTCACCGTCTGTCGCCGTCCTCCCAGTCCAACTTGGCATTGTGGCTTTCTTCAGTGCAGTGTAGTTTTCCTGCCTGGATGGGTATCCCTTTAATTCTGGTCCCTGCTGCATGTGATTCTTTGCTTTGTTGCTCATGCTGTTTGTAGGAACTATATGCAGGAAAATAAGCACAACATTTTTCACAGGCAGTGCAGTTTTGCTGCCTGGATGTGTTTCTTTGGTTTTGTTGCTCAGACTGTTTGCAGGAACTATGCAGGCAAAAGCACAAACATTTTCACAGGCAGTCTCCGGGGCCCCTTTGAACTTAAAGGGCCACCTCTCATTCCAACTTCTGACACCATATGTAAGAGACTTGTTCAGAGGTACATATAATGGAGACCGATTGGGGTGAAATTATATCTTGGCTTTATTGAGCCTGTTCCTTAATGCAGGCAAAATATACAAAAACACAAAATAACAAAAGCCTATCCCTGTGTAAGGGCTAACTTAATTCCCCAGTCCCTTTCTCCAAGGCTGGAGGGATAATCCAATTACCACCCTATTCCCCAAAGTCTCAAGAGATACCTTAAAGCAGGGCTGCACAACATACGGCCCGCGGGCCGCATGCGGCCCTTCTGGCCTCTCTGTGTGGCCCGCGATGACTCTGGCCGGGCGCCAGTTAATTAAATATATAAATTAAAAAAGTTTTTAAAAAATGGCGGCGATTCATCCCTCCTCCCTCTCCCTCCCAGCCCCCTCCCTCTCCCTCCCAGCCCCCTCCCTCCCAGCCCCCTCCCTCTCCTTCCCAGCCCCCTCCCTCTCCCTCCCAGCCCCCTCCCTCTCCCTCCCAGCCCCCTCCCTCTCCCTCCCAGCCCCCTCTCCCTCCCAGCCCCCTCCCTCTCAGCCCCCAGGTTTTGTGGTGCGCGAGGGCAGCAGCAGCCGTGTGTTTTTATTTTTTTCAATAGCAGGCTGCCGGAGAGGTCAGAGCATGCAGGGGGCGGGGCTTAGTACCGGGGAGAGGATGTGCTGAGCTGATCTAAGAGAAGTGTGTGTGTGTGGGGGGGGGGGGGGGGGAGGGGTGGGTGTGAAAAACGGGCTGGTGGGGGTGGGTGTGAAAAACGGGCTGGTGGGGGGTGGGTGTGAAAAACGGGCTGGTGGGGGGTGGGTGGATGTGAAAAACGGGCTGTTTGTGAAAAACGGGCTGGTGGGGGGTGGGTGTGAAAAACGGGCTGGTGGGGGGTGGGTGGATGTGAAAAACGGGCTGTTTGTGAAAAACGGGCTGGTGGGGGGTGGGTGGTTGTGAAAAACAGCTGGTGGGGGGGTTGGGTCTGAAAAACGGGCTGGTGGGGGGGTTGGGTCTGAAAAACGGGCTGGTGGGGGGGGTGGGCTGCTGACATGTGAGGGGGGGGGTGGGCTGCTGACAAGTGAGGGGCAGTGGGGGGGAAGTGATGTGAGGTGCAGGGGGGGGGAGAGAGTGATGTGAGGTGCAGGGGGGGGAGTGATGTGAGGTGCAGGGGGGGAGTGATGTGAGGTGCAGGGGGGGAGAGAGTGATGTGAGGTGCAGGGGGGGAGAGAGTGATGTGAGGTGCAGGGGGGGGAGAGAGTGATGTGAGGAGCAGGGGGGGAGATACTGATGTGAGTTGCAGGGGGGGAGAGAGTGTCATATTGAGGGGAGAGGGAGAGTCATATTGAGGGGAGGGGGAGAGTGTCATATTGAGGGGAGGGGGAGAGTGTCATATTGAGGGGAGGGGGAGAGAGTGTCATTAAGGGGAGGGGGAGAGTGTCATATTGAGGGAAGAGAGACATGGGGGGGATGCTGACTTGTGGGGGGGGATGCTGACATGGAATGGGCTGGGGGTGTGTGGAGGGGGGTATTTTATGTTTGATGTGGAGGGGGTATTGTGTGTTTGATGTGGAGGGGGGTATTGTATGTTTGATGTGGAGGGGGGTATTGTGTGGGTGAGGGGGAGAGATGGGGTATGAGAGATAGATGGGGAGTATCGTAAAGATTGATAGTGAGGGGTTCTGGGGGAGAAATGAGGATGAGGATGAGGATGATGATGATGAGAGGTGCTGGAGGAGAGATGATAATGATGATTTAACCCGTGCGGCCCAAATTTTTTTTCCTTGGAGCAGTTCGGCCCTTCTTGCTTTACGAGTTGGGCAGGCCTGCCTTAAAGCATGTGGCCCTTCATGTCAGTCTCTGGTAGGTTTCTGGGTCCCCTGTGTCCAGGAATATAGGTCTCTGGGTGTCTTGATCTCTGCAAAGCCTTTCTGCTCAAGACCTCTGTGTGCAGGCTTCTCTGCTTTCCTCTTGTCAGCACCCTTGTGTACTGAGGAAACATCTCTTTCCTTTTTCTGGGAACAGGCTTTTTCACAGAGCTGTGATTCGGCAGGTGGAGTGGTTGATTGCAGGTGTGCAATTAACCAGCACACTGCTGGATTAGAGGTATGCCTGTTAACAGGGTTAAGACCCTGTTACAGTTCATCAACCAGTTGGTTTGATCATCCCTCCCCAAGATTGCTACAGTAGCTGCACAGCCTGCATGTATTGCTTTTTTTTTTTTTTTTAAATGAGCATCTTAAATATAGATATGTATATTTAAATATATGTATATATAGGTATATTTAAATATATATATTAAATACATTAGTATTTTTAAAATAAAAAAAGGTCTGTGGTCTTTTGCAGTTTATTTTTCCCCTCGATGGGACTGGCCCTATAACAAGGAGTACATTATAATGAATGAGGGCGTAATGTCACCTTGAACAATACTTGTACAGTAATTAAACCCGGTGCTTTTAAACCTGCCGTAAGGTCTTTAACTGAGCCACTGATTGAGCCATATACTAAAGCAGGGATTTCCTGAAAACCTGACCTGTTGGTAGCTCTTGAGGACTGGATTTAGCCACCCCTGCTCTAGTCATTCAATATTTGTGGTAAACATCTGAAAACAAGTGCATGAAGTCACAACGGACTATGACTGTGAATTAATCTAGTTATTTGTGGCTTCTTTCATTTTACATTTCTATGGTCAACACTAATTGCGTTAGGCATCATCACCCTTTCCATTAACCGCTGGACATAATTGCGTGTTTTTATATTAGTGCTGCTTTTCAATGAGTAATTACTATCTAAGTAGAAAATTACTTGTGGCACATACAGCTTTGCAAACTGTAATATGAAGAAACCCTTGCTGTGCCAGGGTATAGGAAGCAGGAGGAATATGATAAACTTATTTTGTGATTAGTAAGTGCCATCTCCTATCGATCAGAAATAGTTTGAGGCTAAAATACTGCTGTGCGAAGCATGTTGACCAGAAACAGGAGTCCTGAATATTAAAAGCAAAGGAGGCTGGTGCAGAATGTTAGATGCAGAAAGGAGAATAATTTAAGTCCAAGGATGATCCACATCTAATTCTTTGAAAGACAAGAGTTGTGGGGGTGTCTAATGTTAATGCAATAGGCCAGTGGTACTCAACACCAGTCCTCAAGGCCCCCCAACAGGTCAGGTTTTCAGGATATCACTGCTTCATCACAGGTGACTCAATCAGTTGAAGACTGAGCCACCTGTGCTGACGCATGGATATCCTAAAAACCTGACATGTTGGGAGGTCTTGAGCAACCCTGCAATAAGCCATAAACATGCTCAAAATACAGCTATCCCATAACATTTTAGGCACCACGTCTTCTTTACAAATGCCAGTCTAAAACGTTATACTATTTAAGACTCTCTATGCCTTATAATACATTACTGTAGATCAGTGCTCTTGAACTAGTTTTTCCAAAGGAGCAACAATTGAGTAATATTTTTAAATTATATTTCCACATTTTGCAAGCAATTAAACATCTGTGTTATACAGGTTTACATTATATCTGCATAAAAGCGAGTTTAAGTGTCAAAAATGGCTGAAATGAACAATTCCAATTAAATTAGCAGGAGTAGATTGTCCAAGGCCACTCTAAGCCCCTTCGTGGACTGTATTCACTGCCGTTGTAGTGCCCTCGTTTAAACCAACACCCCAAACTCCTTATTTGAAAACGTATCCCAATATACAAATCTCTGCCTGGTTTATGGTCTTGAATTTGTGCGGTTCTTACTGTGTTTGTCTCTAATCCACTAATCCTCTAATAATAATAATTAGTGTCTCTAATCCGCTAACCACAAAGAGCTCTACAGTATGCAGGGCAACAGGTAGACCGTGAAATCAATAGCTGTAATAATTCTGTACAGTAGGTAGAAGTTAATAATGCTGCCCACCTCCCTCCCCCCTCTCTTTATGTAGAAGGGGCTTTGCTGGTTGTAAAGTAAATATAAAATAGTTCAATGAATACTAAATGGTAAACCATTGCTTTCAAAAGACAAAAAAAAAAAAAATCAAAGTGACTAAAGAATTGGCTTCACTGCATTCTTGTCGGCCAGTGACACAACATTGCCCTATTCCACATCTGTACTGTGTGTGTTGCTGGGGTATAATGTGTTAAGCACTATGCCTAAGTGAATTTCTAATAGGGCCTTTACACACAAGCAGTGTGTGGGAGGTTAAAAGCTGGCATCCTAAATTTCTTAATAAGGAAATGTTCTATATCAATGGAAAAAACATTTTGAAGGGACCGAATAACACATTTTTAGTGTATCTACAAAGAAGCCTTATAATTAGGGTGACCAGATTTTAAAAAGTTAAAACCGGGACACATTAAAAAAAAAAATTATAAAACAAATTACATAACCAACTGCGTTTTGTCTCCTTTATGTCTCTCCACTCCTCTTTGTCCCCCATCCTCACACACACACACACACTCCATTTTCTCCCCCCATCCCTCCATTCTCATTCTCCCATCCCTCCATTCTTGTTTCCCCCCCACCCATCCATTCTTGTTCCACCATTGCCATTCTCTGTCTCTCTCTCCCATTCTCTGTCTCTCTCTCCCCCACTCTGTGTGTCTCTCTCCCATTCTCTGTCTCTCACGCTCTCCCCCATTCTCTCTCTCACCCCCATTCTGTCTCTCTCTCTCCCCATGCTTTGTCACTCTCCCCATGCTGTGTCTCTCTCTCCCCATGCTGGGTGTGTCTCTCTTTCTCTGCATGCTGTCTCTCTCTCCCCATGTTGTGTCACTCTCTCTCTCCATGCTGTGTGTCTCTCTCTCCAAGCTGTGTGTCTCTCTCCATGCTGTGTGTGTCTCTCTCTCTCCATGCTGTGTGTGTCTCTCTCTCTCCATGCTGTCTCTCTCCCCATGCTGTGTCACTCTCTCTCTTTCCCCCATGCTGTGTCACTCTCTCTCTCTCTCCCCATGCTGTGTCTCCCTCTCCCCATTATGTATGTATGTATGTGTGTGTGTGTGTGTGTGTGTGTCTCCATTCTGGACCTTACCTGTCACTGTGGAGCATGGGTGGGGGGAAGCCATCTTGAGCCCTGGCAGTAGACACCGGAAGTTCTCACTCTCACTGCTGGGCTCCGCTGACTCTAACCCCGCCTCCAACCTCTGCAGCTAACTCCGCCCCACCCTCTGCAGCTAACCCCGCCTCCACCATCTGCAGCTAACCCCGCCTCCACCCTCTGCAGCTCAGACCCGGCCTCCGCTCTCCTCCCTGCATTCACACTCTCTGCTGCCCCCACTCTGATGGTCAAAACTGGGACATTTTAAATAATGTCGGGCAGCCGGGACAGACATTAAAAACCCGGGACTGTCCCGGCTATACCGGGACATCTGGTCACCCTAATAATAATACATTCTAGTGTGAGAAAATTAGATTCTAGCCTTCAACTGTCTACACAAAATTCTTGTGAAAATGGTTCAATAAAGGCTGACTCGGATGTCTTGTACTTAAAGCATTCTGCTCCAATAGCAAGCGAATGGGTGCAAAAACTCATCTGATTGCCTTTCCCAGTGTTTATTTTTTTTCCAATTTAATGTATACACACTGAAACTGTAAGAGCAAAGTTCTTATGCTCATTAGTCAATAGTGAGACACTATAAGGGCCATATTTACTAAGTAGGCTACTCCATAAGAAATCTTAAATCTCTGAAAGGCACCTTACAGTTTATTGAGGAGAATGGTCTGTAATGTGTCTTCCTGTGCCAGAAGGGGTCTAATGAAATTGCACCACTTAGTAGATAGTTATGGGTCTAAATGTTGTGCCGAAGCCACAGACTAACAAAGCTTTATAAGTCATGGTATAAATACCACGTATTGAAGGTTCAGTAATCACTGTCTCAGCACTGACCCCATCATTGTCAGAGGCCTTAAAGACTGTTCTTTGCAGGGACCTCTGGCAGAAAAATGGTTAAATACAATTTTTTTTCATGATAGCTAAAGTTACTGCTTTCATTTTTTTTTTAATGAAATCATATTATTTTCTGATGTTGAAGTATGAAACTTTCTTTGCTTAGGATTCTTTGAAGGTTGTCATGAATATTATTAGCCAAACTTGTGGTGCACCGTGTTGTAATTGAGCTCTGAAAGATTACAAAGGTCAGGTTGTCTGCAAGCTCAAGGTCTCATGTACTGCAAGATCTACAGGAAATAGCACAGATTCAGTCAAATATGTATTTGGTCTGTAGGTATTTAATATATTTGCTTACATCTAGTTTCTTTTAAGCAGATCACCGTATTATCGTCTGTTTTGTAATTACTCACATTTTCCCTAAATAATAATTTCATATAGCGCTTTTCTCCCAATGTGACGCAAAGAGCTTACACAATTAGAGTATAGTGCTCGGTACGGAGCATATAATAATTTTTATAGACACAGTTCCTGCCCAGATGAACTTACAATCTATTTTTTTGTGCTCGAGGGAGATAACGTGACTTGCCCAAGGTCACAAGGAGCAGACACTGGGAATTGAACCAGGTTCCCAGAATTGAATTTAGCCGCTCCTTCTCCCCGTACCACCATCAAAGCAAAGTCCCCTTTCTTGTTTCATTTTTCTGAATCCTGATGATTTTCACCTGTGGGGCATTTGATAGTCTATCATATTGCCCTCCATGAAGCTTCCCAGTAACACAGAAAATAATATGTTTGGACAGTACCTAATCAAGGTGGCTAGGAGTAAGGATTTGGAACATTATAAGGGACATTTCATTTGAAAAGACTGAATCAACATGGAATTATCAGGGGTTTTATGAAGAAAGACGGAATTAATTGTATTAGTGGAAGTTTATGATTCAGGAATTAAGGTTATGTAAATTAGGGCCCTAACATTTTTTATATGAAGAGAAACTCTTCCTCACGGGGTGAGGGGTTTGTTGGTTATAAGTGGTACAAGCTGGAGATCTGCTGTGAGACAGTAAACACGTTCTCAAACCTGCAGGAAAATGTTTTTTGTAAAATCTAATGAATTTCTCTGTGGGCCCCCTGGGAAAGGAAGGATCTTAAAAACAGGCATTATTATTATTTACAAAGAAGAAAACAGAACTGCAGAGCATTACAGATTTAGAAAACACACAAATCACCACACAGAAAATAATTACACCACTTGAGTTAACAGCACCAGACCTAAAAACTAAACAATACAAGAAAGGAAACCCTGCTTTTAACAGATTACAGAGATTACTAACATAAAATAAACACAAGCGGAGCACAAATTAACCAGTGGTGGGGAAAACCTAATATTTAAGACATAGGGATCTTTGTATGAATTTAAGCTAATATTCTAACATAAAGCACTTGTTTTTTATGACCAATCTGAAAGGGACCTCCTTTGTATCTGTAACCCCCTATTCCCTTGTCTAAGGGAACTACGTGTGCTGCTGTTACCTGTGGCTCACAGAAGGCTTGAGCCCCCGCAGCTGGGAGCCTGGGGTGAGCTCTCATTCTCCTTGGTGCAGCACCTCCACCTGAGACCACTTACAGTGAAATGATACACACACCAGTATATAACAATTGGTTTAATAACAATAGAATAACGAGTAGCCATTTTGGTCGATAAGTGCTCGATAAGGGCCTTATCGAGGCTTTCTGAATAAGGCCCTAAATATTGTGCCGAAGCCACAGACTAACAAAGCTTTATAAGTCATGGTATAAATACCACGTATTGAAGGTTCAGTAATCACTGTCTCAGCACTGACCCCATCATTGTCAGTGGCCTTAAAGACTGTCCTTTGCAGGGACCTCTGGCAGAAAAATGGTTAAATACAATTTTTTTTCATGCTAGCTAAAGTTACTGCTTTCATTTTTTTTTATGAAATCATATTATTTTCTGATGTTGAAGTATGAAACTTTCTTTGCATAGGATTCTTTGAAGGTTGTCATGAATATTATTAGCCAAACTTGTGGTGCACAGTGTTGTAATTGAGCTCTGAAAGATTACAAATACAATATAACACACAATACAATAATAACAACACAGGGGGAGTGTCCTCCAAAGTACATAGGGTGCGTGGCACCAATACCCCTGGTGTTCTCCCCCAATGAGAGTAAGTCCCACCCATGTTTAGGGTACCATACAATATAACACACAATACAATAATAACAACACAGGGTGCGTGTCCCCCAAAGTACATGGGGTGCGTGGCACCAATACCCCTGGTGTTCTCCCCCAATGAGAGTCAGTACCACCCATGTGTAGGGAGTAGTGCTACCCTTGTGGACCGTTGGTGCACTTTACTTCCCTGGGCTCTCCTGTTCCCAGGTACCGCTGAATGAGCAAAAAGGATCCATCTGATCACACGACATCTGCTTAATCCTCTCTCTTTGGTCCGTATAAAAAGGACAAATACTGTTGAATTAGTAAGGGACGAAGTACTAGAAAAATGTTTGTGGCTTTAAATATACTTGCCCTTCATTTTGTCTGACCGCTTTCTACTAGATGACTTGGAGATTTAGATCTATATTTGTTAAGTGGCAACCAAAGATACCTTACTTCCCATTAAAGTGAACGGGCTCAAGGTGTCTTATGGTGCCAAATCTAATGGAATAGCACTGCTTAGTGACTTTGAACCTTAATCTGTGCCCCCCACCCTGCTCAAAATAGGCACAACCAAATGAGGCGCAAAACTGAAATAATGCACACCTGTGAGCACGTGACTTGTATATCTGGCAAGGGTTAACACAATATAAGGGTTCAATTAAAGCCCAAAGACAATCACTTATTGAATTTTAGATTTAATATACAAAAGTAGTACAGTGCTTAGGTTATAGAAAAAGAATATTACAAGAAACATACAGTACAATAAATGCAGACCCGTTCATAAAATAAAAATGGGGAAAAGAGAATGTCTAACTAGCATTATCGCATAACATTGATCAAATTCATTTAGAGAGGCTTCAAGTTGGAAATATGGAAATTCACGTGTGCCATAGACAAACACACCTATGTTGAATTTCTAAATTAATTGTTTTTATCCTAAACTTTTGACTAAGGAAGTGGACATGCCCACCTGCTGGGCTTGTCATAAACCTCTCCCGCATCACTCTCCAATTAATTTTTTTAGGGCTTGGGGAGTGGTGTTTTCTTTTTATTAAAAACCGCCAGAATATAGAAACATTCTCATAACTTTATTCCCGTAGCTCCTAGAATATTGTGAACTATATCAAAGTGTTCAGTTGATCAAAATGTACAGCTACATATCCACTGTAATACTCATAGATCCATCTTTGATGGGCAAATGGATATCTCACCTATACAGCTTCCTTGGACACAATTAAAACCACTGGTTAGAAATATCTATTTTTTATTCTTATGCATAATCATGAGATACAAGATATATTTTAGTTTTAGTAGTGATCTTAAACTAAATGGTGACCTGTTTGTCACCTTTCTTTGCTATTTACAGGGGGGGGGGGGAGAATTCAGGAATGTATAGTCTCCTATGAGGGTGACACCTAGGACCTCTGGTGGATCTGGGTACTATCAACAGACCTACATAATATACACATATCATTTTAGTGGGCCATAAATGCTCTGGTACTTTTACATGTCATCGTAATCAAAGAAATCTCCTTGTTTTATGAGCCAATATATACCTTATTCCAATTTGGCTTCCAAATAACACAATTTGGTCTTTTAAAAATGTCAGTTAACCCTTGGTGTCCCAGATGATTAAAATAAAAGATATTTTAAATATATTATCATGACAGGGCCCGAAGATGAACCAAGATTGAGTATGAGGAAAATGGGAATGAGAAATATGGAAGATGTATGTTCCTAATGCTGCTGCATGCTTGCAATGGGTGACAACACCACATACAAACAGTTCCATTGCTGGTGACCCTTCACACCTTACAGTAAGTATACGATGGTATAAAGGAGCGGCCTCCTAGGTAGGGTCAGTAAGGAATCCACACAGCAGTTTATCTCCAAAACAAAGACCTTAATTTCCTGGACTGAGAAAAAAAGGTTACAATACTCAATATTCAGCAGTGCAAGATTTAGAAAACAGCATTTATCTGGAAACACAAAATGTCCTTAGCTTTGATGTCCCAGCTATTCCCCAGATCAGCTCTATGGAAACCTGCTCACTTGCTGGTAGTCACGCCCTGCAGTTTTGGTGCCGGATGAGAGACAAAGCCAATCCCAGGCAAGAACCTGCTTGTGTAGCACTGGACAGGGAGTCTGCTGTCTGTCTTTTAAACTCCAATTTCCAATCAGAAGTTTATTGGACCAACCTAGCAGACCTGGAGCTGGGGTGTGGTTTCCCATGCCTGGAACAGTGAGGGAGTTTAGCCTCTTCACTCCTTCACAGACAGTCTTCTCTTATGTGTGTAGCACCCTACTAGGAATTTCCCCTTACCCTGCTTGTCAGTCCTGGTAGCTGCAGGCAGTGCAGGGGTTAAGTCCTCACAAGGCTTTGACATGTAAGTTAGTCACATATTGTTACTAGTGTGTTGGATTTTCAATGCACGTGTCTAGCCATGCCTTTGTTCAGGAAGTTGCCAGAAGGTCACATGTATATGGTGAGGCCATGTAACGGAGGCTGGGGTTATACCTGACGAAGCATCCATAGATGCGAAATGTGTTATTCAAAAGTGTGTATCATTGAGACCCTCGGCGGACGCCGTAGTTCGCTGTGATGAGCCATGTCCCGGCCCTGTATATGGACACGGGAGCAGGGAAGACACTGCATCACGGTGATCGGAGCAGCTACATCCACCGACGGAGTCAAGCCTCTGATGTACAGTAAGTGCGCTGTTGCGCTTGCATTTTCTAATAAATACTGCTTTTTAATATACATTTCCGGCCGGGTTTATCATCCTTCACATGAAGAGACTTCTATCTGCATATCACGTGGAAGTGTCCACCGGGAGTGATGGGAGATATGGAGTTTGCCCAGGGGAGAGGTTACCGGCGCCTAGTGGGACTTTATTGGGGCATCAGCTAACACATGGTCGTGTAAGTTACTACTACTGTTATCATTATACCCCCCAGTCATCTTCACTGAGTTCAGTGCACCTCACTGTACACACACAGTCTCACCTCCGTGTTGTACATCTGTGCACTGCTTCCCTTCAGCTGTACATGCACATCTGAAGGTTCCATTGCTCTTATTTATTTGCATTTTTTATTCCTTTATTATCCATGGTTTGCCCTGGCCTACTCTTCTCTTCTCATAAGGAGAGGCCTGTATTCAGCTAAGAACATCCCTACAGTTATATGCTAGATGTATCCTACACCACAGTAGCAGGTAGTTTCCACCTGCAGGACTAGGATGGACTGCAGGTGATTTATAGTTAAGTTTGGATCTGTATCCTGGCAGGGCAAGAGGCTCTTTAATGAGATGCACCACTATCAGTCTCATGGTGATAGGGAAGGTAAAGTGTTGAAAACCTGTCCTGTTCACAATGCATTGTTTATTCTGAAGAAGTACTGTTCTAATAAATACCCTAATGTTCCTGGCACCCTTTTTTTTTCATCACCACTCCTTGATGAAACAGGTAAACCGTTGAGCAACCACACCCCTTTGGGCAGGTACAAACCCTGTCAAAGCCATAAATACTATTCTAACTACTGTACCTCCTTTTCACTGTACACCCTACCCCTGATTCTGGGCTAAGGTAGGGGTGTTACATGTGTAACTGCGTCGTTGTATGAGAAGGAAACACCAGTGTCCTACAGTGATCATATGGAAGACTTGAGAAAAGCTCCTGGTAGGATAAACATATTGATGTGATTACTAAATGTACAGTGGGTGGGTGTCCTGAGATTGCCTCTATTTGTTTTATGTACTACATACATTACACCTGGGTATTACTGTATGTGTTTGCATCCCAGAATGAATTTTACTACCCTATGCGCTATACATGTACTGTATACAGCCAGCACCTTATGTTCGGAGTGATTAAACATTGATATGTACAGTACATGTAATATAGCTTATTTACAAATAAATAATTAGCAGTTATACAGACAGGAAAAAAAAGATTTAAGAAGCATAGAACTGTCACTAAAGTTGGATGGGAAATGACTGTTTTTAGATAATAATACAGTGTTGATGCTTTCAAGCTTTTTGTGCTTTGAGATCTGTCACAGTACATGGAAGTGTTCTACAGATCCCAGAGCTTAAAGAGACACACAGATAACATTTTATTTCAATAGGTTTTAAGCAGGGGGGTCTCCAGAGCTGAACAACGTTGATTTCAGCTCCCGGGGTCCTCTGCTTCTTGAGATACTTACTTCATTAGGTGCTGCCAGCAGGAGCCCCAGCTGGGCAATCAATATGGCTGTTTAAAGGTTCCGCATCCTGCAGCCCAATAGGAAGCCCAATGTCATCACTTGGTGTCTTCCTATTGGCCACGTGACGCGGGAGCTTTAAACTGTGCAGAGATATAGTACTGGCAGCACCTACGGAGGTATCTCAGGAAGCAGGGGGTCCCCTGGAGCTGAAATCAACATGGTTCTGCTACGGAGACCCCCTGCTTCTATCCTCTTAAATTTTTTAACATAAAGGTGGTACCAGGAGTTCTGCTTTAATCACTGTAACACAGAGGAGTGCATACTGTAGGATGTGGAGTGGTGTCAGGACTCTGCGTATTTTAATGCATAATTCTGAGATTACTGAGGCTCTTTAAAGCCAAAGCCTTAGGAACAGATATCTAAGTCTGCTAAACAGGTATTCACTGTCCTAGTTTCTCATACTGTTTGATTTACTCCCTACAAACATACAGTACCAACCAAATTCAAATCAATGTAATATGAAGAGACCTCCTGCAGTTTTGTTGAGTACTTGTTTGATCTTTTCCATGGACCCCCAGGATTTCTGTTTGTAAACATACCATGTAGTCTGTGAGTGACTGGTGACAATGGGGTTAATATCCAAAGACTTCTTTAATGAAAGGATAGTTGGATGAAAATCCTGGAGATGTATGGGCAACCTCTAACTTTAAAATAAATTCAGCAAAAACAGGAGCATTAAACATAAAACATAAGCCAACCGGAAGCTCTAGCCACTCGAATGAAACCAAGCATCCCATTTGAATGGAACAATAGAAGTATAAAAAAATTGGGAACATATATAACCCTAAATGTAGATGATCTATTCCAGGCCAACTATATATAGGGTGACCATATTTGTCCCAGGAAAGACCGGGACCAATTTTGCGCAAACAGCAACCGCCGACTGTGCATGTGCAATAGGCGCTTTCGGGCTGCGCATGCACGATTGGCACTTGATGACTGCGAATGAGCACGAGCGGCTGGCAAGTGCCAAGTGCGCATGTGAGGCCAGCGCGGATAAAAACCGGGACAGTGGCCAATAAAGTTGCGACAAAGGTCTAAAAACCGGGACTGTCCCGGCTAAACCAGGACGTCTGGTCACTAACTATATACTGCTGGCAAAAACTATAGAGAATAACCTAAAGCTATGGAATAAGTGTATCATTTCCTGGATAAACTGCATCAAAATGAATGCACTGCCCAGACTGATATACATAATCCAAACAATTCCAAGTATTATATTGCAGCTCTCCAAAGCAAAATTGGGAAGTTTGTCTGCGAATACAAGAAACCGAGAATAAGCTTAAACACATTACATAGACATAAATCACAGAGGGGGCTAGTGATACCAAACATGAATAAGTACTACCTGGCAGCACAAATCAACACACTATTTGAATGGTACCACTGCTCTAAGAGTAAGCTTTTGGTACAAACAGAAAATGGGTACTTTAGACAGGGTTGCCTCATGGCTAGATAAAATAGACCGCCTAAAATACCTATACAAGCACCCAACTATCGGAGCGGCCCTCAAAGCATGGGACGAAATATTCAGGGATAACAACATCACTACAGTTCCATCACCCCAGACCCGATGTGTGGGAACCTGGTATTTCCCCAAGGGATGGAAACTCAACATTTTTTCAAATGAACCAAGGCAGGAACTTTGCAGACACGATACACATAGACAAAGTCAGAACTTACTAATAGTTTGTAGAAAAACACCAATTCATGGAAGGAGAAAGCTTGCAATACAACATTATATGAACACAAAAAAACCTACCATCATAAGAAAAACAATGCCTTTGAAACAGTGTTTCTGATTTTGGGCGAAACCGAACATAACATCTCATACATATGTAGCGGTCATGTAAAATGGCTACAGTCATCTCTCCTGCTGACAGTTAGGCCTGGTAAGTTGTGGGCATGCCAGCAGTAAATATGGAGGTTTGCCCTCACACCCTGGTGGGGTGCCCTGTGTATGGATGAGAGTGGTCACATGCTCTGACTCCATGGTTAGTGATGTCAGAGGTGTGTCAGCTTCCAGAGTGTACATAAGGCACAGCACTGTGTCAAAAGTTAGTTCTAGTTCTGGAAGGAGTCCTAAGTGGAAGAAAGTTTCTGTCAAGTTCAAGTAGTTAAGACAGTTATGTTCTAATAGCTGCAGTAAGAGTCTGTGTCCAGGGACCTGGCGCAGAATAAAGATATCCCGGCTGGGATAGGGAATCCCTATTAAAGGAGAACTCACCTTTCAAAGGGAAGCACGGACACCATGATGGGCTAGAGACACCCCATTGTGGAGGGCAGCTAGCCCACCATATCAATAAAGATGAAGCTGATCAAAGAACCCCTCGTGTGTAAGAGTCAAGTGATTGCACAGGGGGTTGCACCACCGAGGAGTTCCTCACCAGGACCATCCCCAAGTGACCGAAGGGACCCTGATGAGGTGGAGGCGCTGCACTGGAACTAGGTAGGACTCAGCACACTACCTCAGCTGCCTGTCTGGACGGGTCCTCCCCACACACCATCATGCGGGAGACTCAGGAGTCCTGTTGCCAACAGGTGCACCACCAGACACTACCACACTGTAATGGGGACCGGTTAGACCACAGGGGCCAATGTGAGATTGGGTGGGTCAGGCCGGTTCACAAAAACCGTTACACATATATAGAACTCTGATAGAGGAGCAGCTAGAGTCCAAGCCAGAATTTGCACGGCCCTTGGAATGGGAGTTTTGCAAGGAGTTCCCCATGAATGAATGGCCACAAATGTAGTAAAACGCTAGCACGTTCTCCAATTCGACAAAAAATTTGAGAACACATACAAAGTAATGTATCCTCCAAAGACTACAGGGATGTTTCCTTGGGGCTTCCAAAAAATGTTGGAGAAGCTGTGGAGATCAAAGACCAACATTTGGTGAAATGTAAAATAATCGGGGACTTTTGGAGTTTGATCATACAGTAGAACAGATTAACAAGGTCAATAAGGTGAAGATAACTCAAAACCCGAGTAGTCTACTATTAAATAGAGAAGGGATTGAGGGTTATTATTATACTTTGAAAATCTCTAGTAATACACGTGTTGAACACTGCCAGAGGTGCCAGTGCAGCCAATTGGAAGCAGAAGGCGGCTCCCAAGACCAATGGATTATCAGGGAAGTAATGAGAATGGAAAAGCTCTCCCATACAATCAAAAATACTGTACATTGTCAAGATTTGATGAGACTTGAACCTCATGCAATGAGTATATACAGTAGATAGGCACATATGAAACAAGGAAACATGGCAGGGGGTGGACTTAAAGGTACATACAGATGCATCGGTCGTTATTCGAACAAATCACAGAGCCCTTTTCGTGTGCGCTGCTGTATTCCACGCTGCATTAATGCGGCCAATCACCCCAGGCACCCGTGTTTGTCGCGGATGCTTTGTTTGAATTTCATGGTTTCTGTTTTTTTGTGAGCAATGAAATGAATGAATTGTAATGTGTACAGTACTGTGCTACTGTGTCAATTTCAGGTGTTTAAAAACCAGAACACTAAAATGCCATTTTCTGCACTCGCGTCTTAAGGCGGTACGGTTGGAAGAAACCGCGCGCCATGACATGGGTATTCCGAGGTATACAACGCGTGAAGTGTTCGAATAACAGCGACTGCATCTGTAGATCCCGCAAGAGTAGCTTATAACAACAGAACAAAAATGGTAACAAAGTGAACCCAACTACCAAGGGTACCACCAAACAGATCCATGCAACACGAGAATAGAATGTCAGCACGAATATTACTATTTCTATTATTATTTTGTTAATATTATTTTATTATTTAGGCTATGTTAATTTTTGTATATCACTATTATTGTTGTCATTGATAAATGTAACTGAAACAAGGTATTATCACTATACAAATGTAGGTTGATGGGCTGTAAACCAGTCCCGAAGTCCGGTGAAGCAGAAAACTACGCTTTTGAATTTCAAATAACAGTCCACAATTGGATGTGTAATAAAGTAGCAGCACGGTATTCACTTATATCCGACAGTCTGTATCAAGGTGGATAATCGTGACTGTGAGGCTACCAGTGTATAATGTGACTTGACCCTGAGCAGGGGGACGGGGGGTAATCGCTGGCGACCCTCAATAGCAGGACTGGGAGCGTCAACCTGCCGCATCAAACCCTAGGATATGTGCACACAAAATAAATCATTGCCATGTAGAAGAATGGAATTAGATGTTTAAAGAAATGATCTGAAGAGAATCACTCACAGTTTTAGCCCACGATTCACAAGCTGAACGGAGGCTCCTGCAGAGCGTGGTCCCAGGCGTAGATTGGTGGATCAGAGGGAGGATCCAGAAAGGAAAAAAGCCGGTGCACAGCAAAAGTAGTAACGCTGGACGTAGTGACCAAACAGAGGTATTTATTGAGTAAAATCCATATAAATGGGGTACAGGCAAATCCTTTAACGCGTTCAGCTTCAGAACACCCCCTAGTTCCAATGCTGAAGCACTAATACATCAATAAAAAAGTCATGAAGTATAAATAATGGAGAAAGGTATACCCTAGTGGTAACATGATAGAAATTATATCCTGAGTGTATGATTGATTATAAATTAATGACAACAGTTGTTCGCTATCTCTGGAGGTAAAGGGTGTAGCTAACTCATAAGGATAGAGTTGCTGGGAAGATAATACGACAGACAGCTGTTGGACATTTCTGTGAGCGTTAGGGGTATGACTAGTCATACAGTACATTATGTCACATAGACCAAACATGTTACGAGCACATTAAGATAACCTCAGAATAGGAAAAGCCATGCAAGTAATACAGTTTCCTTTATACATTTAGCAGAGAACATGTGGGATAGCTAAGAAGGACAGGAATCCATCAGGACAGGACGTTTCCAACCGAGCAGCAAGAATACATCAGGAATGACAAGTTGACATCTTTGAGAACACATGTACCGGAATAACTTTATTTGTATGAACTATATCTGTGAATACTCAGGGAAATAAACATTTCTTTACGTGCCAAAACTTGAGTGCTGAAATTTATATCTTGGAAGAAGATATGATGGTAAATAACTTTTTACATAACAGCACTGTCTTAAGAATAGTAGAGTTGTGACCATGAGGGAATCTGTTTATTGGCAGAGCGTTGGCCCCAAAAGTCAGATGAGACAGGGGCTCGTACAATTTAAGTTCTGTACAGGGTTATTCCAGTAAATATTTTATATGACCTAACTGAGATGTGGAACTATATTGAGCATGGGGGCACTTGCCTTTAGCATTGACCATTTGTGGAAAATAGGAACCATGGAAAGGTACTGCAAGTCAAATGACCACTTTGCCAGATGGATAAACAGAGATCAAACAGAGGCTTAATATACTGTACCCAAGTTTAAACCCAGAATGACCACAGTACCCACGGCACTTATACTTCAGACACCCATACATCTGCAGTGATTAAATATGTGCAATATTGTTACAGTTCATTTTGCAAATGTTCATACAACTAGAGAAAACAGTGATTCTTTGTTACTTCAAAAACATGACTTGGCTGGGCTTCCCCACAGAGAGGTTTGAAAACCATTCTAAGAAATAAAACGGGCAGGCATAACCATTTCTATCTCGGTACTGAAATACAACCGTGAACCTCAGGATGGATGTTTGCTATTAACATTAATAAATCATGTTATTACCAGACCTATTACTTGTCTAGTTAAGTAGATTCCAACTGGCTAGAGATGTGTTAACTGAGCACAAAGTAATTCACAACTTGTTTTATTTTCTTATTCATAATTTCACTAAATGTTTGCGTTTATTTGTAAACGGGTTCGGAATGTATTTTTGCAATATGGTGAAATTTTACCACTTCCCTCCCGCCATGTAAAACAATTGGTCTGTTGCACCCATACATTTGTCTATCTATTACATCTGGCTCAGGAGTGCGAGTTCATAATCAGTCCTTGCCGAGCTAGAGGACACCAATATTTCATTGTCCTCCATATCCCTGCATTGTGCCCCAGAACTGAAGGAATTCCTCTATTTTGAGGTCATATACAGTACCCACATGTATACTCACTCACCGGCTCAATGTGGGTCTTGAGTCAGCTAATGAATGTACAAACTACAATTGGGTTTCTTTTATTATAGTCAAAAACATCAGACTAGAGGAGATTGAGGGACAAAAGAATGTTGTTGTTTATTTAGAAAAACATCCAGCAGATGGTCACGGTCCTTTCTCAATGCCGACATTTAATTGATCTAAACTGATGATATAATGAGGATTAAAGCTCATTATTTCAGTGCCAGTGCTCTGAAGCATCCAGTAAAATTCATCCTTTGATTTCCTGCCCCCTCAACAGCCTGGGCTGTAACTCTGATTTACAGTAGCTCTAGCATATAACCATGTCCATGCTCAAAGGGCACTTTATGACATGATGAGCAGTGTGTGGGCAACTATACATTAAAAGGCTTCACTCTGATCAAAATTAGCTGCTTTACAATACTCAACAGAAAAGCCAGAGTGGATGATACTGATGCCTTAGCACTGAGATGAATACACAAGACAGATGGTATGTTTATTTGTATAATGTGTGATTCCACTGTCTAAAGGTGTATTATGCAAAAGCACTGCTTAGTAAATATGGACCATTCGCTGTAACCTAACTAAAAGGAGCCTCAATAGCAATGAGTGATTTCATCATACAATACGAAAGAATGTTCCTATTTCATTATAATATTTGTTTGGTGTGCCTTTGCCACAAAGTGTACTTCTCTAAAATTAATCATACAAAATGTGGGACAAGTTTTAGAAAATTCCTAATAAATTGTAAGAATATAAGCAATTACTTTCACACTGTGTTGTGCACAATATGCTCATATGCATTGCTCGCCTCCGTCGTCCTTGTTCAGCAAATCAGACTTACAAGCTTATTCATTAACCTCTTCAATATCAAAGGGTCCAGCCACCTCCGTGGCCACAGACCACTGGCACTGTCGAATCACATGACTGCTGTTTTGAGTGACCAGGTGATCACTTGCGGGTTCCGACGGCCGGACCGGAAAGGAAAGACAGGCGTCAGACAGAGGAGCACTGATCACGAACAGCCCCTAAAAAACAACGTCATAAAAGGCCACTAGGGTGTCACTTTATGATGTACGCTGTATGTCAGTAGGGCAATGAAGGGGTTTAGTTATTTAACTGTCCTTGCAAGTCCAAACTGTACAAAAATAGCATTTTAGTTAATGATTTGTTCCGGCTGTGCAAATGTGCAAATTTTGGATATAAATAATAAATAAATCTCACAAAATATTAATGTCATATTCAGTAAACTGTGCAACTGCATTTTGCACAGAAAATCTCAGCAAGAGCTCTCATCAAACTGTAAGTCAGGAGGGTAAGAGTCTCTCTCTCTCTCTCTCCTCTCTCTTTCTCTTCTCTCTCCTTATGACCTGTGTAGCCCTCCTTACCCCGCTGTAAAGGACGTCACATCAGATGGTGTCAACCCCCACTGTGTTAATCCTGACGGGCAATTAGTCTAGCTGCGGGGAATCCGTGGGCAGGCAGTTCTGAGCTGCAGTTTCCTGGCCGAATACTCCACAATAGGTCTGGCTGCATCTGTACTCACAATCCGTACTGTACATTGGCAGTGCTCAGTCTCTTTACAGAGTCCTTGGTAGGTGCAGCCTGGGAGTGGGTGAAAGTGTGTGAAAAAGATGGGTTCTAGGAACTTTTATAAAACAAAAAGTTCCTTTATTGACAGCCATCTAAAACACTTCACATGTACTGACATACTTTGTACCTTGACAAAACTTGTGGCAAACAATAACTCTAGGGACTTCATGCCCTGGTAGTTTCTGGTCCTGTCCAGGGGAGGTGCATGACATAGTTACCCATTGAAAAGGATTGGGTGAAAACAGCTGTAGGGAGGCTAGGATGCAGTGAGAACCTGCTGGACAGGCATGTTCAATGTAAGCGCAAGCTGCCGTATAGGCAAGCCGATCAGGCTGTGGTAGGGACAACACTATGAGACCAGGACAGTTTGCATCTCTCTCCCACAAAGTTAGGTTTCCCATTCCTTTAATAGGCACTAGTTTAGAAGGTGCACGTTACTAACTGGAAAACAATAAAGGACACATCGTAATACATATTCCTAAACGGACAAACCTATGTACAAGACTCACAGTGAGGACCCCTATCTCAGAACACTGAAGAGCCTGCTTCTAGAACACAAGGGGTGGCTATATAAACCCTTACATTGACATCACAAATCACATGGTGGGAACGAGGGTAACCCCAGGGAGCCCACACAGTTAATCCCCTAAGGCAGGGGTGCGCAATCTTTCCTGCTTCACCCCCCTGCCTGCTTCCCTCCATGCTCCCGCCCCCCCTCCATTACCTTCTCTCCAGTGTCAAAAGACGCCGCTTTGCCATGGCGACGTGTCGCCGAAGAGAAAGTAAGTTAAGTTGCAGAGGCCTCACGAGATCCCCGGCATTAATTTAAATGCCTTGGGGGAAGAGCGGGGGCCTCTGCAACCGCCGTGCCCCCCAGAACAATCTTGTGTCCCCCCAGTTTCAGCACCAGTGCCCTAAGGCAATCAACCCTCTAACAGAAACTAGTAGTCCTCCAAGAGGGGGCAACACCTAAAAATTGCATGTAAAGATTTCTTTTGTAGCCATATTTCTACATAGAAAATTCTTTATGAATATGGCCAGAACTCTCAGTTCTTATCACATGAAATTGTCTTCGGTTTTGGAGGCAATTTTGCACTGCAGTTTAATGAATAGTCCCCGTATACTCAGTATGCAGTAGAAATTACTGGCTTCAATGGTACATACCTGTATGACAACGGTTTTTAAAAAGCCTGAGTATTTGGTATACTTTGTGTTACATTACGCAGCAGTCCCAAATGAACCAGACTAGCCAATAGAAGTGTATGAAGTTGTCTTGCTTCGCATTGGGAAAATTCACCCAAATGCAAATCAAAACTTTATCTTAAACGTCACTAAACTTAATTTACAATTTTGTGAGTGAACATTCGCATTGTCTATGAGCTTGGCTTGTGCAACAAAGCTGACACAGGTCAAAGTGAAAGTCATCAGGTTTGGCGAATCATGAGCTTCTCCGGGGAAATTCACACTGGAGATGGACCTTTGAGACCTTGGTGGCTTTGTTGCCTTTAGCGAAGGCCCTAAGTGCAGTAGCCATACTTGCCACACTGGAATAGCCTTTTCTTTCATGTCTTTGGACTTTGATGGTTTTATAACTACTGTACATACAGTATCTTACATTTCTTTTTTCTAAAGAATACAAATCTTCAATGCACTTACAGTACGCTGTTTTTGTCTCCAGTTTTGGTAAATTCATTCTTATGTGACAATTGTGTTTATAGACCTGGGTAGCAGGATATCTTTACACACACACATACATATACATTATATATATATATATATATATATATATATATATCAAATGGAAATATTACTGTATGCTCATTTGCATGTCTTAGACAGGTCTGCAACCCCGCCTTTCACCATTATCACCCAGCACACAGCACTTCCACTGCAGCAATGGATTCTGGGAAATGACATATATATATCCCTTGCTGCAGTGGAAGTGCTGTATGCTGGGTGATAATGGGGAAAGGTGGGGTTGCAGACCTGCCTAAGACATGCAGATGAGCATACAGCTATATTTGCATATTTGCTTTCCTGTGGAGGGTTTTTGTCACTTTTTTTACTCACCATAACTTAACTCAGTAGTATGGTTTGGCCTATCCCATAAGCCTCTCTTGCATTCCCAGTAAAATCAACCCCACACTGATGAGACCCATCAAGGTCGAAACAGCTGTCTGTGGGTGGTTTTCTGGGTATGCACCTTAACCCTGGCTGTGCTCAAAGCTGTGACCATGCAGCAAGCTTAAGCCTATAGGGAACCATGTTAAAAATGGTTATTGAGGCAAAAAGTGACACTGTGTGCTCATTTGCATGTCATTTCCCAGAATCCCTTGCTGCAGTGGAAGTGCTGTATGCTGGGTGATAATGGGGAAAGGTGGGGTTGCAGACCTGCCTAAGACATGCAGATGAGCATACAGCTATATTTGCATATTTGCTTTCCTGTGGAGGGTTTTTGTCACTTTTTTTACTCACCATAACTTAACTCAGTAGTATGGTTTGGCCTATCCCATAAGCCTCTCTTGCATTCCCAGTAAAATCAACCCCACACTGATGAGACCCATCAAGGTCGAAACAGCTGTCTGTGGGTGGTTTTCTGGGTATGCACCTTAACCCTGGCTGTGCTCAAAGCTGTGACCATGCAGCAAGCTTAAGCCTATAGGGAACCATGTTAAAAATGGTTATTGAGGCAAAAAGTGACACTGTGTGCTCATTTGCATGTCATTTCCCAGAATCCCTTGCTGCAGTGGAAGTTCTGTATGCTGGGTGATAATGGGGAAAGGTGGGGTTGCAGACCTGCCTAAGACATGCAGATGAGCATACAGCTATATTTGTATATATATATATATATATATATATATATATATATATATATATATATATATATATATATATAACAACACAGCGCAGTTTAAAACTTGATTAAGCAGATGGCTTCTATTCTAATCAGAGCTTCGCTTCACAATTATTCATGCGCGACATCATTACGAGTTGCATAGAACAAGACGGCGCACAATAATATGGTACTATGGTATCATGAACTTTACTATTCAGTTCCATTTAAAATGGAGTTTTGTACTAATTGCAAAGTTATGATAAACCAGTGGGGATTAGGATAGTTCTGAGTGAAAGATCTGAGAAATGATATGTAAATCCAAACAAGCATAGGAGCAACAAAAACATGCCCTGTGGAACACCTTTTGATTGCTGTGGAGAATCCATTAGAAATGCACAGAAACATGTCCATGAAAATTAATCCATAGAAACATTTTACCAACTCTAGTTAATGCGCTGCAGCATTTATTTCAAATCATGTAATAACCTTGGCTGCAATGCAAAATAAGATAACAATTTTCAAAAGGTTAAAAAATGCTCATAAAATGACATGATTAAAAGGTAGATTTAAAAATCCAATACACAGGACACCCTATTAAAGGTTCTCGGTTTGTAAGTTTCCAATTTCATTAACATTTCTGCTCTAGAATGTTTTTTTGAGCCAACCAATTTACACACTTTGATCAACAAAGGGAAATCTTTTTACCCTCTGCTCTGGGAAATCCAGCCCGAACATATTTTAGAGATAACCAGCGACTTGACTTCAAGAGTAGTGATAGGCGAAACGGTCAAAATCCGAATCCCGGAATTTCCAGGAATTGTAATTCATGATTAAGTAGTAGAGAGTTATATTCCAAGTCCCCTTCTTTGAGAACCGCATAAGCTGTCATCAATGTCATATGTCATCATGATGTCATAAACTGTCATCAATTAGCCACTGGGTTGACAGTTTTATGACTTAAAAGAAAAAAATCTTTTTATTGAGATGTTTAAATGTTTGACTGAATATAGAAACGCTCCAATCATAACTTAATTTCATGAATACTTAGACAGACGAGATATATTAATAGGTTCAGGCAAGTTTGCTGAACGTAAAAATACTAATTAACTAACTAACTACTGACTTGCTCCTAAGTTTGAGTGGCAAATGGGTATCTGTTCCTTACCACCTCCTAAACCTCAAGTGTTTGGCCTTATTGCACTGTCTCCTTGCAACGATTACAAATATCTATACATTATTCTTCAGAATAGATGTCATCCCATGATATCTTATATTTAATCTATAAGTGGTGCACAGGGGATATTTCAAGAATGTAAGGATTTCTTTGAGGCCGACGACCCATGATCTGGCTATCATCCACAGCCTTCTAAACTGCACACATTTTACTTTCAGTGGGCCATAAGTGATAGCCCCCCCAATTAAGTCCTCTTTGTAGAACAGCGCAGACACTTGACCTGTCACAAACACAATTATTGTATTTTTAACATAATTTCTAACCAAACCCTAAAGTACCAGATTGATTAAAATACTTAAGATTCCCCGTCATTTTTATTACAAGTTGATCACAAAGCCAATATAAGCCAAGGAAGCCTTAGAACAAGTCTTTAATACAGACGCCTATAGCAATAATGGGGGTAAATGAAGACCAACAAGGATGCAGATTTCAGAGCTCTGAACCTAGTAATTCCCTTGACTGAAATGGCTGTTTTTAACATGATGATCATAATTGTATGTCTTTATTTATATAGCGCCATTAATGTACATAGCGCTTGAAGCTAATTAAGGTATGCTTCAAGAATAAGTGTGCTTTAAAAATTTGACACTAGTACATGAAATTTGGATGTGCCACTAAGTGTCAATACTTTCACCTTTCTAGCACTTATGTTTTCGGGAGTTCTTATATAACAGGGTATGTCCCATTGTACCTTTCTTTCCCCACATAGTATATCTGCTATGTAAGTCCTGTTAAGTTCCAGGCAGTAGTGGGTTAATCTATGGGCCAGTGAACCCCCTGGAAAGTGAAGGAAGGTGGTGACTCATGGCCTGTGTACAGCCCATTGGAGGTGGGTACAGTCCATGAGCCCGCCCCTTCCAGAGTTTTACAAGGGGAGTAGCTAAAAGTTAGAGAGTCTTACTCTGATCCTCAAGGAGAGAGGGAGGGCTGTCAGTCTTGCCCATCGGGGCAAAGAATGCCCACTCTAGGCCGGACGGCCTAGAGACCATCAAGACCAGAGCTCCACACTATCGGGGTAGCACCATCTAGTGGTCCTGGGACTTCAGAGACCATGCTGTGCTATGAAGAGCTGCTGCAGCTATGCTATGTGAAAAACAAAAATTGTGAGGCGCTACTTATGAAGGTGAAATATATATGAATAAGGATAATGTGATGAATTACAAAAGTGCTCAAATATAATGAAATAAATGAAAAATGGCAAACTTTGCTGCTCAACCCTCTTAGGAGAAACTGGATCTTCTCCCATCTTGAACGGTAAAAAGAAGCTTGTGGGGAGCGCAGGTGTCACCATATATAGGGAAGAAAATATAAAATAGTGTGGTATGTTTAAACAAATACAGCAACCTAAACTAGAATCATGAATGGGGACTCACATTCTCCCAGTGGTAAAACAGCATAGAGATAGCAATAGATGCAGTGGGTAGATTCAGCAATGTGCAGGGGGGTCTTGCTTGTACACACTCCCTGATGTCAGCAGGACAAACCCTCAATGGAATGAAAGAAAGACAACTCTAGTGCAACACTGTATGTTCACTGATGATATATTGAAAAAGGCAATTGATATTGCACTTACATGATCAACATGTGCTTAGACACATAAAAATTGATGCGCAGCATTGGTGTACTCCATCCACCCCACTCCCGAGGTTGCGTCGCGTGAGATCGGACTCCTGACGAAGCTGCCACGCCAGCGAAACGCGTTGAGTGAACCTGCAGCAGTCCAGAAGTGTGCCATACATGCCCCAGAACCCGTGTGGATCCATTCTGTGATCGCCGACGAAACCAGAAGTGACGCGACGGGCCGGACCGGAAGTGACGCGACGCGACCTTGGGAGTGGGGTGGATGGAGTACACCAATGCTGCGCATCAATTTTTATGTGTCTAACTGCATCTATTGCTATCTCTATGCTGTTTTACCACTGGGAGAATGTGAGTCCCCATTCATGATTCCAGTTTAGGTTGCTGTATTTGTTTAAACATACCACGCTATTTTATATTTTCTTCCCTATATATGGTGACACCTGCACTCCCCACAAGCTTCTTTTTACCGCAGCTATGCTATGCAATAAAATCCTGTTCAACTATACCCCTGCCTGGTGTCAGTTCCAGGGCAGGGGGGTTAAGGAATGCAGTGGTGGGGACTGACACCCATACATCATGGGTCTCATCACAGCTGGAGGCGCTGAAACCAGCACAAAAAGAATCCAAAGATCTGTCCAAGCCTGTCCTGTCTCATTACCAACTAGCAGACGACTCAGTACTCCTGCAGCCTACAGGTATAGCACCACACACCTGGTAATATGCCTACCTCCCCAGCACTGGTCCCTATGTGGGAAATCATGTTACACCTATATATTAATGTAACCCTGGTCTCTTTTCAGCCCCAGAGACCCCCCATGTAGCGCTCCGAGGCTCTGCGGCACACCCGGCTAGCGGGGGCCGCCATGACAGGTTGGGCGAGTGTGCGCATTGGTCGCGCAGGCGCAGTAAGGGTAGCGCACGCGGTTCCAATGCTAAAGAGGTCCTGAGTGGACTACAATTCCCAGCAGCCTCTGGGGATTGCCCTTTCACCCACATCACGTGCAGCCAGCCAGCAAATAGGGTTTTGCAGCTTCTCCTGTGGAGGAAGGTTACAATGTTGCGGGGACCACGTTTGGCAGTTGAAGCTGAGAGCAGGAAGGGGAAGGAAGGGGGTAGGGAGCAAGTGGCTCCTACACCAGGTAAGGTAGTTACCCAGATCCCAGGCAGGCCCCAATCCCCACCAGGGTAGTGGGTAGGTACTGAGGGACAGCCCCTAGGTTAGGGACCCTGCCCTTAGGTATGTGTGTGCAGTCTTGTCAGTGTCATGGCTGGTAGTGCTGTGAGCGCTGACAAGTAGGCACAGCGTGTGTGTGCAGTGTAGCTGCAGGTATCCGTGTGAGTGCAGTGGGTTGCTGCAGGTACGGTGTGAGTGCAGTGGGTTGCTGCAGGTACGGTGTGAGTGCAGTGCGGTTGCTGCAGGTACCGGTTAAGTGCAGTGGGTTGCTGCAGGTATCGGTTGAGTGCAGTGCGGTTGCTGCAGGTACTGTGTGATTGCAGTGGGTTGCTGCAGGTACTGTGTGAGGGCAGTGCGTTTGCTGCAGAGGTTAGGGAGAAGTAGTCAGAGGGGACCCGAGTGGTGAAGAGAGAGGTAGTGTGGGTGCAGGGGGTCAGTGACCCACCTGCATAGGACAGGCTACCCCGTAGGCCCCTAGGAGTGTTCCCTGAAGACACCAAAGGTTGCTGTGCTGCAGGGACGGCCTATAGTGAGAGCGAGCATCACCCCTTACTGTGTGGACAGCTAGGGACAAAGGGACAAGCGTGCGGAGCGGCTGCTGGTGAGTCGTCGTGGACCAGACGGCTGAACATTGACACCCAGGGGACAGACCGCTGATTCATCTGACCCTTTGCGAAGAGGTACTGGTCACCGCCGTGACCGGCAGGTACTACATCATCAAGTGCACCAACACCGGTCATCAGGCGCTGATCCCGCCTTAGGCTAAACTCTTTGTAGGAACACTGAGCGAGTGGTTACAAGACTGAGCCTATACCATATAGTACCGTACACGGACACGGTGTGGAGCACGCGGTAGCGGGACTGAGACAGTACTCCGTAAGAGGGTGGCTAAGCCACTACCGTTATAAGGACGGTACCAGTTATTAGGATATGTGTTATTGCTAATTGCATGTTAGAGTGATAAGGTTGCCATGCATTATCGTTAATACAGTAAAGTTGGTTGCATCACATATGTGTGTATGTATTTCTTGCCCAGGGGAATCTCACATCACGGGGATCCTGGGTAAGTGGAGGCGCTGCGCTAAGTAAATGTATGAGTGTTACCCCAGGCTCCCAGCTAGCGAAGGCTCAGATCTCCTGGAGCCGCAGGTGTTGTACAGCGACCAGTAGTTCCTTTGGGAGGGTTCAGAAAAAGGGCTACATTAAAAAATTAGATATCAGAGCAGATTTAAAGCCACAGGAGCTAACTGCAGGAGTAGGTCTTACTTCGCTACAAGTCCCTTTGAAGACTTCAGTGGGTTACCCACTTTCCCATTAGCTACTTCTAAAGACTTTAGTAGTATTACTCTTTTAAAAGTCATGATCACGTATATCAGGGGTGTGCAAGCTGAGGGTCGAGATTTTCCAGGGGGGATGTGGCAGCTACAGAGGTCCCACGCTCTTCCCCAATTGCCAGTTACCGCGCGAGGCCTCTGTAACCTCCCTTATCTTGGCTTCCAGCAACACGTAATTATGGCAACCCAGTGTCAAATTACGCTGCGGGGTCATGTGATGTCACGTTACCATGGCAATGTGACATCACATAACCCCACAGCATTATTTGAAGCTGGAGCCAAGTAAGGGGGGGGGGGGGTGCAAGCATGGGGGGTCATCATGCAGGGGGGAAAGTTTGCGCACCCCTGATGTATATTGTATATGATATCCCACTCCTGGTGTAGGCTATTAAAAGCAGACAAGGAGATAATTGATGAGAATAGAGGTCAGGCCACCCAGTGATGACATCACGGTACTGTGTCATCAGAGGTATATAGGAAAGGAGCATGGGATTCCTGGAGAGATCCAGGATGGCAGCTAAAGAAAAGCACCACAGCTCAGAGATAAGGAAGCTTTTCCCCAAGGTATAGCTTAGGTCATGCCCCACTCATTGTGTTCCAGATAGGGACAGGGTTCCATCAGTTAGGATCCTTTATTAGGGCCATATTAAGTAAGAGCATGTCCCAAGTATGGAAATACAGTCGTACAAGCAGATCCCCATCCTCAGAGGAAGTGGCAGTTCCAAAGCAGGGTTGGAGAAGTAACGGTAAGGTCACACAGACCAGGATCATAGCAGGGGTCCACAATAAAAGGGAATTCAAGTATATGGATAAGAAGGGGGGCACTCATGGAAGATCTGAATAACCATTGATATCTGTATGGATGAAAATACGTGTAACAGTGTCAATCTATGGGAACAATTATAAAGATTGAAGCTGCACTAGAACAACTCCTGGTGCCCATCTTTTCCCATCGCACACCACACCCAAACAGCCCCTGGGACAAGATAAATTATTGAGGATGCCTTCTACACCACTACACTGATGTAACCTGCTTAGGGAGCCAAACAAGGTGGGTTATATACACACACAAGCAACGTGTGTAGTAGAACTGTTTAAGGACAACCAAAATAACCAACGTTTCGGTCTGCTGTGGGACCTTCCTCAGGGTGGCGTGGAAGGTGCGGCGTGGAAGGTGCCACAGCTGACCAAAACGTTGGTACTGTATAATGATACACTGAACAATACAATGGAGCCTATAGATGGGTAAACCCTATTAGGATTTATGTGAGCAACTTGCTGTATACAAGAGGGTGAATCTGATGAAAATGAGACACCGCCGTAACAATGAGTGGGATTTTTGATGTGGGATGTGCCGCCTCCACGTTGAATGCATGGTACACATGAGTCTGAGCTAATAATGTGCTGTGCCAGACCTGAAATAACCTAATAATCTTTGCTAGCGGCACAAAACTTGTGATTTGCAGAATAAAAACAGAGTATTTTTTTATTAAAAATGTGTGTAAGCTGGGTCAGCAAGTGAGACCTGCACATCAAAGTGCAGGATGCCATACATCACACAGCTCCTTTTTCTTACCACAACAAGATCAGCAGGTTTAGTACAAGCAAAGGATTGGGGCTCTGTAGAATTTACATCAGCCATCTGTTACTAATGTGAAAATGGCTTGCTGCCTTCCAAGTTAAAGGTACGGTACAATGCAGATGAATGAATAAAATAAATATCATCTGTTTAGATACTGTATATTCTCAGGCAGAAGTAACGAGGCTTTATAGGCCACACTTAACATGATTAAACTAGATCAAAAGGGAATAGGCGTTAAAAGCAGATGTACCATTTATTCAACAACACTGAGTATTGCTGTGCATACTAGCTATTATCATTCATTACCAGACACTCAATTGAATGACTATTAATAAGGGAAACTGGTAAAGGCACCATAGTGAGTACAGCACATGTATATAAAATACTGGCTTTTCGAGTCTCCTACTTATCAGTGTTCCCTGTATCAGTAAAGGCCTGTGTATCAGTAAAGGCCTGTGTATCAGTAAAGGCCTGTGTATCAGTAAAGGCCTGTGTATCAGTAAAGGCCTGTGTATCAGTAAAGGCCTGTGTATCAGTAAAGGCCTGTGTATCAGTAAAGGCCTGTGTATCAGTAACGGCCTGTATATCAGTAAAGGCCCAGAAGATCTAATTATTTGAAGGTAGAAAAAGAAACACATTGTGCACTAGAGTAGGGGTGCGCAAGATTTTCTGGGGTTGGTGGGGAGCATTGCTGTTCCCCATAGCATTTAACTTTAATGCCAGGGATCGCGCGTGAGGCCTCTGTAAGGTCCCTTACCTTGTCTCCGGCTGCTTTTGGTGACATGTCGCCATGGCAATGCAGCTCCAAATGACGCGGCGTTGCCATGGCAACGTGACGTCACATGCCGTCGTGACATCAGAACACCAGAGACAAGGTGAGGGGGGGGGGGAGAGAACAGGCAGAGGGGTGCAGGGGAAAAAGTTTGCACACCCATGCACTAGAGGAATAACTAGACCAAAATGTAACAAACATGAAAAAAATAAGAGTGTGTAATGAATAATCAGTAAAACAAAGGTGCTAAAAAAAAAAAAAACAGTAACACTATATATATATGAAAATAAATTCGGACCCTAAAAATGGATCACAAAATATTTCAGTAAAACTGAAAAAATACTAAGCCTAAGTGGGATGAGACACAGCATTACAAGTTGTGCCTCAAAGTGGAAAATACTAAATATAAGTGTGATAAAATATAAATGCAAACTGTGCTCGAACATAAAATATACATACATATATCCGAACAGGATAAAAATTAAACAGAAAAAACACTAATGAAACTTTTCAAAACGTCCCAGTAAAAAAGGCCAGGTGCAGATAAAGATCCAACAGAGCTATTTTCTTAAACAGACCAACCTTGAAAGTGATATGTAAAAGAGGATAATGTGCAAATACTGTAACAACCAAAAGGAAAGAGGACTGAAAAGCATATAAAAGGAGGACAATGCTCCTTGCTAGGGTCCCGTTTCATCCAACAAGACCCACTTCCAATGTCCCATGTCACTGCGTATTTTTGGGCATCTGACATCCCGGCCTCAATCCCTACATATTTCACGACTATTTACGGATCAGGGATCCTGATGAATAGACGTGAAACGCGTAAGGAATTAAGGATTGCTTCCAGTCACAGTTGTATCCTGGACTCCATGGCCGTGATGTCAGCCACTTGAAATAGGCTGCGATGCAGGACGTTGGGGAAGCGGCTTGTTGGACTTGACAGGACTCTAGCACAGAGCATAGTTCTCAGCTTTTGAGTTATTTTGTGAGTGGAATGGTTAGCTTTCCTTTGGTTCCTAATTTATTTTAGTCATTTGCTATATTATGAAGATGTCCCTTTGTGCTATTTCCTGTTTTTATATAATTATTTATTACCACATTTAGATTTTAATTTAAAATAAGACTAAAAGGTTCACTGTATTCAGTATTTTGGACTTTTGTTCCATACTGTTATACCAATCAAGGAGAAAAAAACTCCCAAAATGTTTAAAAATCGGGCAGTAAATAAAAGGGGCCCAAACTATTTTGGAATGGAAAAAAGAATGTCGAGGTCAAACTCCTATCCTCATAAGTTGCAATGTGAAAAACTGGCTTGAATGTTTATATGCGACTACATCAAGTACTCCCCATTAAAAAGCATTTCAGCCGGCTAAAACCTGCATTACTGTATGTAGTGTGACGTTTAACTGCCAGCATTAATTCTGGGGAGAATGTGCTTCCTCTGCAAGTTTTGAGACCTGGACACACAGAGACTAGAAAGCAGTACAGGCATACCCCGGTTTAAGGACACTCACTTTAAGTACACTCGCGAGTAAGGACATATCGCCCAATAGGCAAACGGCAGCTCACGCATGCGCCTGTCAGCACGTCCTGAACAGCAATACCGGCTCCCTACCTGTACCGAAGCTGTGCGCAAGCGGTGAAACTATAGAGCCTGTTACAAATATGTTATTTACATCAGTTATGCACGTATATGGCGTTTGCAGTACAGTACATGCATCGATAAGTGGGAAAAGGGTAGTGCTTCACTTTAAATACATTTTCGCTTTACATACATGCTCCGGTCCCATTGCGTACGTTAATGCGGGGTATGCCTGTAGTGTCTTCCCTACATGCTCCCCTGCCTTCCAGCTTCTCCCCCAAATGCTCCCCTCCACGTCTGCTTCTCCCCCCATGCTCCCCTTCTCCCCAGCTACTCCCCCACAGGCTCCCCTTCTTCGCCTGCTTCTCCACCACAGGTTCCCCTCCTCGCCTGCTTCTCTCCCACATGCTCCCCTCTTCACCAGCTTCTTCCCACACACTCCCCTTCTCACCTGCTTCTCCTCCATACGCTCCCCCTCCTTGCCTGCTTCTCCCCCACACGTTCCCCCTCTTCGTCTGTTTCCCCCCCCACACACACACGCTCCCCTCCTCGATTTGTTCTCCCCCACATGCTCCCCCCTCCTCGTCTGCTTCTTCCCAACACACACCCCCTTCTCGCTTGCTTCTCCCCCACCCTCCCTCGTTGCCTACTTCTTCGCAACACTCTGCCCTCTTCACCAGCTACTTCCCCACATGCTGCCCTCTTCTCTAGCTTTTCCACCACCCCGCAGAACGGTGAGGCGGGACCCAGTGAGGAGAGACAGGAGCAGAGTGGGTGAGGAGGAGACACCTGGTCACAGCAGCAGGATCCTGTGCAAAGCCTAGCAGATCACCACTACTGTCCCTGCAAGCCTCGCAATAGTTCCTGCGGCAGTCGAGGCCCCTCCCCCACACCGTCTCTCCCTCATCTCCCGGCAAACAATGCACCCCTGTGTAGTCTGGAGAAAAAAAGCATTCCATGGGCCAGGTGACGCCTACGGCCCTTATGTTTGACACCCTTGTTATAATGTAAACATAGGTAACCTCTTCAGATATCCCATTTAGAAAAAGCATATACATAAAATTGTAATAGACAAATTCATAAGACATGTACAAACTTGCTGTGTAACTGCCTTCATAATACTGGTACAGTAATTTAACGTGTTCCAGATCACTAATTATCCCAACAGATGATGCATATTTCCCTTCGCTTCAAAGGCCTGCAACGTGTAGCATGGAGTTTCCAGCAATGAATCGGGGTTAATAACCAAGGTTATTTAGAGACTGTTATCATCAGTGCTTTATCCTCTCTGGAGTGAGGAATAGCACAGTCAAAAAGAATTAGGTCAGCGAGTCCCACAATGAATAGCAGATCACACACTCCTTGGTAACAAACAGTTAATATTTTAGGACACCTGTTTAAAAAACAAAGGCCACAGAAGCCATGGAAACTGTGAGATATAGAGAAACGAACCACATTCTCTATGTTTTTGCAGTTTCTAATTCAGTGAAATTTTGCATTAAAATATGAATTTTGGAGGCGCATGCGCGATGGTGAGGTGGGTAGCTGCTTAGGCTGAGAGCTCCTACCCCCGCCGCAAGAATAAAGCATTACTAGCTGCAATAAAGTTTACTTTTGCCTTCGCAATTCCCCTGTATAAACCGAAGAACAGACCGAGATGGCCCCGAAGTCCTCAAAAAAGAAAACTACCGGCGATATGAGGAGATATTTGAGCCGAGCGGCGGCACGGGGAGCCGGAGCAGAAATGGCGCCGGCTCTGCTGCGGGCTCGGAGTCAGAGCGAGACGACGACGCGGACGAGGCACCGGAGCAGCTACCCGTGCAGAGATGCGACTTTGATCGCCTCTACAACGGCATGAAGACGCTCTTCCGCGCGGAGATCCAGGAACTTAAGAAGGAGGTGCAGGGACTGGGAGAGCGCACGGGAGCACTAGAGGATAAAATGGCAGCTGTCACTACCACCGTCCGAAAAGCGGAGAAGCGGTCCAATTACCTGCAGGCCCAGATTTCGGAGCTTGCAGACCGGCAAGAGGACTCTGAGAACCGGGATCGCCGCAGTAATATCCGCATACGCGGCATCTCAGAGGAGGTCACTGAAATAATGGACTTCTTAACTCGGTGGATGACCACCTTGCTCCCAGATGTTCCCGCATCGGAACTAATGATGGACCGCTGCCACCGGGCCCTCCGAAGCCGGCCGGCGGCTAATGATCAACCGAGGGACGTAATAGCCCGCATGCACTATTTCCGCACGCGGGAGGCAATCTTCCAAACAGCTAGAGGAGAGGGGGCCTGCAAGTTTGAGGGGGCCTCCCTCCAGCTGTATCAGGACTTGTCCCCCATAACCTTGGCCCGGCGCAAGAAACTACAGCCCATTACCAAACTGCTACGGGACAGGGCCATCCGCTACCGATGGACCTTCCCATTCGGATTGCTGGTCCTAAGGAATGGGAAGGCCATCTCCATGAAGGAACCCGAGGAGGGCCCTGACTTCCTCTGAAAACTCGGAGTGGAGGAGGGTCAGGCTACTGCTACCCGGCGAGACCCAGAGCCAGACACAGACTGGCAACAAGCCTCCACCTCCAAAAAAACCAGGGGAAGAGCGGAAGTGGAAAAGGAGTGAAGAAATAATAAACCTTTACATAAAACAATAAAATGACTGTTACCCCGGTTCGGTTGCTGCAGTTGTGGCACAGTTTACTCCCAAAATGGCGCCAATACCCTTCAATGCCGAGGACGACGAAACATAGGGTTTCAGCCAGCCCCCGGTGACCCCCAGAGGGCCCCAGCAGTGTCACAATGTTCGGCGAAGCTTGCGGTGCCCTACGTGGCAATGCCAACCCTGTGCCTACCTTAAAATCCAGTTGACGGAAAAGTCGGGATCCCGGAAGCACACCGTGAAACGCACACACCTGAAAATGGAGATGCCAGGATGTTTGGCGGGCTTGCCGCCTCCTGCCGGATGAAGAAGCACTCTGCGCGGGAAGAATGGAACAGATGACATCCGCTCCCATTGACGTCCGGCGGCCGAATGAAGAAAACCGGATGGACGTCACCGGACATAGCAAGACGGCCATCTTGGATGGGGCAAACTTTACCCGACACCGGAAGAGTTGGCTAGAGGGGGCAGAGCGTCCGGACCACCGGCAACTATGAGCGGGGGACTGACATGGGCACTATCAGTGAGAGCCAAAGACAGGACGCAGTGCAGACACAGCGAGGCATAAGGCCTTATGGCCGGAGCGTTAGATCAGGTCCCTGATACAAGCCCCTCCCCCTCCCCTCCCCCCCCCTAGGGCCGAGCAGCAGGGGCATCACAAGGAGAGGAGATAGTAGGGCACGCAGACGAGCAGGATACAGCCTCCCACTAGCACGAAATAACAAGCAGCTCGAGAGTGAATATAAGGGGGAGGACCGCAGCGGCGTCCTAGTCTAGTTTACACTATGAAAGACACACTAAGACAGCCTGAGAAGGGACAGAGGGGAGGACTAATCCCGGGCAGACACTGAAGGCTGGCTGAAGGGAAAGAAATGAAAAGAGGGACAAGCTCATAGTCACCTAAAGGGATAGCGCAAGTTAATGGGGAGGCGCAGTCAGGCGGCAATGTTGTTGCAGATATTGATGTTAACTATGTTTTTGTGTTCATATGTTCAAAGGCGGGGGCGGGAAGCGTTACGCCCACCGTCGGCATAGGACTCCACGCGGGTTCCTGGGGAACAGCCCCCAGGAGATCCGCGCAAGACCCCGCTGGGCCGGTAAACATGGGCCAGGAGCTCGCTTCTACGTTGAGAGCAAGGCAGGCCCAGACCGGACCCCCAGGAGGGGCAATTCAGGTGACCACGGGGATCCAACCTCGGTGGCATACTGACTGTTTTATTTGTTGTTGTCTCAGTGTTTTCCCAGTGTTCCCCATATATGTACCCTCTTGTTTCCCCCGTACGCAGGCCAGAGCAGCACGCGACAACATCAGGAGCCTTCGATGCCGACATACACCTGGAAGAATATGGAGCGGCACCCCAGCTCCCATCACAGAGCTACACCCGAAAAGCACCAATGGGTAGGGACCTCACAGTAATTTCACATAACGTGAAAGGATTTAATAGCCCCCATAAGAGACGCCTGGCAATGACGGATTACAAAAAAACAAACCCTGACATTATCCTCCTACAGGAGACACACTTCTCCAAGAGCAACTCCCCAAAATATATAGACGGCAGATACCAGACCTGGGTAGCAGCGTCAGCCAACAAAAAAAAGAGAGGGGTCGCGATCATGATGCACAATCGTCTAACACTAGACATTAAACTTTCTAAGAAAGATGCTAATGGTCGGTTCATCATAGTTGTGGGGACCATTCGCGGACAACCCCTTATCATAGCAAACGTTTACGCCCCCAGTGACCGTGCAGATACCTTCTTTGATAGATTTTTCACGACTTTACACAGAGTAGCGCAAGGTGCCATAATATTGGGAGGGGACTTCAACCACGCACCTGACCCGCACGCAGATAGATGCACCCCAGGCGGACGTAAAAACCCGCAAAGCAGAGCGGCTTGGGTTAGAGGCCTCAGGGCCAATAGCCTGGTCGACATTTGGCGCGAGCAGCACCCAGGCGAAAGAGAATACACATTTTACTCACATCCACACGACCGATACAGCAGGATAGACTACCTCTTTGTGTCCAATAGACTGGTTTCGCAGATCTCCCATACGGGAATCCATGATATTTCATGGTCTGATCATGCACCTGTAGAGCTACGATGCATCGATTTTAGACTGGACAGGCCAGGAGCGATCTGGAAACTCAATGAGTTATTAATTAATATCCCCGAGGTGGAACAAACGGTAGGGGGAAAAATCAGGGAATTTTTTACAGAGAACGTTGGTAGCATGGCGTCTCAATCTACCCTATGGGAGGCCCATAAGGCGACACTCCGAGGTGAACTCATAGGGATTGCGAGTAGGCGGAAGAAAGAAAGGGAGTGAAAGATTTCTACTTTACAATCTGAATGGACAACCCTATCCGCCCTACATAAAAACAATAAACAAGCACAGACCCTTAAGGCATGGCTGGATACCAAAACACAACTAAACTTATTGATGTCCTCCCGAGCTGAGAAGGAGATGACTTGGTCCAGACGGAAATTCTATGAACGAGCAAACAAGCCAGATACCCCGCTTGCCAATAAACTTCGAAACATAAACCGTAATTCTCATATACAGGCAATTCGAACAGGTAAAGGTGGCCTCACTTCTGATCATAAACAAATTGTGGAAGAATTTAAAACCTACTACGAGACCCTATATGACGGGGCTAAGGTCTCCCATTGTGAGACTACTCGTACGCAGCTGAGGGCATTCTTAAAGGAAGCGAGCCTGCCCAAACTGGGCAGAGCGGAAAGGGACGCGCTACAGGACGATTTTTCAGGTGAGGAAATATCAGAGGTAATCAAAACTGTGAAGCCATCAAAAGCCCCGGGCCCCGATGGCTTCTCTAATCTATTTTACAAAAAGTTTCGAAAAATTTTGGTACCTCACCTGACTAGATTGTTTAACTCATTTCTGGAGGGTGCCCCCATACCCGGCCAAATGCTACAAGCGTCTATATCAGTGATCCCCAAACCGGGGAAGGACCCAGCTGATTGCAAAAGCTACCGCCCAATCTCATTAATCAATTCGGACACTAAAATTTTCTCCAAATTGCTGGCTAACCGTCTAAATAAGGTTATGCCTCGGTTGGTCCATCCAGATCAAGTAGGGTTCATCTGCGGGAGGCAGGCGGCAGATAACACTAGACGGATCATAGACTTAATTGATTTAGTGCAACGACACAATATCCCGTCTATGGCACTTAGTTTAGATGCCGAAAAAGCCTTTGACCGAATTGATTGGCCCTATCTCAAAGAGACGCTTGGGGAGTTTGGCATAGGAGGGAGAATGTTGGGCGCCATTCTAGCTCTCTATCGAGAACCGAAGGCGAGGGTCAGACACCAGGGCTTCCCTTCGGAAGAATTCCCGATACGGAGTGGCACCAGACAGGGGTGTCCCCTGTCCCCACTTATTTTCGCATTATGCATAGAGCCCTTAGCGGCACATATCTGTAACAGCCCAGACATAACAGGAATCCAAATCCAAGATCAGTCACACAAAGTGGCCCTGTATGCAGATGACATCATTCTAATGCTGTCAAAGCCCCTTACCTCTCTGCCGAATGTCTTCAGCTTGCTGGATGAATTTAATAAGATTTCGGGTTTCAAAATTAACCAAACCAAATCAGAAGCTTTAAATCTAAACCTGCCAAAGGTCACTGAAAAATTGATCGAACTAAATTTTAACTTTAAATGGCAAGCCTCCTCTATTAAATATCTTGGGGTAAATATTACCAAAGACTATAGCGCCTTATATAAAGCCAATTACCCCAGACTGATAAGGACTCTGACGGAGGATCTCAAGCTCTGGTCAGGCTATGCAATTTCATGGATCGGCAGGATCCAGAGCCTCAAGATGAACCTCCTTCCCAGAATCCTGTACCTTTTTCAGACCCTCCCGGTGCAGGTGGGTGACATCCTCAGGTTAAGTCCTCCATGGTGAAATTTGTCTGGGGTAGTAAAAAACCACGCATCAAATCTAGTACGCTAATTAGACCAACAGTAAGAGGAGGACTAGGGGTACCTTGCTTGATAGCCTATTTCCGAGCGGCCCAATTAACTCAAATTGAACAATGGCACATGCCAACTGGCCTCCATAGGTGGGTGGAGTTAGAGAAGGCATGCAGCGCACCTGTAGACTTACAGGACTTAATCTGGCTACCGAAAAAGGTCCACAGGACCTTAGGGGTGCCGCTGGCGGCACTAAGGAGCTCGTTGGCAATTTGGAAGGACACCAGATATAGGTGTGCTCTTACCACCCAGCACACATTCATGACCCCGTTTGTAGGGAACCCTGATTTCGCTCCGGGCCTGCCGAGTGGGAACTTAGTGGCCTGGAAAACAAAGGGCCTCACGAAATTATTACATCTGGAGGGCAGTCCACTGTTAAAATCATTTGACCAAATTAAATCTGAAAGCGGGATACCAAACTCTGAATTTTTTAGATACCTCCAGATAAGAGCATTCTACAACAAGATCCCTACACGCTCTTGGCGTACACATTTTGAGCAGCTGTGTTCGAGAGGTACGGACACCTCGGGACTTACTTCTAGGATATACAGAGAGGTGGTCTGCCCTGGAACCGACGACAACACTAAACTGAGTTATAGACACGCATTGGAATCGGACTTAGGGGAGACACTAGAGGACGAAGACTGGGACTCAATAGTGCTGGCGGCAGCCAAAAGCTCGATATGCACAACCTTGAAGGAGAATGCATATAAGGTCCTAATGAGGTGGTATCTTACCACAATGCGATTAGCAAAGTTTGTAAAAGATTACCCCCCATTGTGCCCCAAACAATGTGGGGAACCTGCAGACTTGCTGCACATGCTGTGGGGCTGCACCAAAGTGGCTCCTTTATGGGAGGAAATCCAAGATTGGCTACAGAGGATTCTCGGACAACCGGTCCCCTTGGACCCCTGGCTGTTCCTGTTGGGCAGGCGCAGTCGGGGGCTAAGCAGACCGGCACAAAAATTGATTGCATATTTTGCAACAGCCATGAGGTGCGAACTTGCAGCATTGTGGAAGCAACCAGATTTACCCACAATGATGAAAATTCGGAACAGAATTTGGTATGTCTGCCGGATGGAGCAATTGACGAGTCTGGTCAATGACACCGGCATAAATTTTCTAAAAGTATGGGCCCCATGGCTAGATCATTCGGACATCCCAGGGGTGAATGCCACCAATATTCTGCTTTGATAGATTGAAATGCATTCTCCGTCAAAGTAGCGACACTGACAATAACGGAGAGGGGTACTGATAGGGAAGACGTAAGACGACAGTAGGGTTTCCAAGGGAGGTCACACGCCGCATATGGATGGTATCGGATGTTGAAGAACACAACCAGGAGATGCCCCTCGCCTGGCCTCCCCCCTCCCACTCCTCCCCCACCCCCCTCCCCCCCCGCCCCCTCCCCCCCCTGTGTACGTCTTGTCTGTCTCGAATGTCCGTCGTCTCTCCCTGTACGTTATAAGTTGTTCAGTATGGAAATAAAAAAGAAAACGGGAACGTGGTCACTAATGTATGTCAATGGGTTGTTAGACAATGTTTGACCTGTACCATGTCCCAATAAAAACTTTTTGTTGAAAAAAATAATAATATGAATTTTGCTGTGTATTTCACCAACATTACATTTGGAATGACAGTTTTGCAATGTCTGAAGAATATGACATGATTGCAGAAAACAGCTAGTGTACAAAGAACCTCACTATGTACATACTGTATTTACCAAAAGTGCACCCAAAACTCAGTACTGGGACTTATGGCGCTCAATTTATTGTCTTTATAGTTTAGTAGTCTACGAAGTAGTAAAAAAACACTACTATTAGTATATTTGAATGATATTAAGAGACGTTTTTGGTTATTTCAAGGGGAAATCGAGAACTCGTCTCTATGGGAGTTGAAATCATGATCCGAACGTAAGAGACCTTCATCTTCCATTCCCAATGTCAACGGGCAGATAGGAGACGGGATCACTCCGCTAGCATGTGCATGCCTTCCGGAGCCTTAAGGGCCACAGACATCCAGGAACACAAAGGGTTAAAGTCACAGTTATCATGGAGTGTCCTTATGACGTCCACAGAAGTTTATGAGGGGCCCTTATGACATTGATGTGAGCTTCATGGCACTTTGTTTTTTTGGGGGGGGGAGATCCTCTTCACTGCTTTAAACCAAAGAGGGGGGTTCTCACTGTAGGTGAGATTTCTTTCTAAGCTTGAATTCTGAAGCAAAGTGACACAAAACCTCTCCAAATCAGACAGTGCCAATGCTCTTTTTCATGATTAAATCTCATCTTTCAGGCACTAGATGACCAGCCAACATACATGAATAAAACACAAAAATAATATTTGTTGTTGAATTTAAAGATGAAAAAAAAGTTCTGCAGAACGGAGGAATTCTAACACTTTATCACTACAGATGGAGATAAATTATTTTATTTGATCCATGGGGGGTGGGTCATAACCAGGAATCTAGAGTTAGAGACATAACAAAAAATAAGCACTGATGCAAACAGTAAATGTAAGATAAAGATCACATGGCAGCAACATTTCACAGCAAGAAAAAGCAAGGACTGGAGAAGAGAACATGTGCCTACTTATTCTTGTCTCTCTTCTATAATGCATCCCTACCCTGTAGAGACTGGCTACTCACCCTTGTTACAATTTGCTTCAATGGCAGAAGTGGGGATCACTAGTTGAAATGCCTTAATGCTATGCAACTGCGCATTGCTTTGTAAGTGAAGGGATAAATAAAGTGTGGTAATTTGCTAACGTCCCAAGTACCATCACACTTGAGCCTTTGGCCAGGAGAGCGAAAGAACGGGTCTATCATACATGCAGAGTGATATTGGAATGATGCAGAGGAAAAATGTAGATGTACAATTTCTCTTCCTGCCTTATTACCTCACATCCTTTGACGTATCCTCCCCCTACTCATATCTAGAAGAGTATTCTGATTGGAGGCAGAAGGAGACACAAAAAAAAATGAGGAAAACAGCGGATAGGGAGGATAAGAAAAAAGGTGGGATAGGGAAAGAGGCAGCCCATCAATAAGAGAAAGGGAGTAGAGAGGCAGAAGAATCCACAAGACTGACAAGTGAGAGAATAGCACAAGTAAGGAGCAAAGATAGAATACATTTGGAAACGGTATAGGGTTTAAAAAGAAAGAACAAATGAATACAGGAAATTAGTGCTTTACTTGTTAAAATAAGGACTCAGGAGACAGGAATACAGTACAACTAGTATGTTGATACAATAGGAATTTGGAGTCATCGGGGTAATGGCACAGGAGCAAATGGGAATGTGGTACAGAGGTGGAGAGGAAAAGGGGGAGGATAATTCAAATTGAATATGTTACTGAAGAGTAGCGGCTACAGATATGGGGTAAACGATAAACAGGAGATGAAGAAAATAGAAAAAAGACTTCTTAGTAACAAGGGATATAGAAGGAATGAGATTGAACAGAGTTTAATTGACTCAAGAAAGTGAAATACAACATTGAAGGTAGTGATGGGGACATCAGACACAAGAGGGATAGGAGAAAATGAGAACAAATTATTTAATGGTACAGGAGAGAACATGGCATGAGAGAGAAAAGAAGAAAACGCACAAAAGAAAGATATGTGTAGAGAATGTAGTGAAATGGAAGAGATGTGTAGAGGATGTAGTGAAATGGAAGAGATGTGTAGAGGAAGTAGAGAAATGGAAGAGAGGTGTAGAGGAAGTAGAGAAATGGAAGAGATGTGTAGAGGATGTAGTGAAATGGAAGAGATGTGTAGAGGAAGTAGAGAAATGGAAGAGATGTGTAGAGGATGTAGAGAAATGGAAGAGATGTGTAGAGGAAGTAGAGAAATGGAAGAGATGTGTAGAGGAAGTAGAGAAATGGAAGAGATGTGTAGAGGATGTGGAGATATGGAAGAGATGTGTAGAGGAAGTATAGAAATGGAAGAGATGTGTAGAGGATGTGGAGAAATGGAAGAGATGTGTAGAGGAAGTAGAGAAATGGAAGAGATGTGTAGAGGATGTGGAGAAATGGAAGAGATGTGTAGAGGAAGTATAGAAATGGAAGAGATGTGTAGAGGATGTGGAGAAATGGAAGAGATGTGTAGAGGATGTGGAGAAATTGAATAGAGAATACACTGGGAGATAAAAAAAAATGGGTCTCAGAAGGGAAAAAAAATACAAAAGTAGTAAGTAGTATTTTTCATAAATATGATTAGGTGCTAAACCAATCAATTGCTGCATCTAAATGCCAACTGGCTCATCTCTAAGCCAAGGCGGAAGAGAAGCAATTAGTAGTAGCAGTAATTACCTATAGAGGAAAGAAAAGTATGTAGCATTGGTGTCCTGGATGGCATATTCTTGAACAAATTAAAGGCAGACTCCTCCTCGTACATCGGCTAGTTGTACCATAACAAATGTTTTTATCATAAAGTCAAATTAAATGAGGTTTCACCTACAACATGTACAATTGTGTTCACATGCCACGTCTGCATCTCAGCATTGTTTTCTGCATTTCATTAAAGGAACTGCATGTACAAACAAAGGTATTTTTCATTTGCAAATATTCATGGGATGCAGTATTTTTCCAGGGATATCTGCAAATTAAACAATACCCTTGTTTTTATTTGTAAAGGGATTTTGGGGTGGGGGGTAGTGTCTAAAAAGACACTAAGGTCGTGATTATAGTGCTTCGCTTCAGCATAGAAAACAAGGCAGCTTCTCTTCAGCATGCAGGACACAGACAGTTCATCACACATGTACTTTGAAAAACAGACCTTATAGCAGTAATCTCTTCAGTATTTCAGTCCTGTCTCCTGACCAGCTAGCTTGCATGTGTGCACAGCCTGGGGGTTTTAAAACACCTTGATTATGCAACTGGTGTCAGACTAATTAAGCAGCCCTTCTCAACTGAAACTTAACCTTGTCACTGCTGCACTGCAAGCCTAAACATAGGTTTGCCAGTTATATGGCTGGTGACGTTCATTCACCCTGTCACAGGCTGTCACATGTGGCGACAGCCTCTGAAAAATCAAATTTGACCGGCTTCAAGAATTTGAGCCACCAGCGTCACTCCCGTCGCTATAAGCACGCGACGGTGGCAATACATTTGTTTTGCCGCGACGTCGCATTGCCAGCACTATAAGCGCAGCCTTTGAAAATAGTACTTAATTTAATATGCTTTTGTTTTCTGGGGCATACAAAGCCACTGCAATAAATAATTATGTTACAGTATTATGAATTTGAGGTATCTGCAGTTCACAACTGCGCCAAATGTGGCAAGGCCAAATAAATGATGCAGGAACGTTAGTCATGATAATATCATGAGATAAGTATTTGAATCAATCTGGCACACGGGAGGTTAACATTGGTTATAAATTGCCTTAAAAATACATGAATTGCTTTATTGCAGGATGAACCACTGTCCATGTGCTATTCGAAGGATACGCTGTGTAACATCTTAAGTGTCACATATAAAGTGTCTGTAGAGTTAATACTGGAGTGGAGGTGAAGACTACAGGAAGATCTTGATTCTGCACTACAACAACAACAACTCTGCAACTGTGAGAACTTGACTTTTTAAATGCTCTGATAATTTGTACTCTTCCTATCTTCCAATACATGGAAAGTCTCTCCTCTTGCATCTCACTATGCCCTCCCTATTTATTTTTCCGATTACTGTTTCCTCACTCCTTTGTAAACATTTATGTTCTCTCCAACTTCCCCACTCTCCTCCTATCCACATTTCTTCATCTCTCCTGCCCTCCACCTATGCCTGTGCCCACACACTGCACCATTATTTATATACCTCTTTCCCAACAATGTCATTAACCCCTCAATAAAAACCACCACCACAAATCCTCTATTCACACCCTCTCTCTATCTACTTCCTGCTGTTGGGGATATCTCGCCTAATCCTGGACACACCTGCTCTCACCCATGCCTCCCTGCCACCTCTTTACCTGCTAACTGTGTTAACCTATCTAATTTAATACTGACTAACCTTAAAACTCGCCTCATATATCAAGCATCCCAATAGCCAGCACTTATGGCTATTGCCCACACCCACAGTCACTCCTACCACCCATTGTGGCCAAGCACTGCCATCTACAGCACTTATTCCCTCACCTGCTGTCTCTGTAAGTCTCCCATCACACCACTTAGATTGTAAGCTCTTCAGGCAGGGATTTCCTTTCCTATGGTCTGATTTTGTTGCTCTTATTGTATTAGTATTATTATTATTATAATTCCCTGTACTGTATTCTTTGTGAATGCTGAGTACACTTTTGGCACTATATAAAGATATACATAGGTACATACATACATACATACATAAAGGATATCTGGTTTTGCAAGTGGATGACTGAAATAATGCTGTCCTGAGACTAGAATAAACAGGACCCATTTAAATGTACCTTGAAAGAGATTCCTGAAGGGGATCTGGAAATACCAGAGGGCAGTGTTATAAAGGTATTCCAAAAGTTGGTAGTTTGCGAAATATGAAGATATCAGGTGGCTGACACCTATTCTCAAGAATAACAAATAGATATATGTAAGCGTTGTGATTGCATGAATCAAATACCAAAAAACAGGGTTTTCTACTGTATAATCACTGATAGGTTATCCAGTGGCAGATTTACATTTTTGCTGCCCATAGAATTGGTGGCTTCCGTCCTCCGCAGGGGAGCGGCGTCATGAAATCACTGCAGAATGTGACGATGCGTTGTCAACACCACATGTTGTCATGTGATGCCGCAGCATCTTTTAACGTCGGGTCGTTATGACAACGGGACGCTGCAGGACAGAGGCCGATCCGGGAAGATACGACCTCCTCTCAACACACACAGACACACAGGGATTGCCGTCCCCAAAAAATTGCCAGTCTAGTCTATAGCCTAGTCAGCCTTGTGGGAAATCTGACTCTGACTGTACCTGTTTCTCATGTAAAAATAGATGTTATATTCAGGTGTGTATTTTAAGTACACAGACGCAACAGTGAAGATGGTGTTTGTCTAACTATTCTAGAAACAAAGTTATAACGTATTTTATATATTGAGGCAAAGTCTAAAAGGCACAAGGAAGGTTTTTTTTTCTTTTAGTCGTAAAACTGTCAGTAGAGATTGATGAAAGGGGTGGGTTGAAAACACAGAAAGGTGGGCTTATGTTGTTCTCAGTGAAGGGAATTCCAAATATAAAGCCCTACTTTTTAATTTTGAGGTACATTTCAATTAAGACCCCTTGGGAAAAGATCTGATCAAGGTTAGACGATAAAGTAAGTTATATTCTTTGTTTATCCTTAATATTTTTATGAAACTGTTTGCAATTATTATAACTGTACAGTATGTTCTTGTAATAAGATTACAAGATTTATGTAACCTAAGCACTGTGTTTTTGTATATTTAAGCTGAACTTTAATCAGTAATAGTTTGGACTCCAATTGAACTGTTGCACGCTCTGTAGAGAGTAATTTACATTTTCTGGACATATTTTGCTACAACAGACTTTTGTGTGTTAAGTGCATAGTTTTTTCTTTAGTAAACAGGGACCAAAGACCCTGGCAAATATAACTTTTATGTTAATTTTGGTGGTGGTGTTTGAAGATTATATATATATATATATATATAAAATGGTGTAAAGGTAAATATTAACTAATTTGCACAGAAGAAAGGTGAGGCAGAGATGTGACTGTTTTTTTAACCCTGGTTGCATATATAAGTCACATGCTCACAAGTATGCTGTTCGTGACAGATGGTATATGGGGATGGATTGAGGAGAGATTTTATTCATTGGATGGTCCATGGGTGGAGAAAAGTGAATCAGCTGGATAGCTGGGGGTATTAACCCTTGTCCTATATACCGGTCACGTGCTCATGGGTGTGCCATACGCGACAGTTATAAATGAATTGTTTTCATTATTACTTTATGGCCCATATTCACGAAGAGGTGCTAAGCTTTAAAAGTAACTCCAATTCCAATTAATTGTAGTATAAAGTTGCATAAACTTTTATTCAATTTTTTTTTACCTTTAATTTATACTATTATTATATTATTATACATAATATTATATTATGCTTTATTAGTGCTCGATTAAATGTCAAGTTTTAGGAGCCATTATTTTTCACTTCCAGGGTTTCGAGTGCAGGGTCTATTCTTTCCATTTCTTAAAGCAAGTAAAAAAAGGTGGCCAGATCATTAAAGCAGCAACCCTCCAAATTATACATATTTTTATGGGATCTTAAGCTCTGGGGACCTCATTATTTCTGAGATATTCATGGTTTTGTATCAGGTAAAATGAGCGGAAAACAACAATATGGCATTGTGGCTTTCTATTCTAATTTGCTATATTGAGGCTGACCATAGTTGCCATATTAAGTCCACCAGGCAAGTATTCTTTGCCTGGAAACACAGCTGCTCAGAACTTGGGTATTCACAGAGCTTGGAGGACCACGGATATGCATTGTGGGATCCCTCCTTTCAAATGACGCTTGTACGCTTTGCGGTCACCTGATGCAAACAGATTTTATGATGTCACTTGCACTCCTGGGATCTTTTCATAGCCAGCTAAAGAATCCACCTTTGGGGTTATATAAAGTACCTACATGTGGAGAAAATAATCGTACAGTTGCGTACAGTATAACAATTCTCTGACTTAAGAGCGCACATTATTGGGGCTTTGTAATCCTTCGCGGCCACAAAAATAAGAAAAGTAGAAACCGATAGATATTTTCTTCAATGTAACCGCCATGAGAAATCAATTCTTGGGGCTTAGTTGGGGAATTGAGAGCAGGACTCGCGTCGAGCGATTAGGCACGCCCCCCGGCGGTTCAGCCAATGAGGGTGAACCTGCCGGGTGACGTCATGGCCGTGCCCCCGTCACACCCCCGCTACGCCCCCCCCCCCCCCGGTCTCTCCTCCTGCAGTGAGCTGCAGACCGGGGAATCGGCTGAACGCGCCGCCAATATCGCGGGCGCGCGTTACAGCGTCGTGAACGGGGCCTTAGCCTAAGGCTAGGTCCCCAGTGCAGCCGGCGGTGCGTGTGGCCGTGCGCGCGCCTCTCACCAGCCCCTTACCTGTTCCCTGGCTATCTCCGGTCCCTCCACGCTCCCAGGCTCACTGCGCACTGTGACGCATCAGCCGGCAGGGGCTATAGTCAGTTTGTGATCCCGAGCGGCGATGCATCACATGGTGTGGCAGTGAGCCAATCAGAGAGGCGTGGGAGCGAGGGGGGGAGAAGCCTGGTGTGTGTATGTGTGTGTGTGTAGGGGGGGGCACGTTTTTTTTCCGTTTGGCCAGCGTTGTGGCCCCCCCTCATCATGGCCGTGCCCACACAGCCCATTTTGGCTACGCCCACCGCGCCTCAGAACGCCACCTGCAGAACGCAGATCGTGGTATAGCGCTCTGCACACGCCACTAGGTCGCAAGGCCGGATGTGCAGGCGCGTGCAGTGGGGGCTCAGCCTTAGTGGACTGTTTTGTATTATATTTCTTCCAATGTCCAATCTGTAATCTGTAATTGTCCAATCTGTCCAATCTGTAATCTTAGATGATTATGTAATATAAACAATCCAGGAAAGGCTCCTGAGTTCTTCTACTCATTTTTTTTATAGGCTGCCAAGGAAAAGCTACCTAGCAAACCAGAAGTTCAAGATAAATTGGGTTTTATTGAACCAGAAACAACAAATCATTTTGCTTAAATGAACAATTTTTCAAGGCCATAAGGTGGCCATGGGAGCTACAGTCGGAAAACTCCTGCTGCTGAATTCTAACAGTTCACATATATTACACCAAAGAGAGCTATAGAATGCATAAACATCTAGTAAGTTGAAATTACTGTAGTGTTTATGAGTCAGAACAATAACTACATATTTTCACAAACAAACTAAAAAAAGTCATAAAACTTAGTATTTTAAGAACTTTAACACGTGTACCATATGCAAAATAGTAAATTGATTAAATAGAAATTTTGCATAGACTCAGTACCACTGACGCAATCAATCTTTCCCCTAATAAATTGCCTTATATTTGTACATACCAATGAAGTTTAAAAAAAACTGGTTCATGTACGAGAGCCACCTATTCGGTGGGGAGTGTACAGGGTCGCCGACAGCTTGTATGGGGCCCAGAACAGAGTGTTGACCTGGGCTCCAGGGTTGTTGAGTGGGATAGGAGAGGAATAGCAGGAAGTTGTGTCCGTATTCTGTGTAGTCGCCAACATTCTGAAAAGTTATCCAGGGACAACCATCGAAGAGCTCTTATTGCCATGTGCTGTGGCAGGCTGCCAGGGAAAATAAGCACTCTACGTGGCACTAGATTAAATAATAAATAGCAATAGTCAGAGGGGGGGACACATGATTTTCAATAACATATATCAAATATATACTTCTGGCTTATTTACCCTGCATCATTCTCTAACTTCTGATCCCTCCTGTACATACTCCTCAACTTGCTGGGCCCCGTCAGATCCCACCCCTCCTCTCATTACCTCCTCAGGTTAATTACTGGTGTGCAATATAAATGGGAAATGCTGCACACCAATGAATATAAAATAAACAATGATACAACTACCGGTGCTCCCGGTCCAGGGTTCTCTGTGTGGTATTCGGATTAATATGGATGAATTGAAGAAGCCCGGCACTGCGGATTTGAACAAAGCTAATTTATTGCCAGTGGATTGACGTTTCGGCCTCACGGGGCCTTTTTCAAAAGTAAGTGTATGTATTATGCCACTTACTTTTGAAAAAGGCCCTGTGAGGCCGAAACATCAATCCACTGGCAATAAATTAACTTTGTTCAAATCCGCAGTGCCCGGCATCTTCAATTCTTCCTAATTCCTGGCGTGCACGTTTATTAACCCCTTCCCCACCCATTTTACATCTCTTCACCCTTTCCTCACCCCGCACACCTGCCATTAACCCCTGCACATCCACACTGCCTGTACTTATTCTGGGTCTGGAGGATCAGTGGGGGTGGGGAGTTGTTTCCTGTCTCAGGCATGGGGTGTGGGTGAGGGAGAGAGGCTGCTGCTTATTCATCTCCTCCCCAGAGGTCAAGGCGGGGAGGAAACAGCCCGAGCTGTAGTGTGCACTGAACTCAACTCCACCTTAGACCTGGAGGATTTAGAGCAGCAGAACATACTGCATTGCGTCATTTTTTAAATAATTATACAAGATTGAAGCAGAGGGTTCACTGTGCTAATTTCAGCTCTGGGGACCCGCTGCTTCCAGAGATACTTAGCTCCATAGTTGGTGCCAGTATCTCTGTGCAGTTTAAATGTCCTGGTCACGCTGGCCAATAGGAAGCCGCACAAGGTCATGTCATGGATTCCTATTGGACCGTGTGATGTGGGATATTGAAAGCGCCATTATGCTAGGCAAACAGTTCTCTGGCTGCAGAGATACCGCCACACCCTACAGAGGTAAGATCTGTGGCAGAAGAACACATTTCAGCTCGGAGACTCCCTGCTTCAATCTTGTAATAAACATTAAAACCTTTTCAAATACAATGCAGCCTGTTCTGTCACTTTAAATGAAGCAATAAGAAAGAAAAACTACCAATTACGTGTACCTTGTTTTCCCCCCTCTCTGGAAACATGTTGCTGCTACTACTGATGTCTTGGTGCATGCATACCTGTGAGGGTCCAGGAGAGCTGAGAGTATGCATTGGGGTGGGGACCAGGACAGGCTTACAGTGATCCTTTTGTTCTTTCCATGGTTATACAGCTCCTCCAGACACGGCAGGCTACAGCAAGCCTGCAGGCAGTCCCTACCATAACAGTTCTTTATCTCCAATACCTCTGGCTAATAGCCCACAACTCAGCCAGGGGTCTATGAATGAGGTCTTTATTTGTAGGAACCACTGCAGATGATAAACAGCGTTGCATATAGTAGAAAAGGGGTCCCAGATCCCTGGATGGTGCTGGCCAGCAGTTAATGCTTGAGGCCTTGTGCCATGCACAGATCTTACTCTCCCAGCTCCAGGAGGAGAGGAGAACTTGACACACACTCCTCTCCCCAGGAGGGGTGGAGGAGGAACTCGACACACGCTCCTCTCCCCAGGAGGGGTGGAGGAGAAACTCACTCCTATAATTTGGAACATCCTCCCTAATGCAAAAAAGGGGAGGGCACAAGGTCTGCAACACAGACCCCATGACACCATCTCTCTTGCCACTCAGGGAGGCTGTGTGAGGGGGGGTTAAACCCCACAGGATAGCCTGTCACTGCCTGTAGCTACTGGGGCTTACGTGACAGGAGGGGCAGAAAGATAGCTGGACCAGTCATGGCTATATGCGGTTGTATGTTTTTTGCCAAAATGGTATTGTCCCAAAGTTGCACTCTATAACAATTAAACAAATTTGGTGTTGTGTTTTGATACATTGGGGCACATGCAGCAAGTGCCAGTACAAGTTAACACACCCGTTCCGGCCTTTTAAAACCCATTCAATGTAATGGGAGTTAACGCCAGAATGGGTCAGAGAACCCATACTGGAACTTGATGCATGTGCCCCAATGAATTAAACAGACATAGTATTACATTAATGCTCACAGTATCATGCAAACCAATATGCAACACTTCATACATATCCTCTCTGTATATGTATAATCTCTTCAAGGCAAAATGTGCACTCTAGATATGTACATAATTGATCCATATTTTCAATAATTCTAATGTATAATTAGAGTTAGATTGTAAGCTCTTTGGGCAGGGTTTCCTTTTCTAAATGTTATTTTTATGCCTCAAGCGCTTATTTCCATTATGTCTTATATTATGTCACGTGTTACTGCTGTGAAGCGCTATGTACATGGATATATATATATATATATATATATCTATATCTATATATATATAACACTGTTTCCCCCCCTCCAATCTCATATAAGGACCAGTACTGGAGATATACACGCATTACCAGGTGTGTGGTGCTATACCTGGAGGCTGCAGGAGTACTGAGTCGTCAGATAATGCCAGCAAATTGATCCCACTTTTAATACTGCACCATATCTTTCCACGCAATGATCTTGTCATGAGTGATATTCATCTCCTCTGGGTCACAGTAGGCGGTGAGAATGGCTTTGGTTTGACATCCCAAGGAATCCGCTACCCTCAGTTCATAGAAGGCCACCCTATCTTCCACGATAGCCGCCGTGTTGCACATAGCTCGCATCCCTGATCCAGGGATCTCATCCCAGAAGTCATCATCCAGGGTGGTACCCAGTCCCGGTCTTCAGGATAGAGCATCGGCTCCAATGTTCAGGGGCCCGGGTTTATATTTCAGAGTAAACCGGTAATTTGAAATATCCGCCAGCCATCTGTGGCCGGTGGTGTCCAGCTTGGCGGACGTTAGTATGTACGTTAACAGATTGTTATCCGCCCGTACCTCAAAGGTGACGCCATACAGGTAATCATGGAATTTGGCCATGATTGGCCATTTGAGAGCGAGGAATTCTAACTTATGGACTGAATAATTCTGCTCGCTGGGAGTCAGATTGCGGCTGACATAGGCCACTGGTCTGAGGCCAGCCAGGTATTTTCTGGTGCAGGACTGCACCTAGGCTATTAAGGCTCGCATCTACATGGAGAATGTAGGGTGGCTCAGGGTCAGCATACGCAAGGACAGGTGCTTCCGTCAAGCTCCTCTGCAGGCTGTTGAAGGCCGTTTCACAGGCGGCCGTCCAATTGTTGCCAAATGGTGTTTTCGCAGAGGTGGTCTTCTGCCCGGTATCCTCAGAGTATATTTTGAGGAGATTGTTCACTACCTTTGCTTGTCTTGAATACCCGTCCACAAAATGGTGGTAGTAGCCGCAGAAGCCTAGAAATGAACGGAGTTACCTGATGTTCTCAGGTCTGGGCCAGTTCACCACAGCTTCTATTTTGGCTGGGTCTGTGGCTATCACTTCTGTGGACACTATATGTCCAACATAAGTCATAGACGTGCGAAAGAAGTGGCACTTATCTAATGACAGCTTCAGGACTTCCTGGCCCAACCGATTCAGCACCTTCAGCAAGCGTTCTTCATGCTCTTCCAGGGTCTTACCCAAGACAATGATATCGTCCAGATAGACCAAGCATTCCTGCGGATTCATGTCACCTATGGTTTTCTCCATCCGGCGTTGAAACGTTGCTGGAGCTCTGCATATGCCTTGGGGCATACGGGTAAATTGATAGAAGCCCAGAGGACACACGAACGCCGTCTTCTCCTGATCCGCGGCGCTCATTGGTACCTGGTAGTACCCAGATCTCAGATCCAACACGCTGAACCATTTGCTCCCCGAGAGCGCATTAAGAAGTTCTTCAATTTGTGGCAGGGTATACTGGTCAGGTACGGTGCGATTATTCAGCGTTCGACAGTCCACACACAGGCGGACCGACCCATTATTTTTCCTCACCACCATGATGGGTGACGCGTATGAGCTGCGAGACTTGGTCAGAATCCCCACCGTCTCCATCTCCTGTAGGACGTCTTTCACATCCTCCACATCTCGGGGGGGAGATGTGACGGGACCGTTCTCAGAAGGGGGTGGTATCACTTAATCTGATGGTGTGTTGGGCGTTTTGGCTGCAGCCCATATCCATCTCGCTCGTTGAGAAGACTTCCCGTCAAGCTTACAACTTAGCCATCATCCGCTCCCTCCAATTGGTGGACAGGGTTGGGTCCCCGAAGTCATAGGCCAGCCCTACCATTGGATCTTGTACCACAGCAGTGGTCGCATGCGCGGCCATTGTTTCGACAGGAGTAACTGGATATATTCGGCCCAATTGTTGGCCTTGGTCAAAAGACATGGGGTAAGGGGAGATGTTCTGGACGAACACCTTGATCCGACCCGGCAGCTTGGATGTCCATTCCCATACTTCGCACCAGCTTGTAGCCTCTGTGGGCATCTTCCTCGGGTGTACTTTCTAGAGAGAAGAGGTGGTCGGTCTCTTCTCGGCCCGGGTAACGGCATACTGCGGCCATGCATTTCACTCCCCCTGGTGAAATCTCGGTTACCCCTACTCAGAGGTTGTAGATGATCACATGTCCATCTTGGGCCAACACCTTGCAACACTCTTTCCTTAGCACGGGGTGAATCTGCAGGGCAGACAGGGGTAGTTCTCCGGCATCCTGTAAGTAAGCTCTGATCACCGCTCACACTACATCGGTGTTAGTCCCTAAAATGATCGGGGAACTTAGGTATTCCCAAGGCTCCGGGCAGATTAGTGCCTCCACATCCATGGTGTGGGACTTGCCGGTGTTCAGCTGGGGTATTTCTAGCCGAACCTGCACCACGCCGTAGATTGGGTAATCCTCATTGCTGAGGCCCCACAACTTCCTCTTGACTGCCGACTGTAATAGGAGATGTTGATCATAGAATCACCGGTACACGATGGTCACCTGGGACCCAGTGTCCAGCAGAGCTGATGTATATATTCCGTCCACGAGGACACGGATAATGGCAGCTCGGTTGGGAGGCTATTCCATAAATCTACCACCCTTTCCGTGAAGTAGTACTTCTTCACATCTCCCGAGTCTGCCACCCTCCAACTATTGTGCTCTACCACCTACAGTATATTGTGGCTTCCTACCCTCCATTCTGTCTTTGTGCCCACGAACATGGTAAGAAATGGGTGCTCAGGGTCCCAACTGAGCATGCCAATTATTGGAGTCAAGTGAAAGTCACGGATAGATAAATCATTGGGCATGTTTAAATGCACTACTGTACATGCAAAGGATGTCCTTGTCTTACTGAGTCAACCTTCCAATTGAGAGTTACAATTAAAATACATGGGTACCTTCAAAACACAAACAAACACAGAGTAATGAATGAAATTACATTATTATTTTCCCTGTGCAGGTTTGATTTCAACACGTTTCAAATCAAAATACAAGAGAAAATACCCCACACAGCTTCTACTAACATCACCACAGCAAGCCAAGTGCAGGATTTCAGTTGTCATGGTGACCATCCTTAAAGAGAGAATCCCAGTCGTAATACAAAATAAATAAATAAAATACATAAACAATATATGGTGAACAAAATATATTGTGCGCAACTAATGAACCTCTAGTATTATCAGTGATACAATGTGTAATAACATATACCCTTCTAATTATTACCCAAATGATGAAGTAGTTGTAACTACGAAACGCATAGGTTATACCTGGTCTATGTGTTTTATTGCTACTCTATCATTTGTGTGCATTTTTGGCACTTTAGAGACTTTATTCCGCTCTTGCTGTATACTTTTGGAAATCGCCATTGTGATGTCACTCCGCAGCGTCTCGTTACGGAGCAACAGCGCGGCACACTGGAGTTTCATTCCCAGCCAGCCAGTTCACCTCCGCCTGTGGCTGCACTAAACGGGGAGCTCTGCGAACCACCCAAGTCCTCACTGATCGATCCGGGGACCCTCCCAGTGCGTCTGCAGGCTGCAGATCGCTCGATTCATCTGGAGCCCAGCTGACCAGAGGGGAGTTTCCCACGGAGACGGTGATCGTATGCAGAGGTGTTCCTGGGAAGGAGAAGCATCGCAGCTGCTGTCCCAGACGCTTGCCAAGGGAAACATACTCCCGACTCCTGTATGAGCAGCCGCCGAGTGGTAACTTGTGTGTTGTACATACTCAATGTTTATGTCCTAATACCTTGATGTACGCAGAATATTTATCCCTTATTTTAATATACACTTGTTTTTTTCATACTTCACTATTTGCGTTGTGCGCTGTTTTTGTTGTCTCCATAAACAATATATAACTTATCACAGTTATTGGTTTCTTTAAAAATATGTCAGATTCCTTTAAATTATTATTTTGTTTCTTTGTATCCTATGGAAAACTGCTGTGCTTTGCCTTTTAATATGAATATTGTACATAATTCTCTCTTATAAATACTTCCCCCCTTGATATTTTATCTTATAATGGCCTTGATTGTATTTAAAGGAGAAAAAGAAGAGGGGACAAGACTTCTGTGCTAGTACATGAAGCTGGTTACAAAAACAGGAAATATAACCAAAATGAAAACAATCTGTTAAATTAAACGTTTTTAAAATATTTCTTGATTTATTTAATGAAAGGAAAAAAAGGTTTCAATGGCCCAGGAAAAAACCTGCACTGCTTTCCCACCGGTGCTGTGGCAGCAAGCCAAATCCTGCTTCTATTCTGGCCACTATCTCTGAACTTCTCTCAGGGAGATTTGAATTTAAATGCAGGAGACTTCCAACATTTCCCATGACTTGTATTGGGACGAGGGACATTTTTTCAGGGAGCTAACAGAAAAAGTATATATTTTCAACTTAAAAATCAGGGTGTTGGCCTAAATCGGGTGTGTTTGCTAATGCTCCTGTAATATTCAGGGGACTCCTAAATTACAGGGAGATCTCCTAGGCAACTCTCTCATATCTCCCGCATTTAAAAGGTTTGCCTCCAGAAACCCATTTGTGGTACACTGGTCAAGGTGGGGTGACATCATGGGGGGGGGCGGCGTTAGTGACAATCTGGTGGCAGTCAATGATGTCATGGAGGCAGGACCAAACCTCCCGATTTCTACTGAGGAAATGTTGGCATTTACAAAATAGGGAGAGTTGGTCATTATGGCTGCTCAGAAGCTAATCCGTCAGTCAGTTTCCATATTGCCTATGCTGCAAACTTCACCAAAATATGTATTTTTTTTTTTTTTTACCACTTTTACCATTGCTCATTGATCTGTACGGGCCTATTTGTTTTTTTTGACAGGATAAGATACCAAACAAAGTGAAATATATTTCATGAGTTGTTAGTTATTTAAACAGAAGTGGCCTAATGCCTCGCACGAAAAATACAAAAAAAGAAAACAGAGTCAAGTAAAAAACACTTAAATCAGTTTGCAGTCCAGAGAGTTCTTCCACCTCACTTGCTTTACGTGAAGTCAAAAACAATTTATTTTCTTTTGATATTGCTACATCTTAATGTATGTTATAGCCACGAGGGAAATACGGCGACAGAAAACCTATTAGAGAGATTTCCGAAGTGAAATAGAACGCTGGACGGGTACGGTTAATGGATTCTGAGGAGTACTGTTTACAGTATCTTATTATACGTCTTCACGTCAACCGCACTGGCTTGTGTCTAAGGATTCCAACTAGATCTATGTCAATGGGACAAAGTTAAAAGGTTATTTTATTTTTGGGATTGTTGCCCTTTCCTTTCATTAACTCTTTGAGAGTCGGAGAGGCTGCAGCACTCCAGCAATCACGTGATCGTGCCATCACCACAGGAACACAGAACGCGGTCTCCCCTAGAAAAATGAGCCAAAAAATCATGACGGCTACTACGTCATGGGGCCCCTGAAATGCCAGATCCCATGATATAGTAGCTGTGTGTATAGAGCACCAAAGGGTTAACTTGGTAATTTTTCCCTACTAATCCTGCTCGATTTCTCTGCTGCCTTCGATACTGTCGATCCCCCTCTTCTCCTTCATATTGTAAACTTCCTTGGTATCTGCAACAAAGCTCTAACCTGGTTCTCATCATACCTCTCCCCTTGCACATTTTCGGTTTCTGTTGCCAACATATCTTCGTCTTCTGGGATCCATCTGTGTGTGTGTTCCAGGGCTCTGTTCTGGGACCTCTCCTTTCCTCCACTCTACATACTATTACATGGTGACCTCGTCAACTCTTTTGGTCTAAGATATCCTCTCTAAGCAGATACACAAATATATCTATCCACCCCTACCCTGACACCTGCTATCCAGGTCCAAGTCTCCGATAGCCTCCTGGCTATATCCTCATGGATGCCGTCTTAAACTTCATATGTCTAAAGCTCCTCATATTTTTTCCAAATCTACTCAGAAATAATGCGGATTATTTACTAAAATATCCTGACTGAAAAACTATGGTAAAACCAATGCAGACTAACCCACTAGATTTCATCAAAGGAAAAGAAATCCCATTGCTATCAATGGCAATTTATTCGATAAACATGGTGCTGGATTTTGCAACCGGTAACATGAAAAACTCAGTTTCTATTGCGACATACTGCAACTTGTTCATTTGAAAAAAACATTGTATCCAAATAAAAGAATGTTAAAACTGAGAACATTGAGATGTAGTGAGGCATGAAATCTCCCTAAAAGCTTTTTTTAATTTTTTTAAAACTATCTAAATAATAAAAAAGCTAAATAATAAATGTTTAATTCTTTTAAATAATTTTTTGGAAGGCAACATGAAAGCAACCTGCAGTATCTTTATCATCTTTTTAATCCCATATTAGCTTCACCACATACATACATGCACTGCTGCTACTGGATTCTTTTTAGTCGTCTATTGGGGAATTTCCTTATGAGATCCAATGTTGCTGAGACTAGCCACATACAGTATGTGGACTGGCACTTTTTATTATTATTATTATTATTATTATTACTAATATCGCTTTTTCAAATAATTGTTTGTGCAAATTAGAAAAAAGGGGGGGGGATGGGGGGGATACGAGCACTGCAAAAATGACACTCTGGCTAGGGCATGTGCAAAAACATGAAAAAAGGCTTTATTGTGGCTTAACACGCCATTAAAATTACATGTCCACCGTCCTCTGACGCGTTTCGTTCCTAACGGAACTTTATCAAAGAGTATCAATTGTGTATAATTGTGCAAATTAGCCTTTTCACACAGCCCTTTGGTTCACTAGATTTAAAAAAAAAAAAGATATTTTATTTTTCATTTTAGGTTGTATCCTATTTTATTCCATTTAAAAAATATATATATTTGTGAATATTTTTTAGCGCCTATATATTTTACTTTAATTTTGTAAACAAACTTTGCACAATGGTAGATTATTTATACTAGTATATGAAAGGTCCTGGGTTAGATTCCTGCATGTGTATTATATAAAATGTATTAATGTGTTCAATTCCCACATGGTGTAGGTGTGTGTGTATGTGTCCGTTAGCAATAAAGCATTGAATGTTTAAAAAAAATAATTCCCACATGGTGTAGGGGGATGTGTGTTGTGTCATGTGAACCTCCTCTGCGCTCAAAAGTCTACGTAAGTGCCCCACACGTGGACGCAGCCCTATGAAGCAGGGAGAGGAGAGAGCTGAGAGCTTCAGAGAGGAAAAAGCTGCAGATGCCGGTAAATCCGCGTGCGGCGAAATGTTATAATGTGATCCCAGTTATAACGCGGTCTCATTCTGTGGACCCCGAGGACCGCGTTATAACAGGGTTCAGCTGTATACTGTTTAAAAATCCCACGTCATCATCAACACTGTTCTTCTCAGATCTTTCCATGAACAGCATTTTTCTTTCCACAATGTTTACTTCTGGCGTAACACCAGATGTGTCAAAAAAAAATTTGGGATGGAGTTCGAACCGATTCAGGTGATGTTGGCGTTTCGCACATACTATCGTCAATGGGAATTAACTCTACCACTTCTTTCTGTGGTAGAGCTTCCACAAACAAATTTGACGAAGTCAATGCGGAGTCATTTGTGGCCTTAGAAAATCCAGTTGCTTAAAATGTGGCCAGGCGGACTCCCTTTGACTGCTGCTTGGTCCTGCATCGCAAGAACGTGGGATTTTACATTTTTTAAGCTCTCTGTGATATGAGTCCCGGAGGTTTTTCCATTTGGACTTTAATAAGTCGGCTACAAAAATAATCATTAGAAATCATTAGTAAACAAATATTAAATGAGAATAGTTATATTAACCGTATTAACAATTTGAATAAAGAGCTGAAGAGGAGAGTTCTATTGCCTCCCTCGTTGGAGAGGGATTGGACCCCCTATCCCGTCAGGGGGTAGGGGACCTGAGGACGGGCTCTTGGGGACTCAAGCCCCTTGGGTGAGCTCCGTGGACGGATGAGAAAAAAAGAGGATTGTGTGCCAATTAAAAACCATCTGATATACAATTGTTGTGGCCTGAGTTCATGACACACAGAGACTGCACATGGGGACATACCCTGCTCCAGACAGGGCGCTCATAGGATGGAGGCTCTGCAGTGGAGATGAGACACCATGCCCTGCAGCAGCTCCTGCACACCAACCCGTGGAGCAGAAGAACCTCCTCTACTGACAAGTGAGCACCAGCACCACACTTCACCCAGTATGAGCAAGATCTCACAGAGGGAGGGGGAATAGGTGCTACATTTATATTACACTACTTTATAAGCTATTAAAAATGACTTATGAGAAGGAGTGGCTCAGTGAGTAAAAGACACTGAGTGGCACTGAGAGATTGAAGCAGAGGAGCCTGATTCAATTCCCAGTGTCCGCTCCTTGTGACCTTGGGCAAGTCACTTTATCTCCCTGTGCCTCAGGCACCAAAACATAGATTGTAAGCTCCACGGGGCAGGGACCTGTGCCTGCAAAATGTCTCTGTAAAGTGCTACGTAAAACTAGCAGCGCTGTACAAGAACATGAAAAATAAAGTTGTCTTCCAGCGCGAGGTCTTATGGCTCTTTTCCTTCCGTATATGTAAAACAAAGAACACGCCACAAACAAGTGGTATAATAGGTGTCTACAATCAAATTCTTATCTATAGAGAAGTAGAGAACTTAACACTTGCCTGTGTGTTGTTCCCGTAGTATGTGCTCCTCTATGTTCTTTCTGCTGTTGCCTGCAGGTTTCCAGGAGCCTACATCTGCAAGGGGCAGGGGTAATCCTTCACAGGAACTTGCAGTAAGTAACTTGATACAAACTGCCAGGAACTTTGCAAACTGGTTGGGGTTTACGGTCAGCAGGATCAGTATACCAAGCAGCAATAATCAGGACAGGTTTTCAGTGCCCCCTCTCTGCACAAGGAGAAAGGCTTCTCTTTATCCTCCTGCTTGGCTGCTTTGCTTGCAGCCTCTGGGACCTATACTCTGGAACAACTGGGCTCTACTTAATCCAGCTGAACTTCTCAGGACCCAGGACACACGGGTGTAATATACCACTTGTTTGTGGCATGTTCTTTGTTTTACATATACGGAAGGAAAAGAGCAATAAGACCACGCGCTGGAAGACAACTTTATTTTTCACAATATCATATACAGTATAAGGAGGAGTTTGAATTACCTCCTGGGACACCAGCTGCGGGACTCAAAGTAATTATTGCATTAGTCAAATAGGATTGGCGCCACTCCATTTTCCCTTATTATACAAGAACATGCTATTATTATTATTATGGAAGGGAAGGGGAGGGTTAATTCCCACTTGTGATGCTAACCAGGAGTAGGCAATGTTTGATCATGATATAAAAATATAAACATCTTCATAGCATAGGACAGTTCATAAGACCCAGGATTCCAGATAGTCCAATGTTAAACACACTCCCATAGATTATGCCACTAGCCATATAGGTAAGTCTTATGTGGTGGTCTAGGTAACCGTGTGTGGGACTGATCACATAAATGAAGTAAATGGATTACTCACTGCTGACCTTGGGGATATCCTGGTCCTGTCCTGCGTGCTCCTACCAAGGAACAATTGAAGAGAGTACAGGGGAAATGCCGGTGCATCTGCTGCTGCTGCTGAAGATTGGAAACCACAAACTGCAAACCACAAAATATCCTAGGTGCAAAAAATTATTTTAGGGCATAGTAACAGCCAAAAAGAACACTGACGCGTTTCCCGTGGTATTCATGCTTTATCAAAGAGTAAAAAGTTTTTTACTCTTTGATAAAGCGTGGGATACGACGGGAAACGCGTCAGAGTGTTCTTCTTGGCTGTTACTATGCCCTAAAATAAATTTTTGCACCTAGGATATTTTGTGGTTTGCAGTTTGTGGTTTCCAATCTTCAGCAGCAGCAGCAGCAGATGCACCGCCGTTTTCCCTGTACTCTCTTCAATTATTATTATTATTATTATGAATATACATACATTTACTTACATCCTACATTCAGTGCATCGCTAATCTCTCTCCAGAACTTGTCATTCACTTGACGATCATGGTAATTGTGAGACTGCTGGTTCCATAATGCATCTCTTTTAAAAATTAATCCAACCAGAAGATCAATGCTGGATTTATCAATACTTCTTTATATATGCCTTAATATTAAATATATTTTCAGATGAAAAAATCTCTGTCGGAGCACTACTGACACACCTAAAACCACGTTTTAAGTCACTAAGTTTTAAGTCCGTATGTACTGTTTTACTCCACTCTGATTGGTTATCAACTATGCTGTGATTGGGTGCAATAGAAGCTATCTGATTGGTTTATAGCCAGTCACATGGTGAGACCGTCGCTGTAAAAAAAAAATTCTTCAGCGAATTTGTGCCGTCCTGCCGTCTTGCAGTAACTTGTTTTGACGCCGCATCGACGGAATTATAAGTGCGGACTTACATTGTCAGCTCGCTGGGGCAAAGGCTCTTTATACTGTACCTGTAAAGTTCTATGTACCTGTTTCCAATATCTGTAGCTACACCATGTTTCCTATAACTGTAGCTACGGTACATACTGTACAAGTCAGTGATACAGGTATAGGGGAAAAAAATTATCAATGGTAACCAAGATACAATATCCAACTGTACTTTTTTATATATTACATTATTACATTATTTTGGTTTGAAGCTGCGTCAAATGTAAGGAGCTTAATAATATTTGTCTTACATGTAATACATGGTGTAGTCAGGGACACCTATGCCACACACTTTCCTTTTGCAGATTTGTGTTGCAAAGGAAAATGAATTAGATTAAGAGATTGCAGCATTTGATGCATCCCACTATAACATGTATACCCCTAAAGTTCTCTAGTTCCCTCTCTCCAAAACCACAAGCAGACACACGTGTACCCTAATAGGACGTTAAAAGGCCCCAAAATATACCAAAATAGCATTGATACATACAGTAGATATCTAATTCTCTGGGTAGAAATGTACTGTAGATGTAGTCAGGATGCAATAAAAAAAATGAACATGTTTGTACATTGCACAGCATCATGTTTGCTTAAAATGTATTTTGTATTGAAACATGTAAACCTGATTCAAATAGTGACCTTCTTACCTCTGAACTAGTAATCGTATGGCACCCTTTTTCTCTGTAACTTTATTTTGGAGTTTCGTTACAGTAAGTACGTAGGGACAGACTTTGGCAAACTCCAAAGCAGCTTTTGTTGTTGTTGGATAAAGGAGTACAGATGTGGTATGGAGTTGGTATCCAAGTCTCCCAGCACCAAGACTGGTACATACTAAACAAAAAGGCACAGGCAGCACTAGAGTTTTCAAAGGAAAGATCTCATTGTTGTTTTCCTTCCCCTTTACCATTTGTATCCCACTTGTGCAGTTGGGAGGTTGTTAAATATTCCCTATCATCCCTCAATATAACAAAAAAGCATGGGGGTGATCTAAAAGGAACAAACAGGATAAATTGTGGTGAAGGTTTTATCTATGGAAATAGAATGTCCATCTGTTCACAATTAATTTTAAGCAGCTCGTTGCTACTGAGGATGGGGCTTTATGCGGGGTGGAAAAGTAAAAATGCTCATAGAAAATTATGTTTTGGGTTTACCTAAAGTTAGTTCTGGAGAAATATATATGAATTTCATCATTTTTAAAATATAAAATAGAGGAATTTTGTTAAATATTTATTAAATACGGTATAATTATTTATATATAATCTAATACATTTTATATACAGGTATATATACAGTACAAGAGAGCAAGATCTGTGAATTTTGAGACATACATATAAAAATATGTATATGTCTCAGCATTCACAGATCTCGCTCTCTCGTGTATATATAAGTAAATCATAAATTTTCTATATTTGATTGAAGACACAAAAACCGACGTTTCGGTCCCCCAGTGGGGCCTTTCTCACACTGGGGGACCGAAACGTCGGTTTTTGTGTCTTCTATCAAATATAGAAAATGTATGATTTACTTACCTGCGTGCTGTCCCTTGATGTCGTGTTGCAACCGGTATGGTATGGTCTGTTATTGCTTTATGGGATAAGCACCAAAACTTATTTACTTGCATATGGTGTGCCGGCTGTGCATTGGATTATATATATATAATTATATATATACGCGATCCGTTACAACGCGAATCCGCTTATAACGCAATGCAAGTGTGGCTCCCATTTTTCTTATTTATGAATACTTTACTACAGTACATGATTATTGGTATCTTAAATACTTTATTGTACAATGCATACAATTGTAAATTATTTCGTACGAGATCCGCTTATAACGCGATGTGATTCTTTGGACCCCAAGCAGAGCGTTATAAGGGGATTGAGATATATACATATATACAGTGCTCGACAAATAATGATAACAAGTCGCCCGTTGCGAGTGGATTTAGGCAGCTGGCGACCCGTGCTGCAGCTCAATGAATTCCCCTGCTCGTGCCAATTTTTTTTTTTTTAATAAATAAATAAATAATCCCCCTCCCTGATTGGGTTAAAAAAAAAGTTTAAAAAAATGGCGGCAAATCCTGTGGTCTGGTCCCGGCGCGCGTGCACAGGGCAAGCAGAGTGTCCTGCCATTTGCCATTTGCGCTGCCTGTTCCCCCCAGCAACCCAGTGTGAGTGTGTGTGTGTGTGTGTGTGGTGTGTGTGTGTGTGTGTGTGTGTGTGTGTGTGTGTGTGTGTGTGTGTGTGTGTGTGTGTGTGTGTGTGTGTGTGTGTGTGTGTGTGTGTGTGTGTCAGAGCGAGTGTGTGTCTCTGAGTGTTCTGAGTGAGTGTGTCTCTGAGTGTGTCTCTGCATGAGTGTCCCTGTGTGTGTGTGTGTGTGTGTGTGTGTGTGTGTGTGTGTGTGTGTGTGTGTGTGTGTGTGTGTGTGTGTGTGTGTGTGTGTGTGTGTGTGTGTGTGTGTGTGTCTGTGTGTGTCAGAGTGAGTGTGTGTCTCTGAGTGTCTGAGTGAGTGTGTCTCTGAGTGAGTGTGTCTCTGAGTGAGTGTGTCTCTGCGTGTGTGTCTCTGCGTGTGTGTCTCTGCGTGTGTGTCTCTGAGTGAGTGTGTCTGAGTGTGCCTGTGTGTGTGCCTGAGTGAGTGAGTGTCTCTGCGTGAGTGTGTCTCTGCGTGAGTGTGTCTCTGAGTGAGTGTGTCTCTGAGTGAGTGTGTCTCTGAGTGAGTGTGTCTCTGAGTGAGTGTGTCTCTGCATGAGTGTCTCTGCGTGAGTGAGTGTGCCTCTGTGTGTGTGTGTCTGTGTGTGTGTGTGTGTGTGTGTGTGTCAGAGTGAGTGTGTGTCTCTGAGTGTCTGAGTGAGTGTGTCTCTGAGTGAGTGTGTCTCTGAGTGAGTGTGTCTCTGCGTGTGTGTCTCTGCGTGTGTGTCTCTGCGTGTGTGTCTCTGCGTGTGTGTCTCTGCGTGTGTGTCTCTGCGTGTGTGTCTCTGCGTGTGTGTCTCTGCGAGTGTGTCTCTGCGTGAGTGTGTCTCTGCGTGAGTGTGTCTCTGCGTGAGTGTGTCTCTGCGTGTCTGTGAGTGTGTGTGTCTGTGAGTGAGTGTGTCTGTGTGTGTGTCTGTGTGTGTGCCTGTGTGTGTCTGTGTGTGTGTGTGTGTGTCAGAGCGAGTGTGTGTCTCTGAGTGTTCTGAGTGAGTGTGTCTCTGAGTGAGTGTGTCTCTGAGTGAGTGTGTCTCTGCATGAGTGTCTCTGCATGAGTGTCTCTGCATGAGTGTCTCTGCGTGTGTGTGCCTGTGTGTGTGTGCCTGTGTGTGTGTGTGTGCGTGTGTGTGTGTGTGTGTGTGTGTGTGTGTGTGTGTGTGTGTGTGTGTGTGTGTGTGTGTGTGTGTGTCAGAGTGAGTGTGTGTCTCTGAGTGTCTGAGTGAGTGTGTCTCTGAGTGAGTGTGTCTCTGAGTGAGTGTGTCTCTGCGTGTGTGTCTCTGCGTGTGTGTCTCTGAGTGAGTGTGTCTGAGTGTGACTGTGTGTGTGCCTGAGTGAGTGTGTGTCTCTGAGTGTCTCTGCGTGAGTGTGTCTCTGCGTGAGTGTGTCTCTGCGTGTCTGTGTCTCTGCGTGTCTGTGTCTCTGCGTGTCTGTGTCTCTGCGTGTCTGTGTCTCTGCGTGTCTGTGTCTCTGCGTGTCTGTGAGTGTGTGTGTCTGTGAGTGTGTGTGTCTGTGAGTGTCACCCTCTCCCTGTGTCGCCCTCGCCTTCTCCCTGTGTCGCCCTCGCATTCTCGCCCTCGCACTCTCTCTGTCTTTGTCTCACATTCTCTC